>NC_053517.1:94137129-94450723 GCF_016920715.1 Anopheles arabiensis
GGACTACTCCAGACTACTCCAGACAACTTTGGACGACTCCGAACGAATCCTGAACGACTTCGGACGTTTCTGGAAGACTCCAACTCGGGCAAAACTAGCGGTTCCCATTTTGCCGCTGTCGCATTAGAACTAACAATAGTCGGAGTCGAATCGGAGTCTTGGGTGTGCTCTAGAGAGCATATACAGGGTTTTCAACGAGTTATTGGTCGGTTCCCAGAATTTTTTGGTTCAATTGTATTTATATCCAATCAGACGATACCAATAAATTATGAGAACAAACCAAAAATCTTTGAGATACGATGAATAAATCGTGGGACAAGCCCAAAAAAATATAGGATCCGACCAATAAATCGTGGAAACCCTGTAACTACTCTTTACAACAATTTATGTAATTAACGCATTGAAAACAGTCAATTCTACCGATCCCTAATAAATTATTTGTTTGTGTTTTTCCCAATTCTCCTTCACCAGATAAGTGAAAACAAAATCGGAATTAAGCTGTGTATAAAGAAAGCATCTGATGCGACAGTACAACCAAAGAAACCGATCCGCAAGCGTGCCCGTAAACCCAGGAGCCTTAACGAGGATAGCTCGGACGAGACGTCGCCGGAGAAGCGCAACCGGCGGACCGAGAAGCCGAGGCCGAAGAAAACGAACAACAACACCGAGAAGCGGAGCGCGGAGGAAGCGTACACACCGCCCAAGGATCAGAGCGTCTGGGCGAACGGGCTGCCCGAGTCGGTGCTGTATACGGTAAGCCCGTACGGTGCAGAGAGCGACCATTCGCTAGCAAAATTTCTAAACCATTCATTGCTCTTTTCAGATTTTCAAAAACGCCGTCCAGGAGGAGGGCTGCCTACCGACGCTGATCCGCCTGTCGGAGGTGTGCACGGCCTGGTACAAGGTGTCACAGCAGTGCTCCCTGTGGCGCACCGTCGATCTTGGCACGTGGGGCAGGGATCGGTTTAAGACGGAACCGCGGCTCAAGTGGCTGATCGAGAACCGGCTCCAGCATGCGACCGAAGTCGGGCTGGGTAAGCTTTGTTTGCTCCGCTGGCCTCGTCGTGTAGTGCTAGCTATAATATTATTGGCTCTTCTTCACTCGTGTTTTTTTTTCACAGCAAACTGGAAGGTGACGAACGTGCAGTGCGTGCTGGACAAGCTGCTGGAGGCGGCGCCCGGGCTGACCACCATTTCGCTCGCCGGCTGGAAGGCGCTCTCCACCGACCATCTGATGTTTTTGGTGCAACACTTTAAAAGCCTCCGCAATCTCGACCTCAGCTCCGTCAACGTAAGTCATGCTGGTGTGGGAGTAGTGGCAGCAACTGTGTTTTTAAACCAATTTATTCATTTGTTTTGTATAGGCTGAAGTGAACGCCAACAAGACGGCCGTCGGTCAGACGTCCCTGTGCAATGCCATCAAGGAAATGGGCAGCCGGCTTACCCACCTGCATCTGGCCCACAATCGGCTCAGCGGCATACCGCAGATCGTGAAAGCCCTCGCGGTAAGTGTGTCAAGTGTGTTGAAATCAAAGATGGTGCTTGAAAACACTTTCAAGGGTGCATTCTTACCGGTTGTGTCATCCAATGGAATTTGATTGGTTTGTTTCCGTTTTTTTTTTCTTCTTGCAATCAAATAGACGCACTGTCCGAATCTGCTACTGCTGGATCTGTCCAACGTCAACACGGTGGCCATGTCGCACGGCATACTGCATATCGAGCAGCTGCAGCACGGCTGCCAGAAGCTGAAGGTGCTTCGGATAACCAACTCGCACATCAACCTCAGCACGGCCTCGCTGCAGGAGCAGGTGCGTGGTTGTTCGCTACCGGAAAGCATACAGCAACACGCTGTAACCTATTTCCCTCTTCTTTTTCCCCCCTTTGCAGATGGAATCGCCCGGCTTTCCCGAGCTGGAGGAGCTGTCCGTGGCGTCGCTCGCGGACGAGGCGCGCCTCTTTAACGACGAGTTTCTGCAGCGCATTCTGAAAACCAGTACAAAGCTAACGCTGCTAGACGTGCGCGGTTGCGCGCGCCTAACGCACGACAGCCTGATCCGGCTGCCGACCTGGGACTTGAAGCATCTCTTCCTGTCCGGCTGCTCGATTAACCGCGACATGGGGTAGGCGATCAGGCGTGTGGTCAGGACTTTAGTTCCATCTTTAACGCATTCTTTCTCTCTTTCTCTCTCTAATCGCAAATAACAGTGCCGGGCTGGAGCTGATCGCGTCGAAATGGGCGCACAGCTTGATCGAGTTCGATCTGGCGTGGGCAAGCGCTACCAAACCGCTGGACGATGCGCTGAAAGCACTCGCGGACAAGGGTTCCGAATCGCCATTGAAGTGAGTGTCGGTGTTATATCACCTTTCCCCCTCATGCTGTACCGTCTATAGGAAAAGGCTTAGCCTGCTTGTGGCTTTCCGGTGCACTTGCCCGCAAAACCCTATATATTTCCTTTGGCATTAGATGACGCGACCGATGTATTTAGTGGTGAAGTGTTGGTGGATTAAAATGCCCGCTAAATTGGTTTTTTTTGCTTCATCCCCTCCATACAGGTACCTCAATCTATGTGGATCGTCGGTTTCGCTAGAGGCAGTGAAGGAGGTGCTCGCCAACTGTCCGCACATTAATGCCATCAATCTCGCCTCGTGCCGGGGGCTGCCGCGGGGCGTCAAGCGACTGCTGCAGGGCGCACAGGAGATTGCCGAGCTGCGGGAAAACTTGGGCGTTACGCTCAAGTGTGCCCCCCGGGGGGCGCAATCGGCGCTCGCCCCCTCCTCTCCCACAGACACCTAAGCGTCCTTTTTTCCCCTGCTCCTCGTTTGTGTGCAATCTGTTTACCGGCACCCTGAGCGAATCACCTTTCCGTGCACATAGAATACGTTGTAAAGTAAGTTCGATGGTGTGTGATAAGCAGCAGCAGCTCCAGCGTGTGCGCGCGACTCGGATCAAATTATGGTGGCATTATATCAGTGAGTGTGTGTGTGTGGGTGTGTCTCTCTGACGGAGACAGCAGTTGCCCGTTTTGCGGTTTTGTGCGGTGGGAGGCAATCGTTTCCCTCCCATTGTTGGCATTTTTTGTAACATATTTATATTGCAGGTGGCTATCGAAGCACCATTTGTTTGTAATTAGTTGCGCAGTGCGCATAGGCAGTGGTGGATAGAACGGGGTGGCTTAATATTTTCACTAGTTGTAGTACACTCCGCTTCGCCGCTACCATCGGTGTGCACACACATCCGATGCGTTGAATCGAGGGTGCTGTGTACAGCGTGTACAGTGTAATGCTTCATCAAACCTCTAGCTATCAAAAGACAAACTAAAAAGCGTGTTAAACTTTGCTACCTTTTTTTCTGTACCGTAGTGCTGCGCTCGTGTGTGCGCTTCTAGTAAGTTGTAGCAAGTTTGAAGGAATTCGTGCAATTGTCCCAAAACCCTTTCGCGGCTTTTCTCCCTCACCCGCTTTACACAAATTTAAGCAGCAACAGGTGTACCTTTATCGTTCTTTTTTACCAGTAGTACCTATACAGAGTGGCAGGCAACACACTAGCTCACAAGCTATTTGCTATTATGCGCTACAAATTTTACAAACGCTCAAAACGATCTCAAATCTCAACCAGAGACCAGCTGATCTTATCAACTGATCTTATTTACCTGTTGGATGGATTTTACTTTTTCTTTTAAACAAATTTGGGCTTGTTGTATTGTTGTACATCATCTGGTAGGCAAACAAAACCGATTCTAAACAAAAAAGCTAACATAAAATGCAACAGGGTAACAAACTAAAAACCAGTGTAGATTTGCAGGGACGAGATAGGAGAATTTGGAAGAGTTTCCTTGCTAGATCGGAATCGTTTCTATGGACGTCCCTCTCTCCTGCTTCTTGACAAACAAAAATGCATTTTAAACGCGCTCGCAGCTTGTAAATTACGTCCTTTTGCGTGGGTCCCCTTTCGCGATCCTTCACGTAGTGAGAGTGTAGACATTCAGGGGTTGATAATTGGCAGCAAACGGCTTTTTTGCTTTTATTTTTAAAGCTGCGGTATCATTGATCTCCACCATGTGAAGCTTAAATCAGTATGGATTTATTTTGCTCTGCAAGGAATCTCAACCAAGTATTAGAAACTTTAGAAATTTGGCAATTTAGTGCAATGTTTTGATTTTAGTTAAAACAATTTTTTTTAATTCTTTTACCGTCATTTTTGTCGGCTTTTAAAGTACAAGAAGCGTCATTGTGTAAAATGTTTCATCAATATTTTTAAATCGCACGAAGCTATACTAACTGTGTGACCTTCTTTTCAATTAAAACATAATTCAAATTATGTGTATGAATCTTGTATACCCTTGATGCAAAAAGGGCTTTTTAATGTATGATGCACCTCAAAATATTGCGTTATTTAGTTACATTTTGTGCGCAAAATTCAATCATTTTGCTATCAATTGTAGCAGAATGTCAGTGTTTTTTTTTAAACTTATAAATCAGAATTAAACCCCTGGGTGTGATAATGTATTACCTGTAACTCAACTGAACCATTCCTGGCCAACGCGACCCTGTGCTGCTTACGTCATACACGTGTTGTTTGCTTTTGATTTTTGCTCTCCAACCCGCGTATCTTCTCATACACTTCGTGAAGGATTCGCAATGACCACGAACGCATAGAAAGGGTTTTTGATTTGTTTTTTTAAGTAAACCAATGTTGCAATAATGATTTGTTTGCGGAACCGATTAATTAGTAACAAATAGTGGCCGTCGGCAGCGTCCCAATTTTCTGTTACTCCATTCTGTGCGTAAATATCAGTTAACAAACATATTCACGGAAGAGAAAGGGAGATAGACTAAAAAGAAGAAAAAAAAGAAACAGTTTCTTTAACATACAAGTAATGGTAGAAGTATAAGTATAGTAAACACTGCTGTATCGAGGCGCGTAGTGTGTGGTAAGAGAATGAGGTAAGAATGGATAAGTAAGGCATATTAAATTGTTATTACAAAGTGATTGTAGTATTCATCTTGAAGTTAAACAGTGGGCACAAAACGGTCAAGTGATTTTGTGTGTATGTGTGAACGAGAGAGTAACAGAGTGATTGTGTGTGTGTGTCTGAGAAAAATATAAAAAAAACATGATAAGAATAGGAAGAAACACTTTCAAATAATGGTTAAGGATGGATGGGAGAGTTGAAAGAGGTTTTTTTTCACAAAAATGAAGTAAAATTCAGTTCTAATCACTTTCCCACAAGTGCTTAGCAACATGAATGAAGATAGCAGAGAGAAGGGAGCGATGAACTGGGACAGGACAAAAGACCGCGAGCCAAAACGGAGCCACGTGGAGGTACGGGAACTCCTTCCGCCTCAAATGTCCCCTTTCCGTTGCGATACAAAAAATGACAAAAATACGTAGAAAAACAACCAAGAGAGAGAGTGTAGAGAGTGTAGCTAAAGGAAAAAAAGAAAAACAAATGATTACCCTCATCCCAGTTTTGAATCGTCATCATCATCATCCCCACACACACTGTCCGACGCGGGGTCAACGTTTACAAAGAGAAACCAGGTTCGCACACCGCCGTCGTTAACGTTGTAATTTATTTTGTTGGCTGCAGCTAGGCAGCATTATTGTAGCAGTGTAAGGTATTTGAAATAGTAAGTGCTAAAAAGCTAAGCGAAATGAAACCAGTAAGCAACAAACAAACTAATAAAACAAAACAAAACAAAAAGGAAACGAACGTAAAGGATCAACAGAGGATTTCTTTGTTAGCAATGTGTGTTTTACTGTTGAGAGGAGTGAAAACGAAACAAACCAGCAAAAAGGAAGAGCAAAAGGAATGAAAACAGTAAGCAAAGTGTGGTAGAAATACAAAAACAAGAACCACACACACACACATACATGGCACAAGTGCTGAAAGAAGCAATTTAAACACGTTTTAGTTGACAAAATGAAACACACACACTGGAGCAAATATTAAAACAAAGGAAGGTAGAAATAGAAGAAGAAAAAAACTATTTTATAAATCATTTCCCCTTCCGGTAATGGTAACAAGCAAGCAAACAAACAAACAAACAAATCCCACTTACAAAGTGTGCGTGCGTGTGTGTGCGTGTGGCAAGTTGTCTAATTAGTAGGAAGAAAGTGCAAATGCAGCCCAGCAGGGAAGGTAAATTGCGAGAAAATTATTATTATTATTATTACTATTCTTAATAAGATTATTATTATTATTATCGCTATGATAATTATTAGTATAGTTTCGTTTTAGACTTATTGGAAAAAAATATATTATTGAATAAATGTGTTTTATACAAAGTGAAACTACGAATGAACCGAACAACACAAAACCAGTACCATCGTTTGCTCTGGCACTGTTGATGACGAAAGCCGAAGGCAAAAAAAAAAAACAGGCAGACACACTCGCAGCTTGAATTGTAGTACTTAATTAAAATTTATTACTTATATCTTTCCTTTGCTTCCTTCACGTTTTGTCACATCGATTTGATTGTATAAAAATCTTCCCCCCAAATCATCTTACATCCTCGCAGGTGTCGGTCACCACTCAGTCGCCGATCGACGTTGGTCGTCGTCGATCGTCGCGAAACGGTAATTCAAATAAATATGTATCATGTCAGTGTAACCATGCGCCAACGCAAGTGGAAATAAGAAAAGGGTTGCATCACCAGCAGCAGTCAGTTGGTTGGTTATATGCATCCCCCTTGGGGTTACTCTCTCTATCTCTCTCTACATATCTCTCTCTTTAGATGCGCAGGTTCGGGTTGCTGTACTTGACGTACTTCAGCAGGGCGTCGTTCTCCTCGCACACCCACGGCTTCACGTGATGGCAGGCGACGTCGTGCCAGTGGACACCGTCGTCGTAGAAGTTGTTCAGGATGGCCAAACAGTTCTCGGAGGCACCGCCCTGGATCAGCTCGCGGTTGTCCGGCTGCGGCTTACCGATGCCGCCACCCTCGGACCAGTCGTTCTGGTTGCGCACGGTCGTCGGGGCGAGCTTCTGCAGCTCGGCCGTCCAGAACCAACCGTTAATGTTCGTCGGCTGCAGATCGGGACGGTCGCAGCCCTTGAAGTCGCACAGCCGTCCGCTGGTCCAGATGTACTTTTGCTGTGGGATGGGTTGTGGACAGTGGAAGAGAAAAGATTAGTTTTGAGGGGTTTTGTGGTTTCTAAGAAGTACATAAAAATGTTAAAAACGGGTTTCTTCTTTTGCAGATTCTGCAGCACATAAGGATTTGTCAAGCATTAGACTTGGGCAGGTCATCAGAATGACACTGGGCGAGCGAAGCATTCAACGGAAGAAGGTCAATTCCAAAGAACATTAATATCTTCGTTTCGTGGAACTGTCATTCAGTACGTTCTTCCGAAAAAGCTATGAATTTACTAAAAACTTTGAGTTTATACAAAAGCATTCTTGGGTGCTTCTTGGTTTTGATTGGAGCAAGATTTTCTTGGTTTACCCAGATTTATAGTAAATAGCTAGATCGTGAGGATTCCAAAAAGATCTTTAAGATTTGCCATCTCTTACACAGACTTCGTTAATATCTTCAGACATAGACATGAGGACCTAGGGGACAATTTCAAACATGTTTGAGAAATGGTAAACAAATCCTTGTGCCAATAAATTGTGAGGATTCCTAAAAGATCTTGAAGATTTCGTGCCATCTCTTACACAGACTTTGTTAATATCTTCAGACATAGACATGAGGACCTAGGGTACAATTTCAAACAATCCTGTATCTATTACAAGGTAATGGTCTCTTCTTAAACAAAACTCTTGGCGATTTGCCATCTCTTACACAGACTGGGACAATCTGTCCAGACAAAGGCTAAGATGACAGCCCATGCACACAATGCCTAATTTGTGAATTTATTTCCGTTCAATAATAGTAGCGAAATATTCAACAAATTCTTGTGTAAATTCTGTATGTCATCTTAGCTAAGGGTCTTGGAGATATTCCATCTCTTACAAAAAGCTAAATCATCTATTCAGGCATAAACCATAGAGGTCACCTTGACAGCCCATGCCCATCAGGACCTAAGGAACAGCATCCCACATGTTTGCGAAATAGTAATAAAAACCTTGGGAAATCCAGTAGCTTCCTAACGGCTGTTATTTTAATCAAAGATCATCAAGATTTGTCATCTCTTACACGCACTTGGATCATCTGCCTAGTCACAGACACTAAGCTGACGTGCCTATGAAGATCTCAATGCCTAACGTTCCATGTCAAACAACATCCTCTGCTATCTGACCAGAGCTGCTACATCTTCATGTCTTTAATTTGTCTCCATTTGAACGGTCAACGCCTATAACAAGTATTATGCGATTTCGCAAAACAAAAACCCGCAGACAATTAACCCTCCTTGTTCGAGACAGCTGCACGTTGCGCCACAACCACCCAAAACACTCCTCTCCAGTGGTGGTATGGACAGACCACGTGTGCACAGATTAGCGCTCGAGTTAAAACGAGTGCCCTATGTGTGCCCTGCACTCTCTGCCATCGCGCCGTTTTGTGCAACGAGCTGTAATTAACCCAACGCTTGTTGCGAATTTGTGGACACACACAAATCTCTTCTCATTAAACTGCACTTCTTCATGCGGCGTGCGTGCGCGTGTACCATCATCATCATCAAGCCATTAAAGAAATGCCAAAGAAACGGGGCAGACATTAGGTTCTTATATATGAGAGGGAAAAAAAAACTGCACACACATTCGTCATTCACACGCGTCACCATTAAGCGGGAGCATCTTCCTTCCCTTGTAACGAGTGTTTGGCGCTGACCAAACGAAAACGAAAGTTTTCCCCCGACGCACCAGACACTTTGCACATTGCCGGGACACACCTTCTTTCCACCTTCTTTCTGCTCACGAAAAGCATGATTTTCATGAGCTCATCATTATCATCACGAGTCCGGGGCTTCATTGAGGTTGTTGCATCATGGTGTTGTGGCCGGTCGGTCGGTCGGTCGGTTGGTCGATCGGTCAGTCAGTCAGTGAAGATTTCACAATCCATCGTAGCATCATCTCGCAGCAGACCGCGCGAGTGCAAGAGGGAAGGTGTGTGTGTGTAAGTCGTTTCCGCCACGATGGAGTGGCCTGGATGCTGGATGCCTTACACACCGGGTGGAATGTGCGTTTTATTGATATTGTGCCATCGCCACCACTCCCATCTTTTTTTTTCATCAAACAATAATTCCCTTACTTTTGAAAAGGGAGAAGGGGATGGGTAAATAGCACCGGGACGGGGAAATGGCTTCGGTCGGAAGAATAAATAAACGCATTTACGCATTCGGGCGTTTGTTTTGCAGCCGGCCCGGTCTGGCGCGCGGTACGCAACGTCACGAAGCGCAGTGAGTGCACAAACAGACGATGATGCGCGAACACTTTGGGCGGCGTGTGGCAAGTGTGTGAGCAGCGTGTGAAAAACGGCTTTTTGGGTGGTACTGATCGCGCACTTCCTGGGTTTTCTGAGAGGGGGGGGGGGGTTTCTACCGAGCACACGGTATGAGTGTATGTAACGATGAGCATAAATTCAATTTATAAAGCTTGCAGTTTTGAGGCATATTTGGTTGGGATAATTTTAACTCGTTTTCAATGGAGCTGTATTTGATTATTTTAATGTTGCGAGCAGTGGATCGATTGATCGTACTTCAAAGTATTTTAATGATTGGTATAACATGATATTTATTTAATTTTTAATCACAAGCGTGCACTTCGATTAAAAAAAAACTGGAATTTTGTTCCTTTTTATGAGAAATAACAAAAACTAGTTAAATATTTCAATCTAAATTAGATTTCCAAGCTTCGTATGTAGTTAATTTGAAGGCAAATTAGGTTTAGAATATTGATATTTAACGTGATTTTTTATACTAATTATTACTGAATTGGCTGTCCTTTATACACACTGCGTGATATTATACGTTGTTCAATGTTTATTGTATTCTTCACTTATTCGCTGGTATCAGACTCTCGCGGCCATCAGGCCAGAGCCTTATCAAACAGGTTTACTGGACTTTATTTGGTAACACATTATCTCATGTCCTTGCTATTGGGGAAAGTGGTTCACATCGTCAAAATCGAACCAAATCCGACCGAACAGCAGCCGGATGGACCACCTTTAGTCCATCGGATCATATGGATTTTTGGAGAAACTGTTACCAGTGAGTTTTACCTGTATAATTATTTTGACTATTTTTATACGAAAAGCCAAATTATATATACAAATAAAGCTTTTAATGTATATTTCTGTTTCAATGACGCTATCAATCCGTTTCATAATTGCAAAAAAATCGTAAAATTCTTCGGAGAATTGAAAGCTTAGGTTGTGTATTTTCAGTAAATTTCAAACATCGCACACACAAACCTAAAAAATAGCTTATAATCATGTGAGGTAAATTAAAGAACATTATTCTCTTAAATACAATACAGGGTTTTCCACGAGTTTTTATAGCCGTGGGACACCTAATGAACTCTTTCTAACGTGAAATGAACTTAATGTAATGGGAATTGGACTCTATAGCACCCTTGTTGGACAAATCCAACAGGAATTTTCAATAGAAGCCGTCCAAAAAGGGTGCCGTAGAGTCCAATTTCCACCATATGAAGTTAACTTCCCATAAGAAAAAGCCAAGGAAGAGTCCCACAACTATGAGAACCCCTGGAAAACCCTGTAAAGACAATTTGTCAAACCAACCCGTTTGAAATGTTCAAACAATGTGAAAAACTAAACAAAAGAAATGGGGAAAACCGGCATGAAAGCCGACAGAAACAGGAATAAAAATACGGAAAACAGCAATCGACTGATTCTGTACAAAACTGTTTACGAAACAAACAGCACACACAAAAAAACGAGACGAAAGTCCCATTACGTCCCCGAGCATGAATAAGCGATTAGTGTTTGTCCAGTTCCAGCCGGAGGGGGGGGGGGGGGGGAGCAGCCCGATGAATATTCAGTACGGGGCGAAGGCGAGGCGAGCCGATACAACTCCAACTTGTCATAATTTAAGCACTCCCCCCCCCCTTCCCCCAAACACACCCACCCACCGTGCGGAAGGAATTGGATTTTGTCGTCTGGAATTTGCAGTGATCTCGAAAAAAAGAAGTGAAACAAAAGCGAAAATCATGCTCCCCCGCCTGTTGAACCGGTTTAAGGGAAAGTTTGGCCACCATCGTTCGATCACTAGCACCACCGCCGTGCATCCCCCGATACCCCATCAACAACCCCAACCCTCCCCCAATTGGTGGTGGTGATGATAATAATGATGAGGTCAAAAATTACAGTCCTATAGGCGGTTTGGCGTGTCTGGATTTGCCATTTCGTGCGCTTTCACTGCGCCTGCCTTATTAATTCGCATCGCAACAGGCTTCACTTCTCGTTAGCACAAGGCAACTAAATTTATTATCCTTGCTTGCGTGGTGCATCCCCAGCCCCATTGCTGCAGCAGTTCCGTTTTGTGTGTTTGCGAGGATCGCCAATGCAAACGAAAAGTGAAAGCTAACGCCCAACGCGCGACCTTCCGCAAACGAACGCACGTGCTAACACGTGCGCGCATCCGCATAACAATTTACGCGGCGGTTTGTATGCACTGCGTGTGTGTGTGGCACACATTGTCGATGCAACAGCCCACATACCGGCCGTGGTGACATCATCATCATCATCGCCAAAGGGTTGGTAACGTTAGGTCGCTATGCAGAATGCAGATGAGCTGCCGCTGATCAAAGTATGCGTGGAGCAAGGGCAAAGGCGTCTCATGCGCTCTCTCTCTCTCTCTCTGTGTCGGCCTTTGTTCCGGTCCAATCGGGTGATAAAGACGCACAAATGCTTCGTCCAAAAAAAAAAAAACCGGTGACATAATAGGAAAGTGACTAGAGATTAGGGGAGAAAACAATGAGTAGCACATGGGTTGTGTTTGTGTATTATCAAATCGAACGAAACGAGTTCTTCATATTGGGTGGTGGTCAAAAACCCGCCTCCCCGTGCCTATGCTAATGATGCACACCGACTACTAGATGCCGTCCTAAAGCGACCCAATCGACCGGTTAGCGTCTTCGGGCTTCCGCATTATGCAATCGTAAAAACACAAACAACAGCTATGCTGCAAAATGGTCCGCGTTATCGTGCCAGTGCGATCTCGGTGTCGGTGAAAACCGATCGCACTTGACGTTCAGCACTTGTAAACCGTAGATCACACACGACGACGATCAAACACAATACCCGTCTGAATGCGATTTATCGATGACAGGTCGGGAAAAGCGTTTCGTTTCGATCGCGCAAGGCCGTCAACACAAAACAACTAGCCAACACTCTTCCGGGGAGGGTTTTTTTTGCAAATCTCAGTTTACACTTACCCGGCCCTCGACGATTCTCTGCTTGATCCACTCATTTTCCGGGCTCGTCTCGACGGACACGCTGTCCATGCAGCGCTGGCGGCAGTAGTTGCGCGCATCGAGCCAATCCTTCTCCACGCCCCGGAGCGTTGGATCGCGCCACGAGAAGAAGTAGCTGGAAGGAAAAAGAGGGAGAGGGGGGGAATAAATAAATAGGCAAGGAAATCGATCAATAAAATTTACTGTTTTGGGGCTGAAGGTGAAATTGAATGGTGGAGTTTGTGAGTTTTTTTTTATTGAGGAGAAAGAACCGTGATGAATGCAATCGCTTGGAGTGTAATTGTATCTTTGACAGGTTGATTTAAAGGTCCTTTTTATTTGGATGATAGTTGCTGGCTCGAGTGAAGAGTATGGGGAGGGATTGAGTTTGAGGTACGAGCGAAGGGTGAACTATAAATTGTTGGTTTTTCACTTCATTTTCTATAGTTAATCAAGCAAAATTATCTTGCCTATGAAGTTAAAAAGCTACTATTGAATAAAGTTATGCTTTGAAATCACTGAAAATTTAACACAACGATTAAGGTTTAGGATTAACTCGTTCTAACATGCCCGCCCTGATTTCAAGTCTCGAATGTACCTAGTCTATTTTACAGAGTTTAATTTTTAGCAAATGAATCGTGATATTTGGTGCATCCCGTAATTGTTTGGGATCGTCTCACGATTTATTCATTGTTTCCTCCGGACTGATGATCTTGGTATTAGCCCAGTTTACCCAAGTAAAGTTATTCTTCTTCTTCTTCTTCTTCTTCTTCTTCTTCTTCTTCTTCTTCTTCTTCTTCTTTAGTTCTTCCCAGTTTACCCAAGTAAAGTTCTTCTTCTTCTTCTTCTTCTTCTTCCTCTTCTTCTTCTTCTTTTTCTTCTTCGTTGACTATCTATAAGACTATAAGAAGAAGAAGAAGATGAAGAAGAAGATGAAGATGAAGAAGAAGAAGTAGAAGACGAATAAGAAGAAGAAGAAAACAACATTGACTAGTAATGGATATACTCCAAAAAATATCCAAAGGACAAAACAATAAAAAATAATCAATTGGCAAATCCAAAAAATAGTACTAAAACTTCCAAAAATATACACATATTGGTTTAGAATTTAAGCTGCTTATCCGATTCTCTGGCACCAATCGAACGAAACATTGAATGTGAAAAATTGTATGGAATTTGATCGCTTCAATTTGACGAACATCTCAGATCCGTCATATGCCATACATTTTTCATGATCGATATCCTGTTCAATTGGTGCCAGATCGCTGCGTAATAACAATTTAATTATTTTAAAGCCTTCGTAACAAATCAAGAGAGTAAAAGTGAAGAATGCACATAGTAACAATTAACTTTAACAGGATTGAAATATATTGCTTTAAAATGCTGCTAGCGACATAAAAAGGCAATTATTTTCATTGTTTTCAATATTCCAGTGAAAATGAAAGAAATGCAAAACTACAATTCATAAAAAAATGAAGCAAAAATCCTATAAAACACACAATATCCCTCTCCCTTTTTATATGTTTTGAAACCGGATCAAAACATCGCCTGGTCTGACAGATGTTGGAACCTTACAAATGTTTCCAACAGATAGCCTTCCTCTTACCAAACATTTAATGTTCAAAATTCTTAGGTATTTTCATTTAAAAAAAAATATACTTCACATCAACAACACAACCCTTTCAAATCTGCCCACAATCAATCTTCTCCTTCCGTAGCCAGACAATCGCCACCAAACAACTTCAACCGTGTGTCAATAAACCTATCCCGTAGCGAACGGCGGATGCCTTCCACTCCCTTTGCCACGGATTACTAGCTCAGAACCACCGCAACCCTCTAAAATGCCTATTTAACAACCTTTCCTTCTGCCCCTTTACTCCCCCCCCCCTCCTCCCTAATAGCATCCTGCCGATCGGGTCTGAAATGACTTAACATGCTGTTATGGTACGGTGAAACTGGGTGCCCATTACCATTTCCTTCCCTTCAGCATTGGCGCTGGCATTGAACTTGTCTGGTGGTAGGTGCGGTAGGTTGTTTGACCACTTCCCTGTCCGCCCTAGCCACAGCTTCTGTTAGCCACACAGGTTCTAGGGTTCATGGCGAGAGAAAGTAGCGCGTAGAACGCTACTCGGGGAAGGGTATGGCATCATCGTAACCGAATGCGGAGAGAGAAAGATACGTCGCAGGAAAAGAAGATGTAAAGATGGGATAGGCTTATGAATAAGCGTTAGAAAATGTGTTTTTAAAGCACATTTTATCAAGCTAAGCGTTCAGTTTTTGCTGCTTAACCCGGGTATAATGTAAGATAACATGCGTTGGGTGGTTTACGTAAAACAAACAGCCCGATACAGACGTTCTCACAGTAAACCATTCAGTGACATTTGGTGTAGCCACAATGATAGCGATCTCATTGGGGAAGGGAAAACAACCACCACCCGCCGAGAGGTTAAAGACGTGAAAAACGTGCAATTAAAGCAAGCTCCCGCTTGTGCTTGTGGTTGCGGGAAAACCCATCCCCAACCAGGCCGCATCTTCCCATTCTGCGCTGATGATCGTAACGAAATTCTCACGCCAGGTGGAGGTGGTGGTGGTGGTTGTTTGTTACCATTTCGATCGCTTTTCACCGAGCTAGCCGAGGTATGGTAGCAACAAAAAAAAAAAAACAAACATCTCGCGCGCACTCTTACCACATCAGCGCGAGAGTTGCGCAAGCCGTGGAAGGAAATTTGTGGCCAACCACGGACCCAGGACAAGGCGGTTTTTGTCTTACGGGTGAAAAACAAAGCCAATGGAGCAAAATAAAAAAAAATTGCCTGCCAAATCCAAAACCGAAACAAACGAGATCCTGTTGGAGTCAACGCTTTCTCCCGCAAACCGGCGGTTAAGGGGTTCGTCGCTTGTCACTTCCCGAACGCTTTGCGCGCGCGGCATTGAAGTCTTTTGTCTTTTCGTTCTTGCTTGTTTTTGCCGTGTGCCTTACCCTTTGCCGTCCGGTGCTCGCTCGTGGATGATTCTGCTGGCGCACAGGGCCGGATTCGGTGCGTCGAGGGTGCGTCCGTTCGGGAACTGGGCGGCGGTCAGGCCGACGAGGGCCACCGCTATCAGCACGAACTGCTTCATACTCGTTGTGAGTGGTGAGATTGGTGGATTTGGTATCGTAAAATGTGTGTGCGTGTTTTTGGTTGCCTTCTGCCGACGAGAACAAAAACGTGGAGTTAGAAAAGAGATATTCTAGCTAGTAAAACACACGCACACTGTAACTTTAACTATCTTTCTAATTTTAACTAGCTTAAATAAATAATGAACAATTTCACAAAATAAAACTGAAAGATTTCAACAAAACAATGCTTGCTAACGAAATCACTTCCTACGCTGAAACAATGCCGACACTCAATGATAACAACAAAAACCTTCCGTTGTTCCACAACGCACAACGTACCTTCCACTTGGCTGCACGATCCAGCTTCAACTGAGCTGAAATTCCCCCACAAACCTTTATTTATAGAGAAGAGCTATCGGTGCCAGACGACGAACCCTCGTCTTTGCCCTCGGTCACTCTCCTCCCCCTCCGAGGCGGTTGCTTCGCTCCACGCGTGGAGGGAGGATCGAAGACGGAACACAGCCACGACGGAGACCCCCGCAGACGAGTGTGGTTCGATCGCCCCCGGGAGGGAAATAAGTGAAGATGGACTTCGAACGCGAAAGACAATGCAGTGAAGATGAGCAGGTCTGGTCGCGTGGTCTGTTGTTTTGATCCGGCTTTCCTAGGAGCCTTTTTTGCTGTTGTTGCTGTGGATCGTGTGTGCCGTGTGATCGATTATGCTCCAGCTTAAAATCATACTAATAGAATCATATTTTTTTATTCATCGATTAATTCATCTGGCCCCAGCCGGCTGGCTGGCATGCCAGCGATCGATGAACGCATCCATCTTCGAAGCATCGCGGGAGCAACGGCAAAAACACACATAGACACACCACGCACATACGCATCATTTGATAAGCAAATGAACCGTGCGTTTCTCCATCCTCAAACAGCAACACACACCCTGGAATGGGGAAAGAAATCGAATTTTACCCTCATCGCGCGTCACAAAAAAACAGGAAACAAATGACATCTCGTTTCACTGGCGCTTCTCGCGCAAGGATGCAAATAACTGTGCTGATTCAACGCCACGACTGCATGACTGTAGCGTACTTACGAAATGGGGTAAAAAAAGAGATTTCACATTTTATTACACATTCAATTATCGGGCACAATTTAACACATTTGCTACCACTCGACCCATGAACCATTCGGTGGGCCGTCCCGTTGAAAGTAAAAGCTGCTAATAGCTGGGGAATCCTGCGAGTAGTTTGGCACACATTGTTAGCAGAATGGTGGTAGTAAAATTGTTGGTTAGATTAGTTAAAAAATAAATAAAAATGTATTTACAGTAAAAGAAATTTACTTGTTAAATATCAGAGAATATTGTATATAAGGATTATGCGAATTTTTTATATCTCACGTTTTGCCATTAAAAGCCGTGCAATTCAATCAAAAATATTTGCAACACAGTCAGAGGAATATATAAAAATGAGCAGGAACCTTATTTACTTTCCTCTAAATAAGTGTTTAAATAAGGTTTTTAAAATATTATTTGATAAAATTAGTAGCATACCAATTTATCAAATAAATTGAAACTAATTGTGGATATCATTGGTGACGTCATTAGCAAAAAAAATTAATCAAAACTGTGGATAGTCAAATTTCAAATGTTTGAGTGAGCTTTTCGGTTGTTGAAACATGATTGTAATAGCTTACAAACAAACATTTGATAAATATCGTTTTGCTTCGCATTACGGATACTTAAGGTATATAACATTTTCTTACTTATTCAAATTTAATCAATCATACCTCTGCACAACTCACTTCAGCAAGCTTTCTAAAGTGTTGGAAAAATAAAGATTTCCACAGCTTTTTCTAGAAACATTACAAAAATTCATAAAAATGCAACGATATTTTGATTCATATTCCGGACAGTTTCAAGCTCATGTTTCAAATTACGGACGTTTTGATCTGACTTCTGGACAGCTTCAAAACTTCGTTTATAATCTCCACTTTCACATAAACACTACACTTTGCTAGTTTTTATCTATGGTCCGAACACACAACTCTGAGTGAAGGAGTCCTCTCAGACCGACGGAAAGACGGAAACAATTTCAAACAATTTTCTTCGCGAACCGGACAGAATGAAATAAATATTTGATTGAAAATCACAGCACAGTATGATATAAAACTGGTGTTCTCGCCTTTATAACTACCTCTCCAATGGATTCCGACGTACTTCAATGCATCTGGACCAGCTTTGTAGGAATAACATACGATATTTCTTTGGAGTCGTTTGAAACAAAATTGCTAAGAATGACTTCGGTGGTGAAGTGTCCGACAGACAATATTTATTTATCGTGACATCAGGGTCTACTAGGGGTCATACATATTTTTAATTTATTCTAGTACACCATTGATATCATGTACAATAAGAAATCGGCATTGTCAGGAACTGGATATGAAAAAAATCTATAAAAACATGTTGAATGTCCGAAATCAATAAAAATAATATATTTTATTTTATTTATGTTCATATTTTTTTATGTTTAAAATAATGGAGCGTGAAGTATAATATAGTTTTATTTACAATGTGAGTCTGTGGAACAATCAAAATCAAAAATACACAAAAGATAATCAACGTGATAGTACTAATCTGTCATTAAATATAGGAAAAATTCTCGAATTTCAATAGATAAATGAATGGCGTAAGATTTTCTTATCTATTTAGTAATAAAACGTCCGTCAACTTTGAGTGTAATCTTCACAAATTGTAGAAACTTAAAACAGGATTATTCAAGGCAAGTTCTAGTCATTGTTGGCAATTACTGTAGGCAAGTGAATTGTTGATATACTTTCATGTTGAATTACAACGTCCTATTTGTTTAAAAAGAACACCATTTTATGTTTAAATGCTCACCAATCAGCAACAACACATCGGTTTAGAATGATTCCTCATTTTTCAAGGCTTTGCCCTCCTAAGCTGCATTAGTCTAGAAACTCTATAGCAAACCCATACGTCAAGTGACACGCTTCAACCTCCAACGCTGAACAATTGCCATCGTAACGAGAACCCTTTTGGAGCGACACCCTTCAAACCCTGCTGCCTTCTCCAGTTCCTATTCTACAGCACGCCGACACGACACGCAATGCAGGAAATCTCCAGGAAAAGCGCTTCTTCCCGCACTACACCATATCAGAACGATCACCATCATCTTTTTACGGATCGTATTTGACCTTCGATCAACAACAATGGGCTGCGGGGCGATGCGTTGCCTTCCCACATTGTTACACGACCTGAACACGTTGACGCAATCCATCTCCGGGGTCCTGCTAACCTGTTTCCATTTCCTCGGGGCACGAGCATCTCTCCCTCTGGATTGACGGATTACCTTGAAGGAGAACACGCTCGATCCCACGCTTTGCTGTTGAGATTCTTGTCATTCAGTTGAAGAAGATTTCACTTTCCATCAATCCATCCATCCATCTGAAAGGGTTGGCTGGAAGAATTAAGGTTTGTGTGTTCTATCCATGCTGTTGCCGGAGAGAGAAGCTGCGAGAAGAAAAGTGTAGCAAACGGGAAAAAAGGGGAAAAGAAAGCGCCCCTTCGGCACACATTGTGTAACGCTGTCTGAGACGAAGTCGGCGTGAAGCAGACGACGACGACGAGAAGGAAGAAACCAAAAAACACGAGTGTGATCTGCTTTTGTCGCTGGGCGCAGTCCATCAATCTGACATCATCGGGCGTCGTCTACGGCGTCTTTCCATTCCGCCCTCCCCTGCTCTCGCTGCCGGTCACGAGGTGTGAATTAATGACGGCAACATACCCTCGATGCCGGGTAGATAATTGCAAGGATAACAAGATTGGGCTTGGGCCAGCGGGCTGTGCGGTTGCATCGACTCCAGACTCCCCGTAACCGGAAGCGCGTCCAAAAGTTCATTTCACTATCGATAAGCCGTCTGCACTGCCTTTTTTTGGTTTTGTTTTTTAATGGATTTTCCCATGACATCCTGACGACGCTGTAACGAATATATTGCCAACCAAACTGGCGTGGAGGAGAGAAAGAGATGAAATTGAAATTTGCACACAACAAAAAAAGACCATCAACAGACAAGAGACACATCCTCGCTGCAACCGTACACTCGGCATTATCATTTAAAAGCATCAACGAAGGAACGAAACGCCCAGCGCGCGCGCCCGTCTTCGTCTTCGGCGCTCGGGAGAAAGTGGATACAAATATTTAAATCACACCACTCGGCGTCTTGCACACTGTGTCATCGAGCCGTGTGTGAGTGTGTGTGTTTGTGGACGTTACGGTATCGCCAAATATTCGCGGCCTCCCTCCGTCCCACCTGACCTGATCCTTGGGGGCCCACAGGGAAGGGGCGTTCGATACCCTGATCGTGCGGGCCGGTGCCCGTAAACAAGGTGCGCAAACACTTGCGCCGCGGCGCGTAATGAAGTGCGACCGTGCAATTTTCCACCTTCTTGCGGGAGCGAGTGTTTCCAATTTAAGCACCCAGGGGCGGTGGTGTCATAAAAAACGGAACGGGAGGGGGTGTTGTTGTTTTTAATGCAAAAGTTACTATTTGCATGTAGATTTTGGCTGTATTCGCAACGTTTTCGGTTTCACTTTTTGTTAATTAACTTTTCACTTATGATTGAAGATTATTGCATTTGTATGTCATTTATTGCTGTCTTCTGATTGTTTTTTTTTCTGCTGGGTGAAATTATCTGGAAAATATTGAAGTACTAAGCCATGCTTGAGTTTGGATGTTTCTACCAGAAGAAATTAATAATAATACTCGATTACTACTTAAATGTTATCATCACGGATCTTATCTTTCAAAGTTTTAAAATATTTGAATAAATAAGAAAATAGTTTATAATGAACCAATGAATTTAATTTAATCTTTGAGATTAGACGTACTCAAATCTTAAAATGTTAAGCGATATAACATCTATAACATATGTATAAAGATCTGATCAAGAAAATATAACAATAATTAAAACACATTACAAAAAAATATATAAAAACAGAAGTATGAAAAGCAATAAGAAAAAAAACAAGCAGTAAGGCTGCTGATAAAAATAAAAATATTATAGATTGAATCAACAAATTTTATAAAACCAAAAAAAAAGGAAAACATTAGAATCAAAATAGATCCGTATCACGATTAGAAAATAAGGACAATAAAAATGCCAATAAGAGAAAAATTTAATGAAAACAAGCAAAAACCCGAACCCGAAATGCTGTGTAATAAAACAAAGAAAATTAAAGAAGTAAAGCACTCTAGAACTGAAATGATGTTGTACAAAATGAAACAATAGTAATATGAATGTTGTTATGGTAAACATCAACACTATAAAAAATGAAACATCAGAAAAAGTAGAAACTAAAATTAAAGAAAACTGGTTGTTAATTGCAAAGATATTGAAAGATAACTACAACGACGATCCAATAAAAATAAATAAATAAGGGAAAAGATAAATATATATAATAAAAATACAAAAGAAAACGATTGAGAAAATGGTAATATTATGAAATAATATAACATAACACAAAACAAGTACAGAACTGTACTAACAAAAAAAAAAACAGAATTAAACAATCCATATCCGTGTATAACAATTAATCAAAACACATAACAATTTTTTTATTGGAAATATCAATACAATATAACAAAATGTATACAAGTATTGAAAGACAACAACAAGGACGACCCTATAACATAAGAAAAGAACAATAAAAAGAATCAGATAAATAAGAAGATGACACAGAAGAAAGAGTAATTTTTGAATGAAAACAAAGGCGAAATTTCGATACCAAATCAATTGTAATAAGCTATCAGCATCACAAAGAGCAGAAAAAGAAACTATTAAAAATGATTATACAACTTTGAAAAAAATTCATAAAAAAAAACAATCAAATTGGTTCCCTATCTTCATCTGCTCGTCCCAAACGATCGATTTCTTTTAGCTCGACTTAAAAATAAACTGAATATGAAATTTGTTACCATTTTCCCCCCTGTCCGCACAATGGATATAAAAATGTTTCTCTGTATTTGGATGTTTTCTCCACCATTCCAGCATTCCAGCATTCGGTGTCCGGCATCGGTCGAACCGGCCTCATTGCAGACGTTCTTTGCGAAGAAAGAAAGTTAAAGTCTCCCCATTCCTCAGTCTTACCGGCCCGCGTAAAGCGTGTATTGGTGTGTATTGTATATGAATATTAAACAACGCCATTATTACACGGCTGTATTTCATGCAAATCTTGCCAGCCAGCCGTTTGGTGTTGTCTGGTCCTCCTTCCAAAGGAAGGATCGGCTCGAAGGAAGGAAGGTTGTTTGGTAGGTCGATACAGAAACATCTTCCCGCATGTCGGGACAGAGGTGGCCGCCCAAAAACCTGTCCACCTCAATCGGGGATCGATACCGATCGGTTTCCTCCCCGTTCGGGCGTATTTAATAACACCTCATGCCTTCATGCCGGAGAAGATCACGTTTCCGCATTGATAATGCGTTATTTTCTCTCCCTCTCTCTCTCTCTCTCTCTCTCTCAGTTGTTTCGCAGCATTGGAAAACGGAAGCCGCGGGTGGAGTTGGTGCTGGTGGTCTTTTGCTACATCCACCTGACACACTCCCAGTGGAATCGTTGGTCGATACCCGGTTTTACGTACGATCATCTTTTGGAACGTGCCTTACCGGCCCACACACACACACACACACACACACACACACACACACTCAATAGAGTAGTCGGATCGGACCGATAAGCGGGCGGGTGGCCTTTAAGTGTGAGGAACTGGCAAACAGGAAGCATTTTGTAATCGGTCGCCTTTGTCGCCATTGAAGATCTTCTGTCTGTTGCTGTAATGCATGTGTTTGTGGCGTATCATTGCGGGAAGCTTTTGCGGGAAGGAACCTGTTCATGCTGCGACCGATGCAGACAGGTTACATCATGTAGGTCAATATAACACAGAATCAGAAGGAGAGAGGGAGCTGAAGATTTCCACCAATTTCTGGACGTGCTCATCTGCCACCGCCGACGTCTCGAACCCTAGAAGACATTCTGTGTCAAGGCAAGAGGCATCAGACAATGATCAATTAGTGCCGGCTACGACCCCCTCCGTTTTTGCATATTGAGTGCAGCGCCAGTCACGAACCCTTGCCTTCTAATCATATCCTCCCCGTTTAGGGATTGCGGATTTTTGTTGCCTCGTTGGACAACTAGTCATCGCGAACCGTCTCGAAACCTGTCCCTTCCGATCGTGCTGATATTGCATGCAGCGTGCGTCGACGGCTGTGGCGCTGCATCGGCCAAACGCACTGCAATGCATCAAATTCCGCCCGACCCATGGTGGGTGCGTGTTTGCCGCTCCATCACGTCCCCAAACTTGGCTTAGGCTGGCCTGTGTGTGAGTATTCGAATAAATATTACTTCCATTGCCCTTCTGTCGGTCAGCTTTCGCTTACCTCGAGGGCGGCCCAACGCCGATCGTCCTCGCGCAGACAAAGTAAATCCCTAACCTTCCTTTACCCCCTTTGGTCAACATCCGTCCAGGGGGGGGAGACGAGGTGATGATTTATGTAAATCGGTAAACTGGAGTTGCATAACTGTGGATGGTCGGACTATGCGTGCGGGCGCGCGCGCCTGTACGACTTCGGCACGTTCCTTCCCCGTGCTCCGATTCCGAATTATAATGCAGCGCGATAGTTCATACCGAGCTGCCCTCCCCGGGTGTGTTGGTCTTCCCTTCACGGTGAAGGCCGGTTTCGCTAATCGGTCGGTGGCAAATTTCGTGATGCATCGAAAGCTCCCGAAAACACAAAAACAAAAAACTAAATTGGACCAAATTCCCGAATCTGTTCGGGACATAGATTTTATGGCGGCGCGGGCCAGGAATGAAAGGTTTTGGGGTATTGGGGTTTTCTCCTTTCTCTCTCCTTCTCTCCCGTTTGTGTCTAAACTTTTGGCACAATTGGCAAGTTACGCTCAATGGCATTTGGGGTTTTATGACCCTGTCCCGACTTTGCTTTACGTTGTCCAGTAGCATTTCGAGCAGGAAGATCATGTAATATATAATCTGCGTGCAACGGTAATGGCCATAAGCTTCTTTGGGAGATTCTCGTGATCTTCCTATTACCTTACCAGCAATGTAATTTTTATGTCATTTTGGAACAATTTCGATTGTGGCGTCCCTGAACTTAAGAATATGATGGAAAGTAAATATATTTTTGTATTTCTAAATTTCTCTCCACAAGATCAACACACACACACTCTCTCTCTCTCTCATGGCTTAGCACTGCCGACTGATTAATTCCACGTTTTCTTGCCACCTGACATAGTTATCACCTAATCTGGAGGCATTTGACAAAGGTGAACAGTGAACTAGAACTACAAATTGCTGTAATCAAATGAATAGATAAATAAATTATGCTTTTGTCCATCCCGTCCAGATCATTCAATGATATATTTTTGTTGTTGTTGTAAAAACTACTCTGCAATGTATACAGCAAAAACATTATTTATGACGAAAAAAAACAAAACTAAAACTTAACGTCCGTTTTGAATAATCTGGTATAAAACCATCTCATGGAATGTCGCACTGCAATTCAATATGGCGCCCAGCCGTCATGAGCCAACCTCGCCCATCACTAGCTGTCAAAAAACGACGCAGTGAAAAATAATCACCACACAACAAAGAAGTAGAAGAAACAGACGTGGTGTTATTCATTTGCTGCGAGTGAACAAATTACTTTTTCCAATTTCTCGATTATTCCCCGTTGCAGGAGTGCCGTGAAAACGCACCGTTTCTAATGTGCAAAGCGAGCGGAACGGGAAAAACATAAAACCTTCCCCCGACCCGCCCGTCCGCGATGGGTATCCGCAAGTGCATCGTACCGGAGTGCCCGTCGTCCTCGGCACGCCCGGAAGACCGTGGCGTCACGTACCACAAGATACCGTACCTGGACGAGATGAAGCGGCTCTGGATCGTGGCGTGCCACCTGCCGGACGATTACTTCGCCACGAAAGCGTCGAACGTGTGCAGCCGCCATTTCCGGCGGGCCGATTTCCAGGAGTTTAAGGGCAAGAAGTACGTGCTGAAGCTGGGCGTAGTGCCGACCGTGTTCCCCTGGACGGTTACGAAACCGCCCGGGGAAGCGGGTAGTAGCACCAAGAGCCCACAAAAGCCCGTACCAAAGGGCAAAGATGACGCAAAAGGCACGAAGGTGGAAGAAACGGAGGAGGGCGAAGTGCCGCACGAGGTCGGCGATATGGACGGGGATATTGTGGTGAAGGAGGACGCAAAGGTGACCGCACTGCTGAAGTCGGAGCAAGCGCCAAAAGGAATGGCCACGCCGGACCGAAGCAAGCCGAAAGCGGCCGCCCCGTCGAAGCGCCCGAGCAGCAGCAAAAAGGCGACGAAAACGCCGGCCAAACAAGCACGCACTGCCGAACCGGTTGCATCATCCACGCCGGGCCGAAAGCAAACGCCGAAAAAGGGTGCCGGCGGGGAAGCGAAACCGGCGAGCACCGCGAGCACGACAAAGGAAGAACCGGTCGTTCCGGATGAGCCGGAAACCGGTGGTGCGCCGGAAAAGCCGATCGACTTCACGCCCGGCAGCAAGATCGAGGCGCAAGATTTCAGCGGCACCTGGCACGCGGCCAAGGTGGTGGAGGTGGACACGGAGGAGCGCGAGGTGCTGGTGCAGTTCGACAAGACGGACAAGCTGAAGTCGACCACGCAGGAGGAGTGGATCCCGATGGACAGTGTGCGGCTGCGGCCGATCTCGAACGCGATCTACAGCGTGGGCGAGAAGGTGTTTGCCCGGTGGAGCGATTCGCGCAAGTTTAAGGCCACGATCAAGAGCGTGTTGGAGAACCAGATGTACGAGGTGGTGTTTGACGACGGGTTTGCTAAGATTTGCAAATCGACGCACATTAGCCGCATTAAGCGGTCCGAGGATGCGAAGGGCGATGGCCCGGAGCGGGAGGTGGTCGGCGCGGCGACGGATGTCGGTGCGACGGTTAAGACGGAACCGCTGGAGCATGGGGAAGGTGGTGAGGCGGCGGTGGAGTCACTGGTTTCGCTGAATCAGCTGCGCATACCGCAGGTGGTGAAGTTGAGCGAGCTGCCGGAAATACCGCAGAACGGGGAGTGGTGCTGCCACTGGATGAACGACTATCCGGTCGGGGAGTCGTCCGAGGTGGACCTGCCGGGCGGCCGGGTGTACACCGTGATCGTGCCCGACTGGCGCATGCCGGAGGGGTGGGTCAAGCACATCTTTCAGCGGATCACGACGTACGGCAAGATGGACATACTGCTGATCAGCCCCAGTGGGAAGGTGCTGCGCTCACGGCAGGAGGTAAAAGCGTACCTGGCCGAAATAGGCGAAGAGTACGACCCGAACCGGTACGACTTCGGGCTGCACGTGAAGCGGGCGAAGCAGCTCGGCTTCTGCCACTACACGCAGGAGTACCGCGATAGCTTCCTGCCGAAGCCGGCCACCGAACCGGTGCTGCTCAACACGGAGGTGAACATTGGCGCGGTGAAGGTGAAGATCATAGACAATTTGTTCCAGTGCCCCGAGGAGGACTGTTTGAAGACGTTCCGGAAGGAGAACCATCTGCAGATACACATCAAACACTACCACAAGGAGCTGGCGAAGGGGCTCGGTGACATTCCCAATATGCAGGATCTGGCGGCCTTAAGGACACCGATCGAGCTGCTGGAAACGCCGAAACCGGTTAGCCGCAAATCGCAGACGGCGGCCGCCGGCGCAACACCGAAAGCTTCCACCGCCCAGTCCACACCGGTTAGGGAGGAAGCGAGGGAAGAGGAGGAACTGCTACCGGCGGAAATGTGGGTAGAGAGTACGGTGGTGATGTCCGACGGCAAAGTGGAGGAAGCACTAAAGCCGCCGCGGGAGATAAAGCAGGAAGGGGAGAAGGCGCCCGAATCGGACGCGTCTCTAATGGCAATGGACACCGAAGCGTCGCTCGCGGAGGAATCATCGGCGGACGGTAGCAGCACCGTGACCGCCTCCACCCCAGCCTCATCCAGCAAGTCGAAGGGCTCGAGCAAGGTTCCGAAAATTAAGCTTTTCTCGCAGAAGAAAGCAGCGGGCGAAGGAGTAAAAAAGGTGGTACGCCATGGGCTGGTAACGAAGAAGAAAGTGTCCGGCGGGTCGAAGAAATCCAAGCGCCCGAAACCATCGCGCCGCCCGGCAGCGAACCGATCCGCACCGGCCCTGTTGCGCCCGAACGACACCGCGCTGGCGGGGTCGTTTGCGTACGGGAGCGGCGGGTTTCAGAACGAAACGATCGGGGGCATTTACGACGAGTCGATCAATGCCAGTGTGGCGGGAGCGAGCGGTGCCGGCGCTGGGCTGGTGGACGAGAACGGTGAGGTGATCAAGATTGTGCGTATGCGCAAGGAGGAAATCATCAACTGCCTGTGCAAGGTGACGGAGGAGGACGGGCTGATGGTGCAGTGCGAGATGTGTCTGTGCTGGCAGCACGCGTTCTGCCAGAACATCCGGCACAGCAGCGAGGTGCCGGACACGTACGTGTGCAGCATCTGCCGGTACCCGTACCGGGGACGGGCGTCGAAGCGGTACGCGCACGATCAGGACTGGCTGTACGAGGGCAAGCTACCGGTGGCGAAGTACCACGTGACCAACTCGCGGCACGCGCAGCGCTTCGACATACTGAAGAACTCGCACACGCTGACGGGCAATCTGCTCGAGCTGAAGCGCTTCATGCACAGCCTGCAGATGAAGATTAACATTGCGGAGAAGAAGGACCACCCGAAGATGTACCTGTGGTCGAAAAAGTGGGAAAAGAGTCCGCCGCGTGGCGATGGCTGTAGCAGCAGCTCGGTGGGAGGTGGTGCTGATAAACCACTGCAAGGGGATGGTGCGACGCAGCAGCAGCAGCAACAGTTGCCACAGATACCGGTTCCGGAGGCACCGATCGATCCGGCCGAGTGTCAGACGATTCTGCTGGATCACATTCAGAAGCTGCAGAACGACGCGATGGGACGGCTGCAAGCGATCGAGGCGCAGATTATCGGTAAGTAAAGGATATTAAGGGAAAAGAAAGGACACATGTAAATAATGGTGTTTATTTCGGTTGCAGGATTGGAAGCGTACGATGAAAAGGCGGACCTGCTGGAATCGCCCACCGCCAAGAACTACCCGAAAACGAAGCAAACCATCCATATGCTGCTGAACGATTTGCTGAAGATGAAGAAGATCGGAGAAATCCACTCGGATATGCACAGTCTCACGATGTAGCGAGGGCAGGGCAAACACTACCAAATGTTTTGCGTTAGGCGTTAAGTTTTATATAGGCCAAGTTGAGCGGCTATACTGTAGCTTTATACCTATAATTTGATTTCAGTTTTCCATTTGCGCGTACAGTTTGCTTTGTTTTTAACCATAATTGAAGTTCATTTTTCATGCTGCGTTTCACTCCTCCGGAAGCGATATGTAGAATATCATTTTAAGCATGTAAGCGATTAGAAGAATAGATTTTTTTGAGTTTAGCATATAATTTTGGAAGATTTAACACACAGACATTTGAGTGTTATATGAGTAGTGTTAGCTTAGTTTTTGAAGAAGCTTCTAGAGTAGAATTTCTATTCACTTCTCTATTTTAAAGTGTAGGATTAATAATCCTTTTCGATTATTGGTGCAAACAGTCGAACGAATAATTTTTGTGTAGAATCTGTGCAAAATCGAATCACATGACGAGTTTCACTACTGACTCGCTTTGTAGACCAACAGAAAAACGTTTCGGTTTGGCAAATAGTTTATGGCCACGCATAATAAATGTGTAGATATATGAGAATATTTACAGAGTGTAGACATCAAAGACATGTACGATATTGATACATGAACATTAAGTACTAGGGAACTATGTTTAACCCCAGTAAATGATGCAGTGAGATAGAAGAGTGCTACGTTGCTGTTAATAAAGGAACGAAGCTAAAGGAACAACAATCGTTTTCCACTATTTAGATTGCTAATATCACATTCGAAATTAGAGCTACGAAAGGCATATGATGATGGGATTTGAATAGGGATATGTCTACAAGCAGCATAAATTAATTGTGATTTCGAGAACGTTTTTGAGTTAAAGAAAGTTAACCCGAATGTATTTTGGCTTACAAGGAACGTTTTTTGGTATTAATACAATGTACGAAATTCTAAAACGTACTGTAACATCACACTAAAGTAGAAATAATTTAATTTTTTTACTTTTGGTCCAATCAAAGCTAAAAATTCATTCAAAAGCAAATCGGGAAACACAAAACGTTCCCGAAATTATTCTTCTGGTGCAAATGCACATTTAATTTTTGCGCCTGGTGTAAACGTAGCCTTTAGCGGCGTTGCTACCGGCAAACTATGGGCAAGCAAATGTCCATAATACACTGTGGCCGGTAAAAACCGTTCCACATACAGTGCGTATCAAAATAAAGGCATCGTTCATTCTTTAAAACTGCACAAAATAGGAACTACAGTTAGATTATCGTTATTATCAGTGCTACAAAATGTCACTGTCAGTGTCATAATACAATCTGACTGAAACAAAATCTATGCCAGCGTCACATATTCTATTGTGATAATCAGAGGTGATACTCAAAACGGTTGATGTGACCAATGCATGATATTTTCGCGACCAACGCAACCACGGATACAGGTGGTCCCCGAGATACACGGTTAATGGGGACCCAAAACGGCTGCAAAATACTATAGTGGTTATAGACACTTAATTAATAATTTGATATGATTCTAACTGAATTTAACAGTTTTAAACTTTTTGAAATGGTTTTTAACATTCAATCAACACGAAAACTATTTGGCAATTGACAATTGACGAGTCAAATCAGTACAATTTGCTGAAGGAACTGTCAAATTTAGAAAACCGCATATCTCCGAATCCTCGTATAAGGATCGTGGCAACGCTTTTTCGCATGCGATTTTATCGGATGACCTGTTAAAATTTTGTATGAGATTTCCCAAATAAATTTCTTCCGATAAAATCGCATCGGGTGAGCGTGGCCCTAACTGTGAGGCCAGACGAGGTGAAATATACAGTAGAACGTCGATTTTCTGGGCAGCTTGGGACCGGACGGTTGCCGGTTAATCGATTTGCATGGATAATGGTCCAAGAAATGTCATTTTCATATAAAAATTATTTTATTACTAGTTTTTTATTAGTTTTATGATTAATCCAACTTGAATAAATCGATTAATCGTTAGTAAAATATTAATTTAATCAATAACTATAGGTTTAACAGCTGTTCATGAACAAAAATGAATTTCGAAAATATCCTTAGACACCTCAGAGCTGCACAAAAATCTGGTTGCCCACTTGACGCATCTCGCTGCAAATGTTCGCTTTTCGTTTGAACAGCTGTCACATTTATGCGCACGGTTAAGCCACCCGCCGGTTAATCCGCCCCCGGATAATCGACGTTCTACTGTATAGCGAAATAAACTATTTGACAGGTAAAGCTAAAGGGTTGAGGGAGAGACAACATCCTGTATATTTCACCTCGCCTGGCGAACGCATTTACTCAACCCCAATATCTGTCACTCCCGCCGAACGAGTGCCGTCAAAAAGTAGTTACACACTGTATGTTTTACCATTTTTTTTTTCATAATAAAACTTCTTTCGTTGACGACTTCTAACGCACAAACACACACAGTGTTGGTTGTCCGGCGTGGTCGAATGGTGGTGTAAGGCGCTGCCGCAGACAAACGCGCGCGCTAGTCATTAGAAAAGTCGTAGCACCGCTCAGTTGCAAGCCGCACTTCGTGCCGTACACAGGTTTGCCGAGCGCTCCGGAAAAGAATGTAGTGAACACAAAAAACAGTGCGCATCACACACAGAGGGCCGAGGGTTTTTGTACGTCTATCCTACTATACGAGTGGCGGAGTGTGTAAGTGCGTGCGTGCGTGCGTGCCAGCGAGTGTGTGTCTCTTGTGTGCGTGCGTGTGTGTGTGTATGCACTTAAAGTGATTCAGAGTTTTCGTGTATTGATTATCACCAGCCCATCAGCTGTGTTTTGTTGTGTGGAATTGTTTGGTGGAGTGGCGAGCGAGAGCGCATTCAGGTAAAGACGGATAGCAATCTCGTCGCCCGCTTCCCGTACGTGCCGTTCGAACCGTGCCCGAAATAAAATCATCATTCGTCGTGGTTGTGATTAGATCGAAGAGGTGAGTGTTTTTTAAGTGAGGTTAGAAAAGGAGTTAGAAAAGCGGAAAGGGCCCCCGAAAAGGCACGCGGCCGAACCGGTCAACGCGGTGCCCGTGTGTGCCGGACAAAGTGTGTCAAAAAGGGAAAAGGGAAGCGATCGTTCTAGAACTCGCTCGCTCGCTCTCTCTCTCTCTCCCTCTCTCTTTGGTGGACATGTTTGGCCATCATGTTTTGGATACATTTTTGTTTGCGATTTCTTTTCCGTCCGTAGCAGCAAGGGGTAACAATGGCAACGCAGTGTGTGTGTGTGTGTTTGTGTGTGCGTTAATTTGGATCCACCACCACCATTAGGCGTCTCTTCTCACTAAATCAATTCGTATGGCGACCGCAGAGCGGCGTCGCCTTTAACCCGAAACCCGTATCCCTAACCTAACTTACCTGCTCTCCCCCTCCCCCGGGGGGTCATTGTCCGTCCTTTCTTCCCTGTGGCTGCGTAAGGCTGCGATTTCGTGGAAGAGCCAAGAGACAATCAAACACACAAGGCTCGCGCAAATACAGGTAAAATCCAGTTGGAATTGGCACGCGGCTCTCGAAGGCGGAGAAATGATAGAGAAAAAGATTTGGGGGAAAAAAAAGGAACGAACAGCGCCTACACTAGTAAACGATTGTCGGTGGCCGCAGAATGTAAACGTGGGAATATAAAGATAGATCGGTGTGTGTACGGTACGTGTTGTTGCGCGAGATTGAGGACACACAATGTATGGATGTGTGTGGCAGAGCGGGCCGGGGGTGTGTTGTCGTTACGGCCAATGTAATTTGAGGGACGCGGGGTGGTGATGATGTATTTCGATCGCGCTAGCGTATTACATAAATACACCCACCGCACAGCATACGGCCACCCGCGCGCAAAATGGGGTTGAGGGAGCGAAGGGCCTTCCTTCCGTCTTCAAACTCCGCGGTACAGGTGAAAGTGTGACCATTTGGATAAGTGTTTGTGCGGTTGCCGGTAAGGAACACACAGAGTTTTAGCCTACTCCGTTGAGGTTACCTTTTTTTTCGCTCCCCTGCAACAACAAAGCGTGTTCGATCTGACAGCTGCGGGGGAATGATGATGATGATCGTCATCTTGTTCGGGAATCATCTGTGTGGTTGATGAACGAGGACTTCCGGCATGTTCGTGGTCGTTCTATGGCGTTGTTTTTTTTCTTTTTTGCTACAAAAAACTCCACAGCAAGTGGCAAGTCATTGGAGAATTTGCTACGGCTTTATCTGAACGTGTATCTTCTTTAACGTTTGCCGGCCGGTCTCGCGTGTGTCTGTTCTAGCTCACGTAGGCGCGAATTTATAGTTTTTCACACACATAAACACACAACGATGGAATTATTATAGATATGGTGACCCTTTTTGGTGTTCGCTATTGGTGATTGTGGTTAAAAAGGTACAAAACAAGCCCCCGGCTTCATACGGCAGGGCAGCAGACCTCAGGAAGACAGCGGTGTCAAACTCGATTGATCGTTCGGGAGTTTCAATTGATGTTTGAGATTTAGAGGTGATTCAATATGATGCAACAGTCAGTTCTAAGTCTCCAGTGGTTGTGCCTTCATTTTTAATGAGATTCCTTAAATTGGTACCAAAATCATACTTTTTCATAATTTTTAATAGTCTACACTCTAGAGACTCGAATAGACAACTTTGAACAATTAATCATAAGAGTTGAGAATATATTCCAAAACATTAGCAATAAGGGTTAACTAGGTGTAGAATATCATCTGGTTATAAAGATGATCTATTGTTCTTTAATGCATAAGATTGACACATGATAACGCTGTCGAAAAAAAATCGAATATTCCAACCGCCATTAAAGACATTAATGGCAAAGTTTGCCCAATAGTTTTGTTAGTAAATAAATAAAATAAATAAGTTTCTTAATTCTGAATTATTACGGCAAAAATACGATATTTTTTTGGGCTATACAATCAAAGTGTAGCGTTCAAAAGTTATAAAACAAGTATCTATGTTTACTTCACGAATAACAAAAATTGGAGACTTAAAGAAACAAAGCAAATGATGAAAATTCAGCAAAAGTGAAGGATCTCTATCGTATCGTAACTCACAAGATCAACAACGCACTGGATCGAGGATCAACTCAAACGAGAAAAGAACGCCTTCGGGTGAAATTCTAGCGTTTGACTGCCCTGCTTTGAGCCATTAATTAACCAACCCATCCTTCCAAGTTATAATTAAAAGCAGGTAGATCTTCATTTTTGAAGTACTGAGGATTACGTTCCTGTTGCTTCACCTATACAAGGCGACGTTCAAATCGTACCTTTAACCCACAAAACGAACTCCTCCTCCAAAAGAACAAAACAGAAGCATCATTGCTGCGTGGTACGTTTCCACATGCTAAAACTTCCAAACCCCGTGTGATCTTAACCTCCATTCGTGCCTTAGAAACTGTTGCCACAACGCTCACCTTCAAAGTCTGTCTGTCACTTCGAGCAAACACTAACGATGTTTACGAAGTTAGATGTGGATGTGGAAGGGAGGCATCATCACCCGTCATCGTCACGTGTGATTACGGCGTCGTTGTGTTTGGTGCGAATCACTCGATGACGTCCGGCGGGGTTTTTTGTTCGTTTCAATCGACGGAACGAACTTCCTTCCGTTTCGATACATCAGATTGAGCGAGGGGACGACAATACGATGACGTGGTGTAGCGCCCTATGCGGAAGCTACGGTGCGATTATGTCGTTCATCCGTTCGTTTTTTCCTCTCTATCGTTCTCTTCTGTCAATGATACTTCCTATTACGTGTGAGCGTGAAGATTTGCAGTAAATGATAAACTAACACTTCGGACAAATTCGGAAGACAATCGGAACGGAGATTGGGAACGCGAACTAGACCGTGAAGTAGTAGGTTCCTTTCTGCCGGATTTGCTGACCTCTGCGGTGACTTGCAATTAACCCACATTCGTTGTTGTCGTATCATTAACGTGATAAAAGTATATAACCTCTATTAAGCTTTGAATAGCCTTTGAGTCTGAAATATAGACTATTGAACAGAAAGAGTAATAACAAATGATTGAATAATTTAGAAAAGGATTTTTCGTTATGTATATAGTAAATAGAGATGCACAAACAATTACTCAAGATCAAGTTCATCATGGGATTTGAAGAACACAACATCTATCACAAGAAGATCAAAGGATCTTAGTCATTGTCAAGATACTGTGGCGCTGTTTTCTTCGATTATATAACTTCAAGAAATGATAATCAATTTATTTGTCCATCAACCAGATTGATCCAGACGTCATCTCGAGATCGTCTTCAATATTGTCTTAAAATCCCTATTTTACCAACACGTTTGAAACACGATACACAGTGCAATGCATCGCCACGTGCACAACCAAAGCAACCAACGACCCACTTGCCAGTAACCCCCTTGTAAACGCATTTTCGATCCCATTCTATGGCGGCCACTGCTATCCCGTCAATCATTCATTATTCTTCTCGCTTCACATCGCGCTGGATGCGTTGAATGATTGGAGTTTAAATTGCCGCCCCCTTTCGACAAAATACAATAAACCCCGCAGTGCGGCGGGCGCTCAGTGTTAGCCCGCAGCACCGCGCGCCCGGCCGTTTGCTCTCGCGCCACATTAATTGGTTCAACCACCGACAACAGATGCTGAAGAGATACGCACGGCCATGCAATTCAATTCCTACTGCACATGTGGGGAGCGATGCATATTTGCCCACTGTAGTTGCGTGTGTCATGGTAGATTGAGGTCGGATCTCTGGCGGCCGCGCCGGTCTACAACAGCCGGCTGTTTAACGATACGTTATCACACGGGTGTGGGGGGTTGGGTGTGGTATTTGCCAGTTCTTATAGTAGCGCCAACCTTTTTTTTGGTACACGATTCCTGTTGACTGGCACGCTTCTCCCACGCTGCGAGATAACGAGATTATTGCTTGCGTGTCGTTTTTATGATGATCATACGAGCTTTCCGGACGAGTTCGGTGGCGCTGGAATTACCTCTCCTGGTCGCCCTGTGTAGTTTAATTGTTTCGTGTCGCGAAGTCCCGATTGCTGCCACCGATATGTGTCTCGATATTCTAGAATGATCGTCTATCGGGCCAGGTTTTATCAGGCTTATCAGCTGTGGTTGTCGTAAAGGCAATCGTTCGTAGCATAGCAGCAGCAACAGCAGTAGCAGCAGCAACAGCAGCAACAGCAGTATTTTGGCACAGATGATGCAAATTGGCCACTCCTTTCTAGGGGAGTAGTAGCGAGTTCTCTTCGCTTCCGAAATATCAGAAGAAAGAAGGCACCCTTTAAAACAATATGCTTGTCAGCAACATTCCGATCGGAGATAGTAGATAAGTAGTTTCTGGTGTTGCTGATGGTGACGAAATTCACCACGCTAGGACTTGCAATGTACGCAGTTCGGAACCTATAGTGAATAGTGAATTTTGTTATCAATAAACAACGGTACAGCATCATCGTCACCAACCAGGTGAGACGGGCCCTTTCTTTTGAAGGGCACGTTGGCCGGTGTTTATTGCAATGCACTAAGGAAATGTCATTCAAATTTGTGCCCTACTGACTGATAAGAGCTTTACGCGATTCATTGAATAATAGTTGTTTTGATTTCGAGTTCGTTGGCTGCAAATAAACAAACAAGCAGCTGGAAACAATGCCCATTACGCAGTGGACTATCGGAAGATGCTGTAATGTGTCAGATACTAGTCTGTTTGGTCTGATTACAGGGCTACGCAACACAATATTGAGGGTGTACTTAATGTCCCCAGGGTACAAAAGGCTTTTATTTAAGATAACGCAATTTCCAGACGCTTCTTAAAGCCAAGAAGTACATCAGGAGAAATTACGGCGAGGTCAAGCAAGAACCGTTTCTGGAATTGATCACAATCCTATGCCGAACCTGTAATAGATCTTCAATCTATATCGGTCTTGTAACGGATCTTGAACCCATACTTATCCAGGAAATGATACTTAATACATAACAGAGCTGCAACTGATTCTCAACCCATAAAAGTCCAACAACATATTCTGATCATGAGACTGATCTCAAATCCCGTACTGGCATTGGAAATGCTCCTGAACTCATACCGATCCTGGAACCGATGCCGAATCGATATCGGCTATGGAACTGATTATGATCTCATACCGATCCTGGAACATATCCTGAACTTCAAGTGATCCTGGAATACATCCCGGTCCAATAACGGTCTTGGAACTGATGCTTAATCCGGTGTGGTCCTTGAAATTCAGAAAGGTCTTAGGATATGGTTCGAACCTACCTCGGTCCTCGAACTGATCCCATAACCTCATTGATGTTGAAACCAATCCAGAATGCATCAATGTCCTGGATATAATGCTGATGCCATACCGGTCCTCGAACAGATATTGAACTAATTCCTGGAAGATATTCTGACCCCATACTGAACCAGAAACTGAGGCGTAACCCACAACAGCCTTAGAAATTCCCGAGAATCCTTACCAGCTCTGGAACCAATCCCGCACCGAATTCAGTCTTGGAACTGAACCTCGTCAAATAATCGCTCTACAACTTATAAAGAACCCATGTCAATCTTGGAGCTGATCTCCAACTTTCAGGTCCTGTTAGATTTTCCTTTTTTCATTCCATTTCCGTAACTGTGTCTAAACTTCTCTCAAGCAATCCTCGAATCGGAAACCTATCTCGGTCCAGGAATCGACACAGTACCTACTCCGATCCTCCGCTACTTCCGCTGTTTCCGCTACTTGTAAACGGACCAATCTTGACGGCAGTTGTTTCTAAAATTCGGTGTAGAAATCCAAGTAGCCAGGAAGTAACAAGCGAAATGCGCGTGAGTAGACGATGAGCAGATGGGTGGGTTGTTTTTTTTTAACTACAGGGAGTGGACCTTTAGATCTCTAACAAGGAATCGTTCGAGGACGACGAGGAGAAAGTATAAAGTTACTACTTAGTTAAATGAAACAACCATCACCCTTGGAGTTTGAAGCAAGAAAAGAGCTGCAACTCACCCACAAATGCGCGTGCCCAGAAGTTTGTTTAGTCATTAGGAATACGATCCATTGACAGCCGGGCCGCGCTGCCAGAGAGTTATCAGTTTGCGGAAGTTGGTGCTCCATCGAGTGCAAACACTGAACGACACGCAAGAGCGCCTTATCAAAAGCGTCATGAGCGAAAAAAGAAAAGAAAAAAATCCCATTAATGAGCTATTTTGACCTCCACTTAGCAGTTTAGCGCTTCATTTGCGGCAAATTAAAAATTAATAACACCTCAAAAGCCGGTTCTTGCTTCACGACAGCGCTGCCAAGGATGCGCTCCGGAAGTAGTCCTACTGTGTGTCCACACCGTTGTCCGTTATCAGTCATCGTCCGTTTTTTTTGGTCGGTCCAAGCAAATGCGTGACTAAGAAGAATTCTATTTTTAATTCAAGTAATTAGTAACGCCTAACGCAACACACTGCACGGCCTACTTCGCATCGCAAGACTTGCATCACAGTGAGAGAGGATTTGGGGGTCGGTTTTATGCATTAGGATAATGCGGGCGCCATTGTACAACAGGCAAATACCCAACAGCCAACAAGACACTAGGGGGAGCATACAAGAAGATAAGCCAGATAATATATGTCGCTGACACCCGGTAGGGAGGGGGGAGGTTTTGTTTTTTTGTGTTCTTAGTTTATTTTGTCTGCAAATGAAAACGACAGCGCTGCTCCAGGCCGGCTGGTTGGGTGTCATAAGCGAGATAATGAGATTTGCTTTGGCCACCACTGTAACTCGGGGGCTGTAACCACCCGCAAACGGGGTGATAAACCTGTTGGTTGAATAGCCGGAGCGGCAGTGAATTTAGAGCCTGTCATCTAGTGCGTTTGAAGTATTGCGCTGTTTGCAAAAATAGCGTTTAATTGTCTTTATTCATTCATACAATTCTATGTTATAATAATAGTTCCACGCAATGCTTCTTTTTGATGCGTTAAAACATCACCTGAGTGCGCAATCGCTCGCTGTGTTCGGTGCATCAGTTTTTCACTTATCTCCCCCACCTGCGTCTGCAACTATTTTATCGATTATTTTGCTTTTTAAAATACTTACAAAAAAATACACAGTCACTGCTCGATAAAGCTATTTAAAGAACCAATACCAAAGCCCGCTTGCTGCTCCGGTGCTGCCGCTTCCGGCAATACGGGAAGGGAAGGATCGACTAATCGATTTAAAGTCGTGTCACGATAATAGCACAAAATATGCAGCAAAAGGGCGAAGGGCGATGGTGTGTGTCTTGGTGTAGCTCGAGCCGCCATCCAGGCATTGCTGGGGTCACATCAATCATCTCAAACTAATACAAGGTGGTGGGAGTCGGTGAAGCGCAATGGTAAACACTAACATTGTTGCCCCACCGCCAAAAGAGTCCAAAACTTCTAACTACTACTATATAATACCACACCACCACTACTACTCGTAGCTTTAAAATTGATACCCGAGTGCATGAAACACTACACGTGCACTTCGGTGGCCTCTAACGATGACTGGTGGTCTCTCCCTCTCTTCCAAAGTTTCTGGTTCGTCAAATAAAGGTTCGAACCCAACGTACCAGGGGAAAGACACGGACAATAGCTGGATCAATGAAATGTGTACAAGGAATCACCCATACAGTACTACAGCGTGGAGGACCTTAGCAGGGGGAAGACCCTTCCACGGTGGTTAGTGTTTAGTGGATTTTGATTGTTGGTGCCGCGCGGTGTCCACGATAAGCGGATTGGTACTGGTTCTGGATGCATTGGACGATCTTACGACGAGCATTCCAAGAAGTGTAGCTTTACATGAAGGAATTGTTCCGTGATTGCTGCTTATTACGAATCTGGAGCACGCCTAGAGTTCAACGGATCCGATCTTAAAAGCGAAAGCGATGAATCACGCTGTAAAGTGTGCCGGCTTAAGGGTGTTTGTGGTGACTTGCCGCCAGTTATAAGCCCCGAGACTTAATGCTCTCCGGAAGCACTTGTGAGTGAGTTCTTCATGCCTTTTGAGAAGCAGCTCCGATTACCGCTTATCATGCACGTCGTGGCCTACATTTGCTGTCGGATGGGCTGGCCGGCCGGTGGTTGCTGTACTTCAGAAACCTCAGGTTGAAATCTCAGCAGAGGTTAGCTCATTACGCCAAGAGCAGAAGACCTTTCTTGGAGAAGAACCTTTGCAGACTGGGACAGGGTTACGTCAAACGGCAAGGATCGCTTGCGTGTAAGCCCATTAGATTCTTCATTTTTAGTTTTAAAACATCGAGTACAAAAGTATTACGCGGCACGCACCTCTACACCGCCCGGTACGTGTCCAAACTTGAACGATGAAAACGAAACGAACGATCATGCACCAGACCGTGAACTGCCGGTTTTTCCAGTGCTCTAGAGACGGTTATGTCTATGTTACGCAGACGTATACAAACTAAGCACAAAAACGGAAGCAAAAACGCAAAGTTTCCGCACGAATAAGTAACACCAACGGTCGGCAGGAGGTCGGCAGTAGTAGTACGTGTCCAGTCGTTGGCTGGGGGGAGACCTTCACCTTAATTTTGACCTTCACCGACAGAGGGGCCCCGGCATAACGACGATGTCTGGGGATGGACATAAATTGTGTTTACTTTCGCATTTTTGCTATCGTTACGAGTAATTACACCATCTTTATGCGGATTATATGTCGTTTTTTTGTGGTATATTTAGATTTTCATTTCATGAAGATTTTAACCAGTGGTGTGCTCTCTGGAACGCATCCACGACTCCGATCCGATTACGGCTATTTGTTAGTCTGATTCTGACTTCGGCAAAATCGGAACCACTAGTTCCGCCTGGAGTCCAAGTCATCTGGAGTCTGCCGGAGTCGTCTGGAGTCGTCTGGAGTCTGCCGGAGTCGTCTGGAGTCGTCTGGAGTCGGAGACGTTCAAAGACAGCTCCGGACGACTCCGGACAACTCCGGACTACTCCGGACAACTTCGGACGACTCCGGACAACTCCGGACGACTCCAGACAACTCCAGACGACACCGGACAACTCCGGACGACTTCGGACAACTCCGGACGACTCCGGACAACTCCGGACGACTCCGGACAACTCCGGACAACTCCGGCTGAAATCGGGCGATTCTGGAGGACTCCGAATTACTCCGGACGACTCCGGATGACCCCGGACGAGTGCAAACGGCTCCGGAAAATACTAGGCGGACCTAGCTTACGGAGTCGGTTCCAAAATTTGAAGAAACATCGACTCCGGGTTTTATGCCAGCTTTTTACCCATCATTAATTTGAACGTACGATCACGATCGCTATGGTGCGATCGCAGTCTGGGAGACGTTTGTCACCCGTGAACGCAAAGGAACGGCAGCTTCAATCTTGTTTCTTCCTGTTTAATGATTCACCCGTGATAACCTCTCTGTGTATGCCTCACCGGACTTACCGACTGCTTCACTTTCTCGTATCAAAGTGCCTACACCATATGGTGCAATCGTTATGTTTTATTTTCCTTTTTTAACAAGAAAGAATGAATGCATCTCTTATCATGTGCGTGCTCTAGGTCGAATGGTTTGTTGATGTGTTGTGCATGTCCCGCACAATCTCGTTCGTGTTTTTCTTTTTTTTCTATGCAACGCTATCAAACAAGCCCTGTTGTCTGATGCACTCTCCCGGGGTGCCCATCTGGCCCTACAACGAAATAGTAAACGTTCTTTTTTCGTTCGCCCTCCCATCCTATCAGCTCACAGCGAGCGCCATGGAGGCACAGAAGCGCAAGGAGCGCGAACCGTGCCCACGGCAGAAGGCCAACTTTCTGTCGTACATCATCTTCGGCTGGACGATACCGATCTTCTTCAAGGGCTACAAGAAGGAGCTAAACACGGACGATCTGTACCAGCCGCTGCGCGAGCACAAATCCGACGGGCTCGGCGATCGGCTGTGCGAGGCGTGGGAAAATGAGCAGAAGCAGGCGCGCATGAAGAACCGGAAGCCGAAGCTGCTGCGGGCCGGTTTTCGCGTGTTTGGCTGGGAAATAGCGCTGCTCGGGCTGGTGCTGCTGACGCTGGAAATGCTCTTCAAGTGAGTATTCGATTGTGGATGTTTTTGGGGCTTTGGAAATGCTAACACTTTTCTTCCTTTGTAGAGTATCGCAACCGTTTTTCCTTGGCAAGTTGGTCGCTTACTACTCCCGCCAGCAGGGTGACATTACGGAGGCGTACCTGTATGCCGGTGCGGTCGTCCTCTGCAGTGCCATCAACGTGCTGTTCATCCATCCGTACATGCTGTCCCAGCTGCATCTCGGCATGAAGCTGCGCGTGGCCGCCTGCAGCATGATCTACCGCAAGTCGCTTCGGCTGAGCAAAACGGCACTGGGCGACACGACCGCCGGACAGGTGGTGAATCTCCTATCGAACGACGTGGGTCGACTGGATCTTGCCGTGCTGTTTGTGCACTACCTTTGGATCGGGCCGCTCGAAACGCTCGTTGTAACGTACCTGATGTACCGCGAGATTGGCTATTCCGCCATCTACGGTGTACTGTTTTTGTTACTGTTTATCCCACTGCAAGCGTACCTGGGCAAGAAGACGTCGGAGTTGCGCCTGCGCACGGCGCTGCGTACGGACGAGCGAGTACGGCTGATGAACGAGATCATTCAGGGCATTCAGGTGATTAAGATGTACACATGGGAGCGTCCGTTCGCTGCGCTGGTCGCGATGGCAAGAAAGTAAGTACGCGAAGAACTTGGACGGGAGAGAAGAAGCTTGAAATTGTAGTGATGGGTTTAGTTGGCAAAAATTCGAAGTCGACTCCGATCCGATTTCGACAATTTCGGAATTAACTCCGGAAGGTAGATTCGTCCAGCATTATCTGGAATCGTTTGGAATCGTCTGGAGCTGTTTGGAAAGGCTCGGATTTTGGACCACTCTGGGCGACTCCAGACGACACCAGACGGCTCCAGACGACTCCGGACGACTCCAGACGACTCCGAACGACTCCGGACGACTCCGGACGACTCCGGACGACTCCGGACGACTCTGGACGACTCTGGACGACTCTGGACGACTTCAGACGTCTTCAGACGACTTCAGACGATTTCAGACGTCTTCAGACGACTTCAGACGACTTCAGACGACTTCAGACGACTTCAGACGACTTCAGACGACTTCAGACGACTTCAGACGACTTCAGACGACTTCAGACGACTTCAGACGACTTCAGACGACTCTGACCCGGGCTACTATTCTCGACGACTCCGAATCCGGGTGGAACTAGGTGGAGCTCCGGTTGGCTCCGGACGACTTCGGATGACTTCGGACCACTTTGGAAAACTCCGGACGACTCCTGATGATTCCGGACGACTCCTAATGAGTTCGGATGATTCCAGGCGACTCCAGACAACTCCAGACGACTTCAGACGACTTCAGACGACTTCAGATGACTCTGACCCGGATTACTATTCTTGATGACTTCGAATCCGGGTGGAACTAGGTGGAGCTCCGGTCGACTCTGGACGACTCCCGATGAGTTCGGATGATTCCGGACGACTCCGGATGACTCCGGACGACTCCGGACGACTCCGACTACTCCAACACCTGACGACTATGACTCCCGACGACTCCGACTCCGGGCTGGAGTCGTCCGGAGTTGTCCCGAGTTGATCGGAGTCGACCGGAGTTCCGCCTAGTTCCAACCGGATTCGGAGTTGTCGAGAATAGTAGTCGTCCGGGTCAAAGTCGTCTTCAGTCGGAGTCGTCCGGAGTTGTCCTGAGTTGCTCGGAGTCGGAGACATCCGGAGACGACTCCGACTCTGAGCGAATCCGGACGACTGCGAGCAATTCCGGACGGCTCCAGACGATTTCGAACGGCTCCAGAGTAAGTTCCGATATTATCGGAATCGGATCAGAGTTGACTTCGTATTTTGCCAATTTTACCCATCACTACATCACTATGCTGATCTCAATACATTCTCCTCTTTCCCTTTCCAGGAAGGAAATCAAAGTGATTCGCTACGTTTCGTACATCCGCGGCATACTGCTGTCCTTCATCATGTTCACGACGCGCGTGTCCATCTTTCTCAGCCTGGTAGCGTACGCGCTGGCCGGCCAGGTGGTGACGGCGGAGAAAGCGTTCGCCATTACCGCGTACTACAACATCCTCCGCACGACGATGACGATTTTCTTCCCGCAAGGCATTGGCCAGTTTGCGGAAGCGCTCGTATCCGTCCGGCGCATCCAGAAGTTTATGCAGTACGACGAAATCGAAAGTGCGGAAGGTGTTTCCATGGTTGGTGGAGATGGAAAGGACGCATCTTCCTCCTCGTCGTCCGATCTGCAGGAGAAGAAACCGGACGCTGATCCGCTGTCCCTCCCGAACAGCAAGTTCATTCGCCACTCGGAATCGGACGGGCTGAAGGAACCGGCAGCAGTGAACAATCACCACCAGCAGCATCATCTTTCCGATGCGGGTGTGATCGTGGAGAAGGCGGTCGCCCGTTGGGATGCGAAAGCGACCGAGCTTACGTTGGACGGGGTCGATCTGCACGTACAGCCAGGGACGCTCGTAGCCGTCATTGGACCGGTCGGTGCCGGCAAGTCTAGCCTGATCCACGCCATCCTAGGCGAGCTGCCGCTCGAGTCCGGCAGCATCAAGGTGAACGGGAACGTTTCGTACGCCTCCCAGGAACCGTGGCTGTTCTCCGGCACTGTTCGCCAGAACATCCTCTTCGGCCTGCCGATGGATCGCGAGCGCTACAAGCAGGTGGTGAAAACGTGCGCCCTCGAGCGCGATTTCCACCTGTTTGCGGACGGCGACAAAACGATCGTCGGCGAGCGCGGTGTATCGCTGTCCGGCGGGCAGAAGGCACGCATCAGCCTGGCCCGGGCGGTGTACCGGCGGGCGGAGGTGTACCTGCTCGACGATCCACTCAGCGCAGTTGATTCGCACGTTGGCCGGCACCTGTTTGACCACTGCATGCGCGACTACCTGCGGGGCAAGATCGTGATACTGGTGACGCACCAGCTGCAGTACCTGCAGAACGCCGACCAGATCGTCGTGATGATGCACGGCCGGGTGGAGGCGGTCGGGACGTACGATAAGCTGCGCGAAAGTGGGCAGGACTTTGCCCAGCTGCTGGCGGCCCCGTCCGGCCGGGAGGACGACAGCACCGACACGGAGTCGATCAAGCGGTCGGGCAGCCTGTACAAACGGCAGAACAGCGAATCGAGCATGGACTCGGCCGTGGCGGACGGCGAGGGCCCGGAGGCGAAAGCGACCGAGGAGCGGCAGAAGGAGGGCTCGATCGGGTACGACGTGTACCGGGCGTACTTTAGGGCGAGCGGTGGCAACCTGGTGGTGGTGCTGATACTGTTCATGTTTCTGCTGTCGCAGCTGAGCGCGTCCGGGGGCGACTACTTCCTGACGTACTGGGTGAACAAGGCGGAAGAGAAAGCGCCGGCCGCTGCCGGCGGGGACGGTGGCGCCGCGGGAGCAACGTTTAGTGCGCTGGCCAACGGGACGGCAGAAGAGTTCAACGAAACTACCACGTTTGAGCCGCCGGCAGTAACCACGGCCGTTACGACGGGCGCGGGCGGAATCGGCGTGTTCTTTACCGCCATCCGGCAGATGTTTGCGTCGGGCGATGAGGAGGAGGACCGGTACATTGACATCTACATCTTTACGGCGCTAACGGTGGCGACGGTTGTGATAACGCTCACGCGCAGCATGTTCTTCTTCAGGGTGAGTGAATGAGTTTTACCCAAAAATTAATTCCCTTTTCTATTTTATAAAGTAACGAATTTTCCTTTCTTTGCAGACGGCAATGAAAGCTTCGCGCAAGCTGCACGACGCCATGTTTAATGGCATTACGCGCGCCTCGATGTACTTCTTCAACACGAATCCGTCCGGGCGCATTCTGAACCGCTTCTCGAAGGACATGGGCCAGATCGACGAGTACCTGCCGAGCGTAACGGTGGACGTGATACAGATCTTCCTGTCGCTGATCGGTATCGTGGTGGTGGTCGCGATCGTCAACCCGTACAATCTGATCCCGACGGTCGTGATCGGTATCATCTTCTACTTTATGCGTGCCTTTTATCTGCTCACTTCACGCAACATTAAGCGCGTCGAAGCAATTAGTATGTATTTGTAGGTTTTTGTTTAATTATTTTAAAATAAAAATGGTTAAAATGTCCGTTTTTTCTTTACAGCACGGTCACCGATCTACTCCCATCTGTCGGCGTCCCTGTCCGGCCTGTCCACAATCCGCGCCTTTGGCGCAGAGAAGGTGCTCGTGCACGAGTTCGACTCCCACCAGGACCTGCACAGCTCCGCCTTCTACCTCTTCATCTCGACGTCGCGCGCGTTCGGCTTCTACCTGGACGTGTTCTGCGTGATCTACATCGCGATCGTCACGCTAACGTTCTTCATACGCGGCGACAGCGGCGGCAACGTGGGCCTGGCCATCACGCAAGCACTCGGCATGACCGGCATGGTGCAGTGGGGAATGCGCCAATCTGCCGAGCTCGAAAACACAATGACATCGGTGGAGCGGGTGGTCGAGTACGATAACGTCGATCCGGAACCGGCCCTGGAGGCACCGGCCGACAAGAAACCACCGAAAGAGTGGCCCCAGGAGGGACGGATTCGCTTCGAGAAGGTGACGCTCCGGTACAGCCCCGACGCGGACAGCGATTTGGTGCTGCGCGATTTGCAGTTCGAGATTGAGCCGCGCGAAAAGATTGGCATCGTGGGACGGACGGGTGCGGGCAAATCGTCCCTTATTAATGCGCTCTTCCGGCTGTCCTACAACGGTGGTTCGATTCTGATCGACACGCGCGATACGAGCCAGATGGGGCTGCACGATTTGCGGGCGAAGCTGTCGATCATCCCGCAGGAGCCGGTGTTGTTCTCGGGCACGCTGCGCTACAATCTCGACCCGTTCGACGAGTACCCGGACGAGAAGCTGTGGCGTGCGCTGAAGGAGGTGAAGCTGGAGGACGCGGTGAACGAGCTGCCGTCCGGGCTGTCGTCGAAGATTAACGAGGGCGGAAGTAACTTCAGTGTGGGCCAGCGGCAGCTCGTCTGCCTTGCGCGGGCGATACTGCGCGAGAACAAGATACTGGTGATGGACGAGGCGACGGCCAACGTCGACCCGCAGACGGACAAGCTGATCCAGCAGACGATACGGGAGAAATTCAACGACTGTACAGTATTGACGATTGCGCACCGTTTGAACACCGTCATGGATTCGGACAAGGTAGGTGCTTTGGTGTGGTTGAAGATGTATGCGGGTTTTAAAATAATATTTTACTTGTTTGGGGGCTCTTGTAGGTGCTTGTAATGGACGCAGGTCGTTGCGTTGAGTTCGGCACGCCGTACGAGCTGTTAACCACCGAAGGAGGCCCCAAAGTGTTCTACGGCATGGTGAAGCAGACGGGCAAGAGCACCTTCAACACGCTGCTTAAGATCGCCGAGGAGGTAAGGACGCTTGTTGTTTTACATGTTGAATTGCAATTAATTTTTCCTTTTTTTCTATCTCTTTTACAGTCTCACAATCAGAAACTGAAACCGATAAAGGAGGCTGAAGCAACAGAATAGATTACACAGCAGTAGCAGCAGTACCAGTATAGTTTGTAAGCATTTTGTACAAGTTCCCATCGTGAAAATCTCTTGCACTTCCCGAAAGTATCTGCAGAAGACAAAGGAGGATTATGATGATAATGACGGTTGCATTAACATAGTGAAGAATTAAGGAGCAGCAGACAGCAAGCGCGTGCTGCGTTTAATACCTCGTGCTTAAAAAGTGGCCTTTACTTAAAGTAATAAGTAATCATTTCGAACAAATTCTATTCTGTCCTTAGTGTGGTAGTTACCGGTGTAAGAAGCGGCACACGTCCTCTCAAAGCGGTAGGGTTGTGCACAATGCGGCGATTTATGTTTTGAGTGTGTGTGTGTGTATCTGTGTAAGTTAAGCAATATCCGTTGTGCATTGTACTTGTTTTTTTAGAGCTACATTAAGAGAATTATTGTAATGGTGGGATAGATGGTAGTCGAGCGACGAAAAGAGTCATCCCTTAGGGAGCACTATTTCTCGGCCCTTATTCTTAAACAAATGTTGAATTGAAAGTAGAAGAGAGGTATGCTTGTATTTGAGTGTGGTGCGTAGAAAACGGCATTGGTACTAGAATGGTGGTTAATATACACACTTACTATACGCTACAGTGTGTAGGTTTTGTTTCCGGTGCCTTAAAAAAACCATACAAACACAGCTCTTTAGAATTAGCGCTTAAGTTATATGAGGGAAAAAGAAACGCCCGAGAGAAGAGAGTACAGCAGAGAAGAAAGCCAACACACAAACATGTTCCTCGGAGGACGAAAATAAATCATATTACATCGCCGGGGTCTCCCGGTGGCAAAACCGCTGCTGCTGGTTTGTTGCCATTTGGTGGGGCGGCGATGAATTGATGAATGGTAGCCGTACACGGTTCTTGCGTTCTCGATACACGATTCTTTAATGCATAAACAATCCGAAAAGCGGTGTAGAATGGAATGCTAATTGAGTGTGAGCGTGTGCGATTTGTATGTATAGGGGTAAAATGCGGTTTTAATATTGTTTAATGCCGTTGCGGCCTCCATTCGACTGTTGCTGCACGGTAAACTGGAATAAGATTAATGTAGGCATAATTTAAATTAGATGCAGTACATTCTGGGTTATTTTTACACCTCTTTTTCGTAGGACAAGGAAGGCAAAATAGCACATGTCTAGTGTTGGGTTTCATGAATCTTTCGTTGAGATTAATCTTCAGTGATGAGTGATTCGAATCTCTAAAGAGTCACAAATCTTCAAAGATTCATGAATCTTTCGAAATTCATGAATCATTCAAAATTTAAGAATCTTTAGAGATTCATGAATCTTTCCAACCGAAATTTAGACTCATTGAATCATTCCAAAGATTCATTCAGATCCATGAATTCATGAATCAGATTTACCCAACCTTAGACTGATCACAAGGGCTCTAATGCTTCAAGGATAAGAAGAAAAGCAAAAAACGTTGAAAAAGTAGCAAACAAAACAAATTCTACACTACGGACACTCCGGTTATGCAATCTAGGCACTAATATTGGGTTCCAAAAATCCAACGTATTGGGGATCCCTCGGTTTTCGATGCGTCATCAAACTTCCTGCTTGTAGTGAGTAATATTTTAAAAATTGCGTCGAAATCATTAGTCTACCACACAAATAGCTCTCGTTATGCTGAGAAGCATTAAGTACGACGCCATTAATGTTGCTAAAAACGGTTACACCTGTCCTTGAAGGATCGTGTCCTCGGTGCTGCCTTCTGCCGCAGTTGGATGACGCAAAAAGGGTTCGCCGTGTCGTCAACCAATACAACCCGGTAATTTACGCGCCAGCCAACATGGGCTTTTGTACTCTAACGAGACAATTTAATCGTACATTGACTTGTTCTCACGTTACTCGATATATCCTTGAGCGCGAAGCTAAGAGTCATCTGCATGCCCGCTTCCTGTTTAAGAGGGTGCGCGCCCAGGTCTATATAAATCACATCTAAATGATAGCTCCCAAAATCAAATTGGTAGTCCAAAACAAACAAAAAATCAGGAACTGCCGGGCTGCAATTCGTAATTGATTAACGATCGAGCGGAAGTACAAACGCGCGCGCACGCACCTTCTTTGCCAATTTCTGTTAGAAACGACACGATATGTCTCTGTGTACGGATTGATTTGTTTAACCGACCCACTACCCGCGGTGGAGCCACGGAATGCAAAAAAATAACACACAAACACGACCTTAAACGACGCAGCTTCCCTTTCCCCTTGCGGGTTCGACTTCCAAGGGTAGAAAGGTGTGAACGCGTTTTTATGACCCCGTTTGTTGGTCAACCCGTTATGCTGTACCGAAGTGGAGTTGGAAGCACTGGCAATGGGGGGGATTGATTTCGGCGTGCAACTACCCCACTGTGGGTCGCGTTATGGTAGCAACCGGAAAGAGAGAGAGAGAGATAGAGGGGATGCGGAATGATCAAGTAGATGTTTGTTGAGGTAGATACAACTACACACGGGGGCATGTGTGAGAAGAATTAGGCATCGTTTGAAGAGGGGGGTGGGGGGGAAGACAAGAATGGAAGGGTGAAACAAAAGTCGTTACTTGCGGAACACACGATCCCGCAGCATTGGGGCACCATTGCGGCACGAAGGCAAACGAAGCAACTCTGTACAGGGGAATACAAATCGAACAAGATTCCAATAAGATCTTCGATAAGCGCTTGTCGAGCGGCGTGTGTTGTTCTGGTTGATTGGGAAATTATTAGCGTTTTGCGTGAATTAATTACACCGTACGGGTACAACAACCAGCTGTCCACATACCTGGGACATAATAGCAACCCAACCCAAAGAGAGCCCCGGCGCTTGACGTGTTGTAACAAACAAAGTTGCCATTTCATTTCGCTTTCTTTTCATTATCACACCCAAACCTGTTGGGTGTGTATGTGTTAATGATTATGAAGGCAAGCGTGCTTTTCTAGGGTTTTATGGATGTATTATTGTTTGATGTGCCGTTTGATATGCGGTAAAGGAAGGATGTAATGACGTCACTACGCTGTTTAACGCTTTTCAATCTCAAGGACCTGGACGGGACACACCCATCCCATCGTGCCGAGATAAGCAGTAGAATGACTGAAGAAACGTCCGACAAAGAATAACGAGTCACTGCCACGCACCCTGATGGACATAATTGCTGTGTAATTACAAGCATATTCGCTTGCGGCTGCGGTTATAAAGTTATGCTGCTGCTTATTGTGCTTCGCCATCAGAAGTGAACGCTTTTGCTACGTTTAATCATGCCAGAATTCCCCTCTTAGGGGTTTATTTTTAGCGAACTGCAAACAACAAAGAAATCACAATTTTGTGTCATTTTTTTGTTTTTGTTTGCACCAAGCTTCCGTGTTTTGTGTGTGGGGTCGTTGATCAAGACAAGATCGCTTCCTATATTTACCGATCAACTAGGTACTCCTCGTGTGAGCGTCTTTCCAGTGCCAACGCAGTTCAGTCAACTGTCCAGCATGATGGTGGTGAGTCACACAGAAGATGCACAAATGATGAGCTCAAAATTTCACAGCCTAATTCCAAATTTTCCCACCATTTCCTATGACCTTCCTCCCCGGCAGAGAGAGAGATTAGCTGATCGTCAAACGATCACCCGGGACGATGGTGTTGCTGCTGCTGCTGCTAGTTTTTGGAAGTTCACAGCTCCTAGGAAATAACCAGCCGCGACTCCCCCAGAACCGGTCCAACTTGTTGATGGGTGTACACACCGGCATCGGCAAACGGCTACAAACGGATTAAGTTTGGTGTCGCTCGGGCATGGGACGGGCAGGGCGAGGCCCAGTGACGGGGAAGTACGCGTTTTTCTGCTTTCATTTCAATGTCGCGAGGTAAGGTTCGTCTGGGTAAGGGTAGAGGAGGGGTTCATTAAAAGGGATGAAGTGCAGGGCATTGATAAGAATGTGACAAGCGGAAAACTTGTTGCACTTTGTGTTGTTGGGTTTATTTCTGGGCTTACTCGGGCCCCTACAAGCCGGAATTATTATTATTACTTTATTATGTGTTAAGTTAAAGGCTAAAAACATAAAGACATTTCATTGACTTGTCTTTACAGCGAGACGCTTTATGATGAGCGAGTAACATTTCTGAATGCTCCAGAGTAACTCCTCGACAAGCGCAAGAGAGGCCTAACCCATATAAATACATTTTAATCGTAGTAATTAACATAAGATCTTATCATAAATTGCTTAATTGTAATGATCTCTCTCACACACATAAAACATTACCGCTCGTTGGTTGTTTAATGTAAAGCTTTTCCTTTGCTAGGGATCGCTCTAGACAGTAAACAGCGTCTAGACGACGAACCTTAATCAGTTCCGTTCTGGGAAAATGTCAGTCGCCTTTTTGCCACCGTCAGCTCCAACCAACATCAACACACCGCAGTAATTGAACGTCGCGCACAGTCGTTGGCTGGGCTAAATCGAATTATGCGTTCGAATGCGAAGGTGCGTTAAAACGCGGGCTGGGGAGGGCAATAAAACGCTTCAGAACGTCATCCAGGCCCCGCCGATGTACTTACAAAAAAGCATAAAACGGATACCGGAGCCAGTGTATTGACACTTTTCGAAATAATTTACGAGCGCCGAGGGTTTTGCGTGAGTTAGTGTGATTGGAAGGGAGGTGTGTGAGCTTTTATTAGCGAAAAAAGCTTTCAATTATTGATTGGTGCCGTGCGTTGCTGATTGGTGCAATCGGGCGTGTGACCTTGAGAGCTTGACGCTGATAGAAGGAAGTTGGTGCGTGCGATACGAGTTGGAATAGACAAATGCATCACTCACCCCCCTCCCCAAAGGTGTCAGTGGCTTGGGGCGATACTGATGGCGATTAGTGTAATGACGATGATTTATTATTGCATCACCCTGGCAGGTCGCCGTGCAGTGCAATGCTGCCGATCGTTTGCCAATCAGGCCACCACCAGTAAATGGATTATGTTTTGGGTTTTTTTCCGCTGTTCGCTTCCGCGTGGGTGCAGCAACGGGATTTGTTGGGGGCTCGTCAGCATTGCCAATTGTGCAGCATTCCGGCACAGTCGAGGCCCCCGGGGGTTTTGAAGCGATTTGCTTTTGATTGCTCAAAGGATTCCCCAGCGTGCCTGGAGGCGATGCTGCTGCAAAGCATTCAGCGGAGGTGTTAGTATAAAGACAGTGAAGGAGGATATAAAAAGGGGAGGTTTACGAGCGTTTTAGTGAAACAATCTTGCGGCTTAAGGGGCTTACTCCTCCTGCACCAGCACGAGAAGTAATTGCACGAGAAAAGGTGAATACCTTTACGAGAAGCTTTCTTATTGGAATAACATCAAGGTGTTGATTTCACTGCCAATAATAATCCGCCAAAACATAGCAAATTGAAACAGCAGGTACTCCAAGAGCGGGCACAGCGTCTATTGCAATTCTGAAGCGTATTATGCAAATTGTGCACATGAAAAATTACTTCTCAGTCAAATCAACCGGACACACGGCCATAAATACACCCGCTTTACTGCTGGCAATGTTCAGGACACACTGTCTGAGCGTCAAAACCGTTTCCAAGCTCGGCATAAAGATATCATTCTATACTTCAATTACCAAACCCTCGATCCCTGCCTCTCCGCTGCACCGAGTCGGTAAACTATATTAATAATTCTTCCTTCACGTTTTGCCCTCCACGTCCGGCAAGGGACAAACGATGGTGAGGAATAGGAGTTGGGAAAGGGTACATACAATTTGCCTAACTAAACCAAACCCCGAGCCAATCACGCGGGACCAGGATATGTAAAAACGGCGGTTACCAACTTAAAAGTTGCTGCTCGCTGTGCCAGTTGGTGGCTTACGCATTGAAACGCCGTGCGAACGCAGCACCTGTTTTGCATCGGACGTTGATCGGCTGGCGAGCACCGATCGACTTCCCCATCCTAAAGGCTGATTTTAAGCGGGGTACACACACACACACACACACACAAGGCAATGGAAACGAGCCGGTGCAACGACTTAATTATGATATCATGATGAGAAGCACCACAAAAACGGCTCGTTGTCCAAGAATGTCACACCCAGCGTCCCAACGACTTTTAGGGGATTTTTGGTCCAATTCTAATAATAAAAGACGGTCGTGGTGACGCACGATTTTGAAGGTTGTGTCGTCTGGGTTGGTTTGTGATTGGACGTGCCTGATTGAAGATGTGTTTGGGATTTCCGGGAAGAAAGCGAGATTCCCGTGATTGAGAGCAAAGCTGCTGCTGTGGAGATGTGGAGTGAACAACAACAGCACAACAATTACTCAGCGGCTCAGCGGGGGGAAAAACAACAATAATTAACAAACAGTTTATAGAAGATTCTGTAACAATAATAATTGCTCCATGTCTACCTCTCGTGGAGGGAAGTTGATAGTTTGTCCGCTTATTTTATACTGTTTAATAGCTTAATGATCTTTAACAATCTTGTTTCTCAACGGAATAGAAGGTTTTGGTATAGGGCTATCAACAAAAAAACGGTTATTTAAAGTAACAACGCAAGATGGCCCCGGTAGTCTAATTTGTAAAAGCATTGGCTCCTACAACATCGGACGAAATCGATTCCCAACTAGATCGTCCACCAATAGCAACGATTTGACATCAATGAGTGGTACCAATAAGAGGACCCTCTGTGTAACTTTCTAATCGTTGTTTAGGTCGTTTCGCCAAAAAGAAGAAAAAAAAAAGAAAAATAAGAAGAGAATGAGAAGAAATTTAAAAGGAAAATATGATCTGCATTAAACTTGTATGCCACTTAGGTAACAGGAGAAGAATCCTTGGCCTATTTAACTGATTCTTCCCCTTAAATCAACTACTGTGAAGATGTGCAATTTATGGTGAAGCGATGCTAATAAGATTTTTAATTAATAAAAAAAGGTTCGACATGATCATTTTTTTGATGATAGAAATTTGAAGTTACATTGCTTCCAACACCAGTAAAACTGCAAAAATAAAAAAAGTAATTACAACTCAAATACTATTCACTTGTCCAACCGCAATTAGACCATATATTTAACGTGACAATGGTTTTACCACTTTATAGTTATTTTATTTGTCTAGCCGCAATAACAATCGATGCTATAATCGATCTCAATGTTAATGGATTCTTAAGGGTCAGATAGAATTCACGGAAACTGACCCTCACTTGTTCTAGAGAATCTACACGTCCCCTCTTACACTGATTTACATCAAAACACAATAAGCCCAACGATACCATGTCCTTCAACATATACAGTACGTCCGAACTTACGACGGAGGTTTAATTTAAAACAAGGACCTATAGGAATGTTCTATGATCTTCGCTCTATCCCTACCAGAAGACGAAGAAGATCAAAACATTCAAACGTCCTTCAGAACGCCATCGGCGATGACCGGTGGACCCAATTAGGCACACGATTTGATTCTAATTAGCCTAATTCTGTGCAGCAAGAAACCTCCAAATTGGATATTAATTTCTTCGCCAGCTATTTTTCATTGCGGTCGATTAGCTCTACACTAGATGAGGTTCTAGTTTTGATCGTGCTGCTGCTGCTGCTGCGTGTGTTATCTTATTCAAAGCCCCGTGCCAAGAACGACCCACCACAGTGTGCGCGTGCGCCGGGATGCGGTAAGCTCCATTCGCAAGTCCAAGTTTCCCACCAAGAGCGGGCGGGCGTTTATCGCGTTCTAAGCATCAAAACAGCGTGCCCGCAAGATCATTTGTCAGCACTGATGGTAGTGGGGGCTTTGAGTTATGACACAAGAGCACGCTGGTGGCCCCTCTCAAAAGATCCCCCAATGGCCATGGAGTTGAGCAGAAGGTTCCTTGGTTTGTGCATCGTAAATTTGGCGTAAGCAAACCTTCCCCCGGGACAGATTGGTCCGTTGACCCGCTCCACTGCTGATCCGCAATTAAAGTGTGGTTGTACTGCGCCGTAAATTTCGGATCCGGGGCTACGAATCGGAACTTCGGCGCGCGCTTTACGTGGGTCAGGCTTTTGGTGGGTGGTGAAGTGGTGGTATGTACCAAACACATTGTGCGCTCGCGGACGCCAAACCGGCGCATTCTGGTTTTTCCAGCTCGCGCGACAAACCCCGCCGAACCCCGAACGACCAACTGGGCGGCCGACCGGTCCAATATATAAATACGAGCCACCGGAGGCTGCGATCGGTTAGTCTCTCTGCTCACCTGTACGGGGCGCACATGCGTAACACAATCACTCACACACACACACTCACCGGCAGTAGTGTACACCGAGAGTGAGCGGAATCCTCTTGCACGTCACGGAGGTGTTCCCTGCGGTGTATTTTAGGTAGCGGTAGTGTGTGATCGTGATATTTAGTTCAAAAAAAGTGTTGAAAGTTCAAAACAAACTACCCCGCGGAACACGGTGCGGTGGGACATCTTCGGTGTCTCGTCCGGTTAGCGCGCGCGCAAGATTTGAGAGTAAAACAAGAGTAACCCGCTGTGCAGCAGTGAAGAGAGAGACTTTTGTGAGAAAAAAAAGTTTGAAGTGCAAATATACAGAGACCCTGCGTCTATAAGCATATAATCGTAACGAACTGGATTGGGGTCACCGTACGTAATGCGCAAAGCAAAACAGCAGCAAACAATGGCAGTGACGACGAACAGCCGTAGTAGTAGTAGCAGCAGCAGCAGCCGCAGCAGTGTCGTGTTCCCAGGTGTTTTAGTAGCAGTGTAAGTGGTAGCAGCAGGTGGCGTACGATTGATGCCGAAGCTTCGACATTGATGATGGCGATTGGCGAGATGAACGGTTTGGGAAAAAAGTAGGGGGATTTAAGCGAGGGTCTCGGGCAGGGCTGTGTACTACGTGCGCGTTCCGAATTGGAGTCAAGTTCGGGCGTGTGTGGCGTTTGCTGTGCGTACGTGCACGTGTACCTCATGAGCGGCGTTTTTGAATGATCGTGCTCGGACGCATTTGACCATGATCTGTGCCGTGTGATCTTATGTTGGGTACTAACTGGGGGGCACGTGTGTTTTGGGATGGATTTGTGAATGGATCAGTCGGGTGAATTAGACAGCAAAATTATTGGATGTTATGGAGTGGGACATTCGTGCTTTGAAGTTGGGCATTACAATGTAGAATTGGTCTGAAGTTAGCATTGGAATATCAGTTTTTTCCTTCTAATAGCTCCTCTGCAATGGAATGGCAAATCGCGGTATGCATCAGTGCATATGAAGCTTTTATTAACCACACAAACCCATTCTAGCGTGAATCCAAACGCCGAACGTCCGCAAACAGGGAGAGTAACTTCAATGCCCCATAAACCAAAAACCCCCGCCGCCAAATTAATATACCCTCCACTCCATTTACGAACGTGGATCCGGTTGAGGAGTGTTTGCCTTTCACCAGTAGTGTTGATTGGGTACAAAAACCCACAAACAGCACAGTATGGGAAATGTTCGACAAAAAAGCGGGGAAATGCCTCTCGTAAATGCCTCCGGGAATAATAAGCAACACGCTTAAGCTTAATTGCGCATAGAAGAGCACATTGAGTTCAGATGACTAAAGAACTTCGTTGGGATATAGTACAGAATACGCGTGTGTGCCTGTCTGCAATTAACCTCACTCGTTTTAGCAATCACAGAGCATCTCCGTTGGCGTCTACTATGTTGTTCTAGTCGCGCATGCCACCGAGCGTTTGCCCCGGAGCGTAGAAGTAAACAAATCAATTACGTTCGCGTTGTGCAATCGGTGTATGAAAACAGTAAGCCACCGCCGCCGCCGACCGCTCAACCCGCTCAAGTTCAAGATGGACATCACGCAAACGCGATGACACATTCCTTCAGCTGTCGGAGTCTGTGGTCTAGTCTGTGCACATTCCAGCAGCACTAGATGGATTAGCTCCTCGATAGTTCAGCACCGTACGTGTGTCAGGTTCAGGGTCCCAAACATGACGGTGGGAAGCGCTTTGTCACCTTGTCCAAGGTTTAGCGCGACAATCCGAACCCAATGTTATGCAAGCAGATCAACTCAAACTGGGTGTAAGCAGACGGTAATCGATGGCATGTTTTGTGATTTATTCAATTACTAGCATCACCTCCCCTTCATTCTACTCGATTCTGTCGGGTCATTAATCATAACTGATGGAAGGAATGTCATGGTTAGGTGTCGGCGGTAATCGGCTCAATGCGAGCACCAATTCTGCGACCGGTTCAGTATGGGAACCGATAATCAATAATTGCCGAATGGGATAATTGCAAATGATTGGATTTTTTTTGGGACTCCGATTGGATTTTCCAAGGTGTGAATTGTTTTTTTTTAATTAATTTTGTGTGTGCTCATGTCAAATTATACATCTATACAATGTTGTGAAGTATCATGGGAAAAGATTACCACCTTCGTGATCACCAAGAAGCAAAAAACAACACAACACCTCGAATATGAAGAGTGTTGCGAATAAATTAAAAATCAATAAATAATAAATTAACCCACATCGAACATGACTGGCTCATGCATAAGCATCGATTTAAATCAAGTTGAAAAAAAAAAAACCAGAACACCTGGTGCGAATGGTGAATAGACAAATCAACTCAACATTTTGCCTGGGGCGGTAACATTATTAATGGCTCCCGGCGCATATAAAGCTCAGGCTGTGTTACCGTGCAGTAGGATAGTAGCATACAGCTCCTCTGCTTCCATTCCGTAAATACCAATAAAAATACAACACCAATCAACCGAAACAGGTTTGGAACACTCACCTTGTGCGGGTGAGATGAGGTTGCACTCTGTCGCAAAAGCAGGTTCACATTTCGAAGGTGAAATGCATGTAAATCATAAAATGTGTTTAATGGATGTGCATTATTTCGCGACATGCAACCACGACCTGTGGTTTGGTATGCTTGAAATGGAATCGTTTGCAATTTTTCACCTCTTTTTAGTTGGAATGTACGTTAACTTGTTCATTATGCAATGAGATGTTTAAGCAGCTTGTTTGTGCGAAAACAAAATCGCAACAAACAAACGATCATAAATTAATAAAGTATGATCGCGCTTAAACATTTTTATTACAAAGCCATTAAAACAGAACGCTGCGCCACATCATTAAGACATAACAACATCCTAATTAACATCACTCTCGATCTCATCACAATAATGCGAAATCCTCCTGTCCTGTCGGCGATCCGGCAGTAAGCTTTTGGCACGTTCAATTATCGATTTTTCAACGCTTTACGTCCGCTAATTAACACCCTCCCAGGTGACCTACTGAGTGGAAAGATTTGGGGTAACTTCAATAAAAACACACACACCGGACACTGAATGTCGATCGAGAGCTACCTGTTGCATCATCTCCGAATGATCATAAACACGCGTACGATCGTGATCACGAATTGAATGAGATCTTACATAAACCGACAAGCAGCGGGAGGATGTTAATGTACTCTGCTCGTGTCTAATTAGGCGTACTAAGAAGGTACTAGACTAGATGATCGTGATTTGTGCCGGAAGTGTTCTGTGTGTGTATAATTTTGTTTTGTGTGATCTTTTACATGTAGACAACATCCTGCAAGCTAAGACTTAATCGTCAAAAGATTCAGAAGAACAACACTTCAGAAGATTCGATCTTATGTATACCCTGTTGTCCAGTGTTAGATGTTCAGTATCTCTTAAAGAATCATTAATATGGCGAATAAAAAGTAACTTCACTAATTATGCCATCACAAGCTACTGAATGTCACTCGTCCAACGTAGACAGCCTTGCCTGGAGCTCTTCATTTGTTGCTGTGATGGCATTAGTGACATGCTGTACAACAGCCAGAGACAACCCATTAGCAGCAGTAGCATGTCTTGCGAACGATCAATCAATGACACTTGCCTTAGATGACTGCAACCGCATCTTTATGCAGTAATTCAATTTAGAAAGGGGCTATGTACCACTCATCACCTGTCCAACCTGCTATCTGACACAATTGCAACCCGCGGTGCCTTATCTGTCGACTGTAGTTCAGCTCCAGCAGGATGAAGCCTTCACAGACCTGATCGGCACCTGTTACCACGCACTCAACTGAAGTCCAGCTAAATACAGGGAGCAGAAAACGTTTAGCTTGTTGATTTGGTTTGTAAATTTCTATTGACCGATACAGCGCGCATGCAAATTGTACGGCGTCCCGGTGTGTAGGATGGCGTTTACAACTCTCGCCGGGTGGTAGGTTTTGATAGGCTGCAATCCAACCTCGCTCAAGTCCACTCCAACCTACATTACGCCTAAGTTACGATCAATTTAAGAGAGGGTCGTAAAATTTAATTGACTTCCCCTCGGGGGAGCGGACCACTTGGGAGGGGATTATTCAATTGCCCTACCTCCCTACACCGTCCACCCAACAGCCTCAATCAGTCAAGATCGATAATTGATCAGCTGAGAGCCGACATCGTTTAGAGTAGCGCGCAGGTGGCAATTAACGCGCTTGTCCAAGAACCGTTCCGACAAGGCGGTTCTGTTTGTTTTTCCTACACATTTTAGAAAGGGTTCGCGGAACACGCACAGGGCTTAATCTCGTCAACCTGTCGATCTGCATATTTCGTGCTAACTTCCCCATCCTATATTCCACTGCACAGTTTCACCCTGCTGGCACTGCTGACACCGGCAGCCGAGGGCAAGTTTGCGCGACGCTTTCCGTCCGACTTTCGGTTCGGCGTTGGCAGCTCGGCGTACCAGATCGAGGGTGGCTGGAATGCGAGCGGCAAGGGCGAATCCATCTGGGACCGGATGACGCACCAGCATCCGGAAAAGATTGCCGATGGGAGCAACGGTGACATTAGCTCGGACAGCTACAATAATGTAAGTTTTCCGGCCCTCCAAAAATGCCCTCTAAAATCACAAGACCACGTGCAAAATCTGTTTTTTTACAGTGGCGCCGAGATGTGCAGATGGTTCGCGAGCTCGGTGTGGATGTGTATCGGTTCTCGCTCTCCTGGCCACGCATCATGCCGACCGGGTTTCTGAACAGTGTCAGCAAGGCGGGCATCACGTACTACAGCAACCTGATCGACGAGCTGCTCAGGTACAACATTACCCCGATGGTGACGCTGTACCATTGGGATTTGCCGCAGCGCTTCCAGGAGCTGGGCGGCTGGACCAATCCCGAGCTGATCGGGTACTTCCACGACTACGCGAAGGTGGCGTTCGAGCAGTTTGGCGATCGGGTCAAGATCTGGACGACGATCAACGAGCCGTGGCACGTGTGCGAGCACGGCTACGGCGTAGACTTTATGGCGCCGGCCCTCGACTACCCGGGCATTGCGGCGTACCTGTGCGGGCACAATCTGCTGAAGGCGCACGCGGAAGCGGTGCACATGTACCGGCGCATCTTCCAGCCGAAGCAGCAGGGCAAGATCGGTATCACGCTGGACACGTCCTGGCCGGAACCGGCCACCAACAGCGAGGACGATCGGGAGGCATCCGAGCTGGCGGCCCAATTCTATGTAAGAACCTGCTAATCAAAAACAAAACCGGAACAGTGTGTCTTACGTGTCACTTTTTATCTCCCAACCTCTACCAGCTCGGTTGGTTTGGACATCCCATCTTTGCGGAGGCGGGCAACTATCCGCGCGTCATGATCGATCGGATTGCGGCGATGAGCCGCCAGCAGGGCTACACCAAATCGCGCCTGCCCACCTTCACCAAGGAGGAGATCGACCGCATCAAGGGTACGGCCGACTTCTTCGGCATCAACTCGTACACGAGCGTGCTGGTGCGCAAGAACGATCGCAACAACACGGCCAACTTTCCGGTGCCATCCTTCAACCACGACATGGGCGTCGTGGAGTCGGCCGATCCGGACTGGCCGAAGAGCGGATCCGTCTGGCTGCATGTAAGTATCGGCTGGCGGGTGTTTTGCATTAGACGGCGTGATTTCAATGCGCGTTGAAGGCCCACACGTTTGCGCGATTAATGGTCGCAATTTACAACTTGTGACGCTGCTTGTGACATTGTTTGCTGCTCAGTGTCATGTTGGATGGACGCTGGTGTCACATACCGATCACATCATCTAACACCTTCTCTTCCCTCTCTTCCCCACTCTCATGCGGGTAGGTTGTGCCGTCCGGTATGAACAAGCTGCTGAAGTGGATTCGGCGCGAGTACAACAATCCGACCGTGTACATCACGGAGAACGGCGTGAGCGATCTCGGTGGTACGAACGACGTGAAGCGAATCGATTACTTCAACTCCTACCTGCAGGCGGTGCTGGATGCGCTCGAAGACGGCTGCAACATACAGATGTACATTGCCTGGTCGCTGATGGATAGCTACGAGTGGAAGGCTGGCTTCACGTACGTAAAACCCCTTTTCCCTTGTATGAGAGGTAATCTTCCTTCTCATTGCCAATTCTAACCTGAAATTCCACTATTTCGGTCGTGCTTGCAGTGAAAAGTTCGGCCTGTATCACGTCGACTTTACCAGCCCGAACCGGACGCGCACACCGAAAGCGTCCGCCAAGGTGTACGCCAACATCGTCCGCACGCACGAGATCGATTGGAGCTTCCGGCCGACGCCGGAGGTGTTCATTCTGCCCCCGTCCCCGTACCAGTCGGGCAGCAACCGGTTGAGCATTACCGTCCCGTTGGTGTGCCTGCTGGTCGCCACGATGGGTGCGCTAGTCAAAGCACTGTGCTGCTGAAACCCAGCCTGGCCCGGCCAAGCGCCCAGCTATCGAGATCTCCCGGATTTACTGAAGCCGTGTACTTGTACTTGTTGTAAGAGATTTATTTATGACCCACCTCCCTGCGTGTGCCGTGTGAGATAGTTAGGCTAAGGTTTAAGAAAGAGAAAGAGAGAGAGAGAGAGAGCGAAAAAACTATTTGATAACGAAAATGTGCCGATGCCAATAAAAAGACGTTAAAGTATTATACATAAACTCACCTGAAGGCGCACGCCTTCTTATCGCTAACGTCACTGGGTGCAACTGTGTCACTGTGGAAAGGATGCTGGGGCTGAGAGAAAGGGAAGGCGTGTTTTAATTATTCAAGCAGCCAACGTTGACAAATTGGAGTTTGAGATACGGTATCGGGCACACGGTGACGTGGTAGCATCGCGGCCACTACTAAGATCCACTCAGCAAGCAAGCGCATCAGTCGTTTTTTTTCTTTTTTGCTTCATGTTCTTGATAACGATTACCTAACAAAACGGTTCCGATGCGCTGTGACGGAGGGGAGATACAGCGACCGATCGGTTATCCGTGTTTGTTTATAAAAATCGCGAGACTTCCAGTAGCAGATTGCAATCGCAGCTGGAAGTCGTAACTCAGAAGGCCCGCGTTGTTCCTTAGCAAGATGGGACGGATCGGAGTCGAGATAATGCTGCAGCTGGTGCTGTTGGCGTGCGTAATCGATTGGATTTGTTTACCAAAAACAGTGGCTAAAACCCTGCACTTTCCGCTGTAAACTGTGGTTTTGTTCAATTTTACTTACAGCAGCAGCGGCACCCTGTTGGTGGCGTTTGGTGAGCGTCAATTCCCGGCCGACTTTCAGTTCGGTGTCGCCACCTCTTCCTACCAGATCGAGGGTGGCTGGGATGAGGACGGCAAGGGTGAATCGATCTGGGACCGGCTAACGCACGAAAAGCCGCACAAGATTGCGGACCAATCGAACGGTGATGTGGCGTGCGATAGTTACCATCAGGTGAGTGAGAACGAACTGCCGATGACACGGTGTACATGATTGTGGGGGTTCATTTCCAGTGGCAACGTGATGTGGAGATGGTACGTGAGCTTGGCGTCGACTTTTACCGCTTCTCGATCGCCTGGTCGCGCATCATGCCTACTGGGATTAGCAACGAGGTGAACCGGAAAGGCATCGAGTACTACAGCAATCTGATCGATGAGCTGCTGAAGTACAACATTACGCCGATGGTGACGCTGTTCCATTGGGATCTGCCCCAGCGGTTGCAGGATATGGGCGGATGGACGAACCGGGAGATTGTGGAGTACTTCCGGGAGTATGCGCGGGTAGCGTTCGAGCAGTTTGGCGATCGGGTTAGGTTCTGGGCTACGTTCAATGAACCGAAGCAACCGTGCAAGGAGTCGTACGAGCAGGACGCGATGGCACCGGGGTTAGAGTTCCCGGGGGTGTACAGCTATCTGTGTACGCATCACGTGCTGCTAGCCCACGCTGAGGCGGTCGATGTCTATAGAACGTTCTTCCAGGAGACGCAACAGGGTGAGTAGAAGGAGGGAGGACAATAGATGAAGAGGTTATCATTTGCGGAATTTCTGTGGCTAGGTGTGATTGGAATGGTTGTCGACTCGGCCTGGCATGAGCCCAATTCTGAGAATGACTACGAGGCTGCAGAACGGGCAATGCAGTTCAATGTGAGTAGTATACAGGCCCTGAATGATGCATTCTTAATGTACTAACGGAGATCTTGCGCCACGTTATCTTCAGATCGGTATCTATATGCACCCGATCTATCACGGCAACTATCCGCCAGCGATGATTGAGCGCATTGCCAAGCTGAGCGCCGAGCAGGGCTTCCACAAGTCCCGGCTGCCCGCATTCACCCAGGAGGAGATCGATAAGATCAAGGGATCGAGCGACTACTTCGGCTTTAACGCTTACACCACCCGGCTGGTAACGGCAAACGGTGCAGACAATCTGGCCAACTTCCCCGAACCATCCTTCGATCATGATCGCGACGTGGTGGAGTACATCGACCCAAGCTGGCCTTCTTCTGCCTCACCCTGGCTGAAGGTGTATCCGAAAGGGTTGTACAGTGTGCTGAAGTGGATACGCGATGAGTACAACAACCCACCGGTTTGGATTACGGAAAATGGAGTTAGTGATGTGGATGGGACGTACGATCTGCAGCGTGTGGAGTACTTTAACACCTACCTGGACGCGGTGCTGGATGCGATCGATGAGGGGTGTGATGTGCGCGGCTACACCGCCTGGTCGCTGATGGATAACTTCGAGTGGCGTGCGGGCTATTCGCAACGCTTCGGACTCTACTACGTGGACTTTAACGATCCAGCGCGTCCCCGGTACGCGAAAACGTCCGCCAAGGTGTACGCCAACATCGTGAAGACGCGCTCGATCGATCCGGACTATCTGCCGGAGCCAGATGTGTTGATTCCTGGAGATCATTAACAAAAGGTCGTCTGAGAATTGGTTGTAGCGAGACATAAAGGTGCATTAGGTACAGCAATTAATGTAATAAACTGCAACCAAATTTAAATTCTACCTGTGTTTTACGTACATCCTTTATCTATCATTGCACAATCAGCAGATGCATTCGAACTTTCTCGTAACTCATCTCATCTTGTCCATCAAGGCAGCGATAGATCCATTGTCCTATTAAGCATATCACCCCGCGTAGATGCGTCTTCTTATCTATAGTTTCCACGGGGATTGTGCGACTTCATTATGTCCGATTGGCGTTGGTGCCCGCGTGCGACACCCCTCTAGATAGGATTCGACCGGTTTCGGCACAGGGGTTCTCCATTGATGGTAGGTTTATTGATTGAACTGGTCAGTACCTGTGCGATAATAGCGCGGTTGTGAAGATAAAGGCCGAAGCCCTCTATGGCCGGAGAGATACTAATGGGAGATAATGGGCGTATCTTTTGTCTTGGAGGGGGGTACCGAGCTATTATTGGGTTGTGCGAGGGGATTACGCTGATATGATAGGCGACGACGTCTCCGTTACGTGGGACAAGGTAGAGGTGGTTTTAATAAAGCGATGTAGCTACCAGGTGGTATTGGTCAGTCTGACTGTGAGGCCAGCATGAAACACATCTGCACGGTGTAAGTGGGTTGAGCTCTTATTTCGTTACTCCGTGTGTTTACTACCTTTGTTGTATTCCTGGTACAGTGTGCTACTTCTAACGACTGCTGTCTGCGGACAGCGTCGGTTTGCGGACGACTTCAAGTTTGGCGTTGGTACCTCTTCCTACCAGATCGAGGGTGCCTGGAACGAGGATGGCAAGGGTGAATCGATTTGGGACCGGCTAACGCACGAAAGTCCCGAGAAGATCCTCGATCAAAGCAATGGAGACATCGCTGCAGATAGTTATCACTTGGTAAGACACGCTTGATCCATTGTTACGGTCATGCTCATTCAGAGAAACGCTACCTCCGACAGTATAAGCGTGATGTAGAGATGGTGAAGGAGCTTGGCGTGGATATCTATCGGTTTTCGATCGCCTGGACTCGTATCATGCCGACCGGCATTGCGAACGAGATCAACGAGCACGGCATCGCCTACTACAACAACCTGATCGATGAGCTGCTCAGCCATGGCATCACGCCCATGGTGACGCTCTACCATTGGGATCTACCCCAGCGGCTGCAGGAGATGGGTGGCTGGACGAACGAGCTGATCGTGGATCACTTTACGGAGTATGCGCGTGTTATGTTCGAGCGGTACGGTGATCGTGTCAAAACGTGGACCACCTTCAACGAACCGTGGCAGACGTGTGAAAATTCCTACAGCAACGATGCGATGTCACCGGGATACAACTTCCCCGGCATTCCGGCCTACCACTGTGCACACAATCTGCTGAAGGCGCACGCTGAAGCGGTACATCTGTACCGGAATGTGTTCCAACCGGTGCAGCAGGGTATGATTGGTATTACGCTCGATTCTAGCTGGTGCGAACCGGCCACGGATGCGGAAGAAGATGTCCGCGCGGCTGAGCGTTCGCTACGTTTCAATGTAAGTGCCATTGGGACTAGGAGTTGGTTAGAATTTGTTACCTTTTTTTGCTAATTTCACATCGTACAACAACTCGTACAGCTTGGATGGTTCGCCAACCCAATCTTCTCGGAAGCCGGTGACTACCCGCAGGAGATGCGCGAAACCATTGCCAATCTGAGCGCGGCACAGGGTTTTCCGACGTCCCGATTGCCCGCCTTCACGCCGGAAGAGATCGTGCGCATCCGCGGTACGTCGGACTACTTCGGCCTGAACACGTACGGTAGCTCGATGGTGAAAGCGAACGATGGTCCGTACGATCCGGCTGATACGCCTTCGCACTGGCACGACACGAACGTGATTGGGTTCAGCGATCCGAGCTGGCCGACGGCAGCCTCTCCGTGGTTAAACATCGTCCCGTGGGGAATGCGCAAGCTGCTCAACTGGATCCGGATGGAGTACAACAACCCGCCGCTGTGGATCACGGAGAACGGGGTGAGTGATTTCGGTGGCACGATGGACGATATGCGAATTGACTACCTCAACACCTATCTGGACGCGGTGCTGGATGCGATCGACGATGGGTGCGATGTGCGGGGCTACATCGCCTGGTCGCTGATGGATAACTACGAATGGCGGGCGGGATATGTGTAAGTGTTTCCATGTTTGCTGAACCATTTTGGAGATTGCTATACCCTTACATCATACATCTCTTCCTCCTCCAAAAATAGTGAAAAGTTTGGCTTTTACTACGTCGATTTCGAAAGCCCAGAACGTACGCGGTATGCGAAGGCATCATCCAAGGTGCTGACGAACATTGTGAGGACGCGCCAGATCGATTACGATTATCGTCCCCAGCCGGACGTTTTCATTCCTCCCCCGACGCAGGGAAAGCTGTAAGAAGTGTTTAGGAACGTGTGCTGAGTTGTTTGGAATAAAGGAAATGATTGATTGTGTATTATAATTATTGATGTACTTATTGCGTTGACTTGAACTTGTTTAGGAGATTAATCTACAAATAGAGATCTCGCATATTTTGCCCTTATCTTGTCCAATGCATTTTGAGTAAGCTCTAAACTACGAAACGTAAAGGAATAAATACCTAAATACATTAATCTTACCGCCACCGAACTGCTATCGAGTTCCCTTTAGGTAACTTTTAAACTGATGATAATCTCAAGCCTTATCAAACTGTCTAGCACGTTCTGTGGCAGACAAGACCTCGTCATATCGTTTTACAGCTGCACAATATCATCCATTTTCGGGTCCGACGCTTTCGGATCACAATTGAAAGCGAGATCCTATTATAAACACCGGTAATAGACCGGTAATGGATGATAGCATCTTAAGGTGGACAGGTATGATAGGGTTGAGCCACCCCTCGAACTGAGCCACTCGGTCATTGGAAACGAATGGTTTATCAGTAGCAGTTCGAGAGGACACATTGTTCAGTCTAACTTTGAAGGTTGCCACTGAAGGTGGTGTTTGCTGTGAAGATGCGGACGATCGTTTGTGTGGCGTTGCTTTGTATAAGGTATAAGGAAGAGCGTTGTATGCACTGGAGTCCTTACATTTCTATAATCTCTTATACAATACCACAATAGCACTCTGTCGCTGACACACGGGCAGCGACGGTTCCCTGAAGGGTTTAAGTTTGGCGTCGGTACATCGGCGTACCAGATCGAGGGAGGATGGAACGAGGACGGTAAGGGTGAATCGATTTGGGATCATTTGGTACACAACTATCCTGAGAAGATCGCTGACGGAACCAATGGAGATGTGGCCTGCGACAGTTACCATAATGTAGGTTAGAATTAGAAGATAAACCGGACAAGAATTTGAATAGTGTTTTCTGCGTGTTCTTATAGTGGCGTCGTGATGTGGAAATGATCCGCGAGCTCGGTGTCGATATCTATCGCTTCTCGCTTGCCTGGAGTCGCATACTCCCGACGGGCATCAGCAATCAGGTGAACGAGAAAGGTGTGGAATACTACAACAATCTTATCAACGAGCTGCTAAAGTATAACATCACACCGATGGTGACGCTGTTCCACTGGGACACACCGCAGCGGCTGCAGGAGATGGGAGGCTTTACGAACCGGCTTATTGTGGGCCATTTCCGCGAGTATGCAAGGATTGCGTTCGAGCGATTTGGCGATCGGGTAAAGATCTGGACAACGTTCAACGAGCCGCCGCAAACCTGCCGTCTTCCGTACGAGTATGATGCGATGGCACCGGGGCTGGATTTCCCGGGAAGTTATACCTATCTGTGCACGCACCATTTGCTGCTGTCGCACGCCGAAGCGGTGGATCTGTACCGGAAGGAGTTTCAGCCGACGCAGGGAGGTCAGATCGGTATAACGGTGGACGGGTCGTGGGCTGAACCAGTGTCGGAGGATCAGCGTGAAGCATCGGACATCACGATGCAGTTTTTGGTAGGTAGCTGGTTATCTAAAGACATCTCCAAACTCTGATCATGTTCTTTTGTCATATGACGCTACAGTTTGGGATCTACATGCATCCGATCTATATCGGTAACTACCCGCAAATGATCATCGATCGCATTGGCAATCTGAGTATGCAGCAGGGTTTCAAGAAGTCCCGGCTGCCGGCCTTTACTGCGGAGGAGCTCACCAAGCTGAAGGGTTCGTCGGACTTTTTCGGTTACAACGGCTACACGACCAACCTGGTGTACATGAACGATGAGGCCAACACTGCCAACTTCCGCGTACCATCGTTCGATCACGATCGTAATACGGTCGATTTCCAGGACGATCGCTGGCCATCGGCAGGTTCCCCCTGGTTGAAGGTGTACCCACGCGGTATGTATAACGTGCTGAGCTGGATTCGACGCGAGTATGGCAACCCTCCTGTGTGGGTTACGGAGAACGGTGTCAGTGATCTCGGTGGTACGCGGGATGTGGCTCGTGTGCAGTACTACAAGGACTATCTGAACGCCATCCTGGACGCGATCGATGATGGGTGCGATGTGCGAGGATACGTTGCGTGGAGCCTGATGGACAACTTCGAGTGGCGGGCAGGGCTGAGCGAGCGGTTCGGGCTGTACTACGTGAACTATAGCGATCCGGGGCTGACGCGGTACGCAAAATCGTCGGCCAGAGCGTTCGCTAACATTGTGCGCAATCGGTGGATCGATCCGGACGATATGCCCGAGCCGGAACTGTACATACCGGGGCCCGGGGAAACGATTACCACGACTACGGTGCGGGCGGAAACTACCACGAAGCAGGGTGATGACGATGATGATGATGCGGCGTCTGGGGTGTTAGTTTCGAAGCTGCTGATCATCGTTTCGTTTATGCTGTTTGTGTTGAACATGTAAAAGGGGTAAAAGGGTTAGTAAATGTTATTTAGGATGCAAAAGTAGTCAATTGCAGTTGTGTTTGTGGGAGCAAGAAACATGAAAGAAATAGCACTCAAACTCCAGGATGTTCCAGATTTATCTAATCCAGGGATTGGCAACGTCCTGCGGCCCGTGAAAACGTTTTGAAATTTGTTTCACATAAATTAAAAATTATAATATAATCACATAATCACTTTAACAAAATATGCTCATGTAAAACAACTAATAACACAGCGAATGTTACTTCCATAGAGGAATACAATGTTTTAACTTTTTTTTTTTACTTTTCAAAAGGAAAATATTGGATAATACGCAGACTTTTGGACAAGTTTAACTCCCCTCTATTTGTTAATTTTTATTTCCAATTTTGCTGTTTCAAGGTGCATATTAACTATAATTAACTAAAAAAAAATATTGGTCATTACATTCTTGACGACGTTGTGATCTATGTTACTTTTTGAGGACAATGTTTTTGTATAAGTATTTATGGATGTTTTAGGCAAATTTTGTCCTTTTGGGATATCTAAATGAATGTTAAGTTAATTAATAATGATTGTTTAGCTAATTATAAAGTGAAATTAATTCTAATTTTTATCTCATTTGTTGATATTTTAAAACAAAATAAGAGTTTGCATAATTGGCACAACATTGATATGAGAATGAGAATCTTTAAAAGTATTCAACCATGAAACGATCAGCTTTCTGAAATATAAGCAAAATTACTTCTCGCTTAGTGGTAATTACGTTGGAACGTATTTTCCATTACTTTCACTTGGGAAGTTGTATCAAAATATTGAATCCAGTTTTTATAATTAATCTGAAGGCAGCTAAAGAGCCGAAGTCAGTTTATGAAACTGAAAACAAATTGACAAAATTAGATACTACTTTTTGATGTTTGATACTAGTTTGCATATTTGTGATTAAAAATTTAATATTTGTTCAATAGCTTGAATAGCGTATTGTTAGCCTAAGCCTATACAAAGTACCACAGATCCACGAATTCCTGGTTCCAATTATATAGCTGTGCGAGAGAGACTTGAAAAAAATATTTTATATCTTAATCAACCTAGCAAGTCTATCGCTAGTGTGTTTCAACTCCGAACTAACTTAAACTCCTTCTTAAAACCTATCGCTCTGATACTCCAAAATATTATCTTCGAGCGGATGCTCCACTACGAGAAGATGCTGGTGATCGCTGATGCGACAGGAAGTAAACATCTGCTATGCTTCCGTTTTTCACGAACTGCACGCCTTTAATCTAGCATCTTGTATTGACAAGTTTGACGACCCCTGCTCTAATCTTTGGGACAAAACACAAACGCTCTACTTTTATTTGAGGGTACATTTTAATCGACCTATTAACCTATTTTGAAATTAGTACACTCACACACACACACACACACACATACACACACACACACATACACACACACACACACACACACACAGACCCACACCAAATCGTTCATTCACATGCTGTAGCTTCTTGCGACTAACATTTAAAAAATGCAAATCCATCTTATCTGCCTCTAGACTAATCGCCTTTATACATCCCATGCCTAATCAGTGGTATGATTCAACACTCTCAACAAGCCATGTAAGGAACATCAACTTCAGGTTCCTGAGTGGGGTCAGCTTTTTGTTGCCATTGCTTCCTATATGCTGTGCGCGCAATCGCAAAAGATTTAGCAGAGCCGCAACATTTCACTGCCACTGATAGTGAAACCGGCCCGATAAGACGATGCGCAGCTCCAAAGCTCAACCGGCGCTTCAGTCTGTCGTGAAGATTCTACCGGTACGGTTTTATGTTAGGTCGTCGTAATGCGAAGTAGTGTGGTGGCTTTAGCGTTCGCTGCGTTCGGTAAGCGCGGTTTATTGTTTGATAGCGCAACGATAATGGCAAAGTGTTGTTTACCTTTACCTACCGGGGGGGTTTTGCTCAATTTTTCTTACGCAGGTTTGCTACTGGTGAGAGGTGCCATTGGCCAAGATGAAATAACGCGACGCTTCCCGGATGGGTTCGAGTTTGGGGTCGGTACGTCCGCGTACCAGATCGAGGGTGGCTGGAACGAGGACGGCAAGGGTGAATCGATCTGGGACCATCTGTCGCACACCGTGCCGTCGAAGATTGTGGACGGCTCTACGGGCGATGTGGCGTGCGATAGCTACCACCAGTGGAAGCGGGACGTGGAAATGGTGAACGAACTGGGCGTACAGTACTATCGGTTTTCGATCTCGTGGCCTCGCCTAATGCCGACCGGATTGAGCAATAGCGTGAACGAGAAGGGAATAGAGTACTACAACAAGCTAATAGACGAGCTGTTGCGGAATGGCATCAAGCCGATGGTGACCCTGTACCACTGGGATTTGCCCCAGCGGTTGCAGGAGCTCGGTGGATGGTTGAACCCGGCGATTGTGGAGTACTTCCGGGAGTATGTGCGCGTTGCGTTCAGCAGGTTTGGCGATCGGGTGAAGCTCTGGACGACGATCAACGAGCCGTGGCATATTTGCGAGAATGGGTACGGTAGGGAGGAGATGGCACCGGGGTACGATTTCCCGGGCGTGCCGGCGTACATGTGTGGCCACCACATACTGTTAGCGCACGGGGAAGCTGTCCGGCTGTATCGAAGCACGTTTGAGAGCGTTCAGCAGGGCAAGATCGGCATATCACTGGACGCACGGTGGCCCGAACCGGCCCACATCCTGTCGGAAGATGATCGGGAAGCGTCCGACTGGCAGCTACAGTTTCATGTGAGTGTTGTTACAAAAAGCAAACCAACGTGTCGGTTATCAAGATGAGTGTTTGTGCTTGTATTGCAACAGCTTGGTTGGTTCGCGCATCCCATCTTCAGTGCTGAAGGGGACTACCCGGCCATCATGAAGGAGCGCATTGGAAATTTGAGCGAAGCGCAAGGCTTTCCGCAGTCTCGTCTGCCCGTCTTTACCGCGCGGGAAATTAACTTGCTGCGCGGATCGTCCGACTTCTTCGCCCTGAACACGTACACGACCTCGCTGGTGTCGAAGAATGATGCTAACAATACGGCCGGCTATCCGGTACCGTCCTATCTGCACGATATGGGCGTCGTGGAGTCGGCCGATCCGGACTGGCCCGTAGCGGAGGAAACTTCCTGGATAAAGGTAGACGAAAGAGACGACTTGGAGAGGACCCTTTGACTGACTTCTGTTCCATTGCAGATAGTGCCCTTTGGATTGCACAAACTGCTGCTCTGGATCAAGGACAACTACAACAGCCCGGTGATCTACATCACGGAGAACGGGATCGGGTCCGGACCGGGCACGAAGGATCTGCAGCGCGTGCACTATCTCAATTTTTATCTCAACTCTGTGCTGGTCGCGATCGAGGATGGGTGTGACGTGCAGCTGTACGTGGCGTGGAGCTTGATGGACAATTTTGAGTGGCGCGATGGATACACGTGAGCTTATTAGTATGGAAAAAGTATCTAAACTCATACAGATAATCCTTTCTCTCTGTCTCTCCCTCCATCCGTAGACAAAAGTTTGGCCTGTACTACGTTGATTTTGACGATCCGACGCGCACCCGGTACGGCAAAGTGTCGTCGAAAGTGTTTGCACGCATTGCGAAAACGCGTACGATCGATTTTAACTATCAACCCGAACCCGATGTGTTTTTGACTGGCATTAAAGCGAATGGAACTGCTGTGCTGCCGAACGTGGTCGTGTTTGCCTCGACAGCCCTGCTGATGGTTGTTGCGCGACGGCTTTACGTGACGTTTGGTTAGGGTGATTGCTGTGAAAAGCGTGCTGCTAGGGCTTCGTTGCTGGGGTTCGTTTGTTTGTAGTGGAAAGTACTTTTTACTTGATTGTTAAAGTATCATTTAGTGTGTTTATTGGTGGGAGCTATATAATAAAGGAAAGTGTTATATATTTTGTAGAGTTTGTGTGTCTTTTACTCGTGAGACACTTTTTTTTACTCCATAACATATGTTATAAGTTTAATAAAAATTATAAGATTGTTTCAAGTGAATTTAATTCATGTTTAATGATCTTATTTTTTGACTAGAACCATAGAATTACATGTAAGTGGGGCGCAGTACATGTTTCTTAATAATTCAAGCTGTTGCGCCTGAGGTTATGCAATGTGATGTTATGCATGCATGCTTTTGGAGCTGTTCAGTGTATTCAAATTGATTGAACCAGAATTGTACAGCAAAGAAGAAGTACGTGATGAAAGCATCAGACAAACAACAACTGACTTCAAAAAAGGGTAGAATAAGGTAAACAACATTTGAGTTAGTTGTGTGTCTTCAGCAAAGGAGTTGGAGATTGTGGAGGAGTCGTCGGTAAAGACATCCACCTGAAATCATCGAAAATGTGTGGAACATTAAATTCTGTAAAATTAGTTAATCGCCTCAATGAATATCTAATCCAATGAGGTTCAAGCAATGGAACGTGAACCTGAGATAAAAAATAACCATCCATAAATTTCCTATCGACTCTGAAACTCTGGGCGAAGAATCTTTGCCAACATCGACAGGATTAATGCCTCGCATCGTCAGAGCATCTGCAACATCTTTATCCAAAACTCTATTTTGTTGTTGTCAAAAACATCAACCAACTGCAATGCTCACACCGGCTCAAAGTAGGACAGTTGCGGTCTGGAAAGATACCATTCGTTGCGTTCGCGTGTCGTGGCTTAGCTCAACGCGAGCGCGCGTATACATGCAAAACAACATTTATGTCGCTCAAATTGATGGATGAAACTAATGTATCGGTAACAGTCGTCAAATCGTACGACGATGCTTCCCTTTGCGCTGTACAGTACAGTAGGTAAGGTGTGGGACATATTGTGAAGTGTGGATATTTTATATAAAAATTGTCTTTCAAATGACAACATGTGAATAATTGTGCGATAATTTCTATGACATTCAATTCAGCATAAATTTATATATAACTTTATTTTATTGCAAAGAAATGGCCGTATTAGTGGATAATAAATGTGCTAAAACCATGCAGATGGCTAAATAGAATAGACGCCAAGTTTAGTGATATTTTTTAGAAGATATTTAATTTGAACTATTCAAAGAGATTAGTGAAATGTTTAATAATTTAAGAAAAAATCCATTATTTTAGTATTCTTTCCCCATTTTTTGCAATGTAAATAATCTCTTCAAACTAGCGAACTAATAACCATTTACTATCCACTGTGAAGCGGAAGAGAAAAACATATCCAGAACGCGTCTTACATGCGTTTCACTGCAAGACGCTCGCCCACCCTTGCAACAATGTGTCCGGTTACTTCACTCGAATGCATCTCACCAGTGCGATCCGGGGCGTTCATCTTCGCTGTTCGTTGTTCCGTTGTTTCCAAACGATTGCGTGCCGGAACCACAGACCCGGAATCGTTCCGGTATCACCCTCGCACCCGATGATGACTTCTCCAGAACGCTGTAGAACAGTAGCAGTGCAGCAGTTGCTTTGCCAGCGTTGTCGTCTGAGCGAATGAGGTGCGACGAATGTGATTGTTTCTGTTACCGCAAGAAGTGGTACAAAATGAGGACAGCATAAAAATTGCACTCACCCCGGCAGCGGTCGAATGAAAAGCGTGCGTGTGTGTGAGTGTGTTTGTTCTGTCTTTGTTCATCCGTGTACGTCTCGCATACCGCAGCACAATGCATTTGTGGGAGCTTTTTCCGTAGCAGCTCTTCCGTCGCCGTGGTGTGGGCAGCGGTTTGCACCACACCATGCGCCTCCATTGCCAACTCCTTTCGTATGGCGGAAAAGTTTTTACCACTCGCCGTGCAATGGGTGGTGGAGGGTGCAGCCCGGGAACCGGTTATAGAATACTTTCGAAACATAAACTACTCTTCACTAGAATGCAATTCAATTGCAACGGTTGATGGAACGGGCGAACTCGCAACCATCCATGCGCAGCGCACAAAGCGCACTGGCGGTCGTGGTGTGGCGGTGCCAACGGGACAAAGCTAGTGGCTAAGGGGGAGTCAGGAACAATGTCCGTACGCGTTGTATGTCATGGTCTTTCGTCGGAAGTGATGCGACCTAGAAACTGGAAAGGAAGAAAACAAAGCCGGAGCTGCGGTGGTCGGTTTTAATCGTTTCGCCTTTTTCGTCAATTATCCTGCTATTGCTGGTAAAGTTCCGCACACGGTGGGAGTAAGGTAGGTGGGTGGTTGAGTTTTTGTTATCGTTACAGGTGCGGGATGTGCGCGGTGTTACGATAACAAAGGAAATCCCAAACAACACAGGTAAAGCAGAGTGGGTAAGCGCCGTTGTAATAGGGGCCTTCAGTGGAAGTGAAGTGAACATTCGACACGATGTGGGCGAGATGGACATTATTGTTCACTGCCTTAAAGTGGGTCGATGTTGGAGCATTGCCTGTTTTGCACGCGGGACGGGACGTAACTCTTTGTGAGGTTTGATTGAAGCTATTTCTGTTCCCTTTTACGGGCACTGTTTATTGTTTATTCAATTTAGCTGTGTGTTAGAATTGTGCTTTTATCGTGTCTCATTGTAGATATCAAGCTTACGAATCAAGCAGTGATAGTAATCAACATAAAAGTATATATACACGGTTTTAGTGAGTTATGTTAACATTTCTAACTGATCACTTATTTGATTGAAGATTCAAATTTATGTTTGGAATGGAATCTTCAATTGTACAAATGCATGCTTTATAACGGTCAGTTAAATATCGAAAGCGATAGAAAGTTTTGAATTACTAAATTAGTACATTGAACATCTGTTAAAATGACTCATCCGTTAAAAAGACTCGTTATTCTAGATCTACTTGCGTCAATTGTGCACTCTTCTTAAATGTATTAGTAAGGCAGGAGAGTTGTTGAGTTGAGCCGGTCTTGTGATACAGTTGTCAACTCGTACGACTTAACAACATGCCCGTCATAGGTTCAAGCTACTGAAACACGTCAAATTATATTAATTATATAATTTAATTATTTTGAAGTTGGTTCAGTATTTAGTCCAAAACAACTAGTGATTGAATTTTTTTTCAACTATTAATGATTAGTCAATGTGACATTACTTACGTATTATTTAAATTTTCACTCTTTTATTGTATTACATAAAATCAATATATTAATTGTTTTTAATATTTTTGCAAAACAAAAAACATATCAATTCAATTAAAAGATCAGCAGGTTAAAAATTATCAAAAAGTATCCATGTGTTCGACTTTGCAAACCAACAATATTTACGTACGAACTACAAATTGTCGGCCCCTGCTCTCTCAGGTTTTATTGGATTGCATACATTTAAGCGCAGTGACCTTGGTTATAATGAGCAAAGATGTGGCGTTAAAAAAAAGATCCAGCATTTTTACGAAAACTGCATTATGCATATTTTTTGCACAACTTAATAAGAATTTTAAACAATGACCAATATTCTTTGATTTGATTTGCTCAATGTAACAAAAAGAATTAATATAATTCACACAATTAATAGCTTAAGCGTAATGAAGTGCCAATCATTTTGCCAGCATTATTCGTTCACACAAATCCACCATAAAAGCATGTCATTGTTCGAAAACTTTCTGCGAAAGTCCCCCGCCCGGCAGGGAATTGCATCCTTATGAATGCATAAACCACCCACCATGAATATTCACAATCTTCTGCAGCTGTAGGCCACCGCATCGATTCCATACGAACCTGCCATTACCGCGTGCCCATAACGAATGGGACGTTAGACGGATGAATAAATTCGATTACCAACCAATAGACGGGACGACGGGTGATTTGCCATCCACGACTGACCTACACACACACACACACGCTGCTACACAGCCCACCGGTCAAAAAGGGCCACCTGACCCACGCCACTAAAATCACGCCTGCATTTCGGTGGCATGGGCAAAGTTTCACCGGGGCAGCACAGTATGGCGCAGGAAAGCAAAAGAACACAAAAAAAAAAAACAATCACTCCGTCCCTTGGTTCCCGGTTTTCTTCTTGCCGTTGCACTTCGGGCGAATCTTTTCGTCTCGGAATGCCAAAATTCCGTCTAGACGGGGTGGTTTCACAGTTCCGCCTGCAAGGTGATGGTAGGAGTGAAAAAGAGAGAGAGACAGAGCGGGAGATTGTTGGAAGATAAATTCCAATTATAAAAAAACGAACCTAACTGCCATCGTCTGCAAGTCGCAACGATGCGTTTGTACGTGATGCGGAGCGGAGGTGATGCGGAGCGGGAAAACAGCATAAAAACCGTACGATGTGTCCTCTTCCTGTTTAGCTTTTGGGCGTCCTGGTCGCTGGTGGAAGCGTTTAAGCTGCACACAAATCGTATCAGGTGCCAGGGAAACAACACACCAAACTCACCGGAGTCTGGAGAACAGAGAGCTGCATACAAAGAGAAGCATTGGCAAAAGCGAGAGTGAAACTGCATTTTGCAACCGGCAGCAAGGACGGTTGCTTTCGGTCGGAAGTCGTCTGTGGAGCTTGTCGTGTGTGTGTGTGTGTGTGTGTGTTGGGTAAGGTAGAGTTTTCGAGACGATAAAGGAAACCCCGTTTCCGAATAAATTATACCCTATGCTACGCCTGACGCCTGAGCGCATGCAACAATGGGTAAGTCGGGCAAGTCCAGCAGACTGCCAGAACACCCGGGAATAATCTCATTCGCGAGACATTGTACAGTGTGGCAGATTCTGCAACGCGCTGCTACTTTGTACACTGCACAGTGAACTTTTGTCGCACGTGGGAACGTGTGCGCGCTTCCCGTTTTGGAGGGCGAACATTGATTTATTTTGGGAACGTTCGAGATCGAGATGTCCTGTCAAGTTGGCGGTAGCAGGAGAAGTAGTAGAAGTAGAAGTAGTAGTAGTAGTAGTTACCAAAGCCTGGGTTATGCTAATGGGGAACTATTTTTCGTGCGCCTTCCGGTTCCATTTACTCGTGCATCTCGCTGTGAACGAAGAACATACGTCCGTGGAGTGGTCGTAAATTCAGACACGGAGTCTTTGTGTCAACACCAGCTGCCCCCAGACGATGACTCGTGAGGATGATTAGTTGTCGGACGTTGTTTCGGAAATGACATCTGTTAGCGGATGATTCTCCCCTCATCCGTTGTTGTTGATGATTAAGAGAGATCGGTTAGGACCGGATTAGTGTCATTCAATGTAGATTCAGGATGTTTGTAGTTGATATTGGATTGAAACGGATCAGGGGATTTAATTTCAGCTTTGAGCTATTCTAAGATTTGTCTACATTTGTAAGCCAATTGTAAAGATCTGTTAAGTTGCCAAACTTCTTGCTGCCTGTTCGCCTAAGGATCCATAATCGAGCGTGGCTCTTCGCTGGTGTTGCAGAGTCCGGGAAATTTGGAGTTCCGTCCCGTTTTGCACTGCGACGCGGTTGGCCCAGACTGGTAAACCGAACGATCCATGATGTTGGTAAACGAGTAGTTGCACACGAAGTAGTACACATCCATCTGTCCATCCTTCCAGTACCACATGGAGCAGCCTACCTTCGTGCTACGATCGCTGGCAATCTGGGTGAAGTGTCCGATCGGTTTTCTGGACGCAGGAAAAGTACGAAAAAGGAAAGTACTCTTTAAAGAGACAACTTTCCCCGAATCGAAAAAGACATGCTCTACCTACCCACTGTACGACGATGGATACTTTCGCACATGCTCGGGGCGTGCATCCAGATATTCGCTCCACCAGCTCGACACAAACTTGTGGATCAGATCCTTCTCGGTGAACCGGTAGCCGAAGAACTGCGTGATGGCAATGTTTTGCCCGGCGTACGGGAACTTCTTCGTCGCCCGGCACCGATCGTGACCGTAGTTGCAGGAGCGTGCATTCGCGTCGGCCAGCGAGGCCAGCTCCGGGTCCCAGGTAAGGGTCGGCATCTTGACCGCCGATGGGTAGGGCCGGATTCGGCCAAGCGCAATGTTTGAGCGGTTCAGATTGTGCTCGTCCATGATGTAGGCTTGCAGGGCCGGTGTTAGCAGCACTTTCCGTGCCTTCTGCTTGCCATGGCACGTTGGTCCGCCCGAGGAGCTGGGTGGATTGCAGCCAACGTGTGGACCACCGCGCGGGCAAAGATCGCTGCTACAGTAGTTCCCGCCGGCGCTTACCCCCGAGAGGACGACCAGCAGGAGTGTAGCTGGAAGTGGTGTAAAGAAATATGATAATGGCATTTGGAATTATTAAAACTCCTCTTTTCCCCTAAAGAACCTACCACAAGCTATCCAGATGGCCATTGTGAACGTATTGATAGGTCGGTACACAGGATGGGAGATCTTTTATACCGATCAAAGATCAGCTCCGTTTGCATGCTCTTGTTTGATGTTTCCTCAAGCTCACGTGTACTCTGCACAGCTGTTCCAATAAAAGCTTTCTAGCGCAATGATTGTCACATCACATCACTTGGCAAGCGTGCAAATGTTTCAGCGTCCATTATTTACATGTGCCCCGTTGTGGCGTGCAATTTGAAATATGTTGCTCTGGGCTATTAATTTATGGCTAGTTCATATCGTAAAATTGATTTCGTTGATAACCGGTTGCAAAACAGGTACGGAAGATATGATTTGGAATTTCCTATAGGTTCTTGTTGGGGATGGTTGTGGTTCGGTTATTTCTATTAATAGGTTGTAAAGGATGAAAAGCTAATATTGGAGTAAATAGTTTAACTTGAATCTTATTTACTTGACCTTGATATAGAATCGAACCCCTAGGAGATCAGCTATTATATTAATTTCATTGATTTCATTCGGGTAGATCACGCACATGTCATGCTTTTCAAACCTTGTAGTAGAAGTTGTTTTGTTTGATATGAAGGTATTCGATATAATTGGCTTAGTTTTTGGGTTAATTTAATTTTTATTTATTTGTATTTTTATTGAGATTTTGATGGTTCTTTGAAATCTATTTACAACCTTACCATCATGTTACAGATGGTCTTTTCTTCCTGTCTGCGCCCTATCCCATATACATTGGACATTAACATTTACTTTGGTTGAATTCAAAGCATATAAAAGTGACAGTACATTAAAATACAAAGCAAACAACTCTACAAAATGATGATTGTTTCACAATAAAAAAAATCTTATACGTGCAGCATTGCATTGCTAAATGCACTGCACCATGCACCGTTATTGCAGTTTGATGTTTATGTGTGCTGTAGTGATGTGTAGCATACATTTAGGCGTACACATTGGAATCGGATGTCTATGAACCTTAACCAAATTTGTGAATTTTAATTAAATTATATTTTAGCTGAAAACGAAATTAGCATGAACCTTGTTTGATTCTCAAAGAAAACCTATCAGAGTTTGACATATCAGTATTTGTCCAATTGTGCGCGGTGATCTGTCTCTGTTGATTCAAATACGTTGTTTATCGTTGTTTAAACGCTGAATAAAGATGATTTTTTTGTTTCGTTTCGAAGGCATGCTTCCCTCCTTAATACTTTGTTTACTATTGTAATACAATGATTGGTAGTGCATTAAACACGTTATTATTTTTTTTAGACACCTTAAAAGGGTATTTTATTTATTTTTTTTATCGAAATGTCCGCGATCTAAATGTTAACATAAATATTTAAAAAATGTCTAGCAAAACGCAAGCTCTTGAGCCCTCAAACGATTAGTTAACAACCGCAAAGGGTGTGGAATAAATTCGCTCCGATTTCAAACACAGCCCAGGATACAGCTTATCTTCCCCGGTGGCACAACGGGACGCTGGAGGCCCCGCCACATACACCGGTTCGCCTACCATGTTGGTGAAAGAGTAGTTACACACGAAGTAAAGCACGTTGAACACCTTGTTCTCGGTCCACTGTTGGGCGGCACAGCCCATTTTCCACGTTCGATCGCTAACCATCTGCGTGAAGTGTCCGATTTGCGATCTGAGAAAAGGGAAAGGAAAAAGCTTTATTAGCCGTTGGGTGACTTCGACTTCGTAGAGTGCACTTACAACGGCTCTTCGGAGGGAAATCGCCTGAGGTTGGCTTGCGTCGTACTGTTAGCCTCACTCCACCAGCCATATATTTCCTCGTGCAACAGCTCCAGCACACTTTTCCGCGGACCAGAATAGCGAACGATGGCAATGTTCTGGCCCACGAACCGGAACTGGGCCGTATTGCGACACTCGTCGTGCCCGTAGACACACGAGCGCACGTTGCGTTCGGCTTGGTTCGCCAGCTCCGTGTCCCACACGAGCTGCGGCATGCGGGAAGCGGGTGCAAATTTACCCAACCGGCCCGTGGCCAGCAGGGAGCGCAGTCGATTATGCTCGTTCACAATTGCCGCCTGTACGACAAAGTTGAAGTTCACACTTTCGGCCTGCTTTCCACTGCAGGCTGGCCCCCCTCCTGCGGGTGGCGGATCACAGCCAACGTTTTTCAGCCCCGGCTCGCAAAAGCCCGCCTCACAGTAGTAGTTCCAGGACTGCTGGTGACTGTTGCGGACGAGCGCGAGAAACAGTAGGACCAGTGTGCCTGCAAGAAACAATTGAAAACTTTCACTATCAAGCACAGGAGATGGAGATTCGCGCGATATACTTCTACGTGTATAATACACTCACTGGATGATGAATAATGCATCGTCGTCGTGTGTACGGGTTGAGCGGCGATCTACGAATACGTAAATAAACGTCCCACGCATAGGGAAACTGTCTTTTATAGGTAGCTCAAGCTTGAGTTCTAGGTAGAACGTTGCAAATGCGATTTTAAGTATCGTTAGCCAAGACGTGAACAAATCTCGTAAAAGGGCGCCGTAAAGATAATGAGAAAATTCCAATCGCTCCAGACAGGTATGTCAAACACATGATGGGCGCTACACGAAATTATTAGCGGTAAACATTATAGGAAGATTTATTGCATGACTAGTTTATTGGGATAGAAAAATAGAAGTTTTGAGCCGGGAAATGTTATTTCTGTTTTAACAGTATTCAGGTAAAGCTTTGTTTAAATTTTATCAATCTTAAAAGTATGCAAATTAGTTTGTAAAATAATTAACTAGCACTTATGGTAGAAATTAAGATACTTTCAAAATTAATTTCCAAGCACAATTTTCCCGAGATAAAGCAAGCAACCCAGTAGCAAAATATATTTGCAATTAATTTATTCTCGGAATTCTTTTATTTTAAACTTTCTTTCTATTTTAAACTGACCATTAAGGCAAAATCCAATGGCATGTTGTAGTCTAAGATGTTAGTTCTTTTTCTCTTTTATCATTTATATAAGTTGCGGAAAACTGGTTATTTGCAAAGACATAGAGTTTGACAAACCTGACGTATTCAAGCTAACATTTGTCAAACAACTCACAAATCTTCATCCGACAGGTTCGAGAGGAGTTATGCACGTAAGCAACTGATCGAATGGGCATTTCTTTGTTCGATCTTTGTGACTAAGCGTTACATCTTCTTTGCCCTTTATGTAACGGCCCGTTCTAAGCTCGAGTTTGCATTCCACTGTTACCTTAATACGAGGTTGATATAGTAATGAAATCGTTTTACCAGCAAAACCGTCTGCTGGCAGGTTCCGATGAGTTCCTATGGAAATAATTCCCATAAATGTGTGCTTATTCAATTATCTGCGGTAGCAGAACAACTGTTCAAATAAGCTAAATAAAGTGATTACGTATTGTTCCCAACGTTCATTGTGCGTCAGAGGATAGACAAGTAAGCAGTAAATTGGTGAGATGTATCTAAAACCACGCAGAACAGACGCACGTTCCAATAATGTCAGATAGGAAGAAAGTGAGTTGAGTTGAAACATAGATTGACTGCAATTGAGCTACGATGCTTATGTTCATACAATAGTTTTGAGTGACATTTCATATCATCGGATTGCTTTATTTTGCTGCAATAAATTAGTTTGGAACAGGTTTGATAGTTTCTGATACTGAGCACAGTCCAGGTAGCGTTGGATTGCGACCCGTAGTACATTTCGAAGCAACCGCTCCAGCTTTGTAGACTGGACGGTCAATAATGTTAGTGACAGCATAGTTACACACGAAGTAGTACGTCTGCCAGGTGCCACTCACCCAATTCTGCATTGCACACCCAATCTTGGCCGTCTGGTCGCTTGCCATCTGCGTGAAATGTCCAATGGCAGGTCTGTGAAGTAAACCGGTTAAAATCAGTAATTGTGCTGATCATCAAAACTTCCCGCTACACTTACCCCGAATTACTCGATGGATAGAAGTTCAGTTGTTCCTGCTTAGTAAAGCTGTACTCATTCCACCAGGAAGCGATGTTGGTGCTTATTAGCTGCGATATCGTATTGGTCATGCGGGAAAACTGCGCCAGTGCAATATTTTGTCCAGCCCACGCATAAACGGGAGTGTTACGGCAGCTATCGTGTTGGTACCGGCAGCTGCGTGCATTATTACCAGCCTGTTTGGCAAGTTCCTCGTCCCAGGTAAGGGTGGGCATACGAACGGCCGGCAGGAACGGTTTCAGTTGACCTAGAGCCAGTTGCGATCGGCGCGTGTTGTGCTCGGAAAGGATCAACGTTTGTAGCGTAGAGTTGATCGTTATAACCACGGGTTTCAACCCAGCGCATCCCGGTCCTCCCGGGATGCCTGGAGGATTGCAACCAACGTTCTGACGACCGTTCCGGCAATAGCTAGTGGTACAGTAGTTGATTTGAGCCTGCAGTCCACTCACCAGACAGCTCACAATCGCCACTAGAATGGAAGTAAAAGGGGATGGTCAAAATGCGACCATACAATGTACGAAGCATAGGATGAAGCTCGCGTACACCTACCGAATATCCATGACGCCATTTTCCCTAAACACTGGTGTACCCTAACCAAAATCCGAGTTCACTGTAACGTTACACTTGTGCAGCTGTGGCATTTTATAACGTTTCGAAACAAACAATTTGCATACCCACGAAATACCGCGATGAGCTCGTTCTACTCCAATAGTAGCAGTGTGTTTTTGTTGTTACGAATATACCGACTAACACCACACAGACGCTCGCATGTGAAATGGATGTTGTACGTGAGCAAATAGTATGCCGTATTTTATCAAGTGTAATGTGCGTATGAGTATTGTGCGAACCTCAACTTAACAGCCATCTTTAGCGTGCAAGACAATTTTCAAAACACGAACACTGCAAGAGGAATGATAATGATTTCGAAGTAAACAATATAAAGTATGGAAATATTGCCGTAATATCGGGCATAAAATAAACATGAAATCGTACAAAACAGATAATACATCAGAGTTAATTATGAGTAGGAAATGTTGATTTAAAAGAGTTCTTTTTCAATTTTCAGCTTTAGTCAACATTTATTTGAGTTTTAATAGCAATATTGCCCCACTTTCCAGTTCAAGACGAAAAGTAAAAGTTTCGGTCTATCAGTGGAAGGATAATTATCATCTGGGTTATATTTTGCATCTCAATTGATAGCTGCGATTCTTCATATGGGATTCCGAATATTGTGCACAAAGAATCATGTGCCGGAAACAGGGCTTTTGATTTTTTTGTTTCTTCTTAGTTTATAAAACTGTTACAACTCGTATTCACGAAATATTTAAGTTGGTTGACATTGTTTATTATGAGAAATAATTGTATATGCAGAGTTTTCAAGCCAAATTCAGTTCGATTAAGTTTTTCTAATTGCCATAGTGATAACATTCATGCTAGATTTCAAAATTAACACTTTTGAACGTCAAACTTTTGAAAACATCATTCATCAAGCGTAACGTTTATCCATTACAAAACGTTGGGAGGGAGTTTTACGGTTTTCCAAGAGACAAAGCAGCCAACCTTGTGGCAAAATGAATTCTCTATAAATAGTTTATTTTATTAATTTTTTATTATACAATGATCATAAATGCTATCATCAAGCGTTATATTGAAGTCTGAATATATATGAAGTCTCTTAGTTCCCTTAATAATTAATAAAAGCCTTTGGTTTCTTGCAGATTGTTTGAATGTATTTGACATACTTGATCTATCTTCGAAGCAACTCGCGAATCCGACGGGTTCGATGGATTTTATGTACGTACTGATAGAAAGGGCTTATCTCTGTCTGATCTTTGTCGTTAAGCGTTACATCTTCTTAGCGGGTTTATGTAACGGGTTGTTTTAAGTTAGAATTTACATTTCACTGTACAGTTGCCTTTGTTACGCTGATCTAGTAATGAAACTGTTTTGAATGCAACGACGCCGTCTGGCTGGGTTAAATGAGTTAATGTGTGCTTATTCAAATGACCGGACGAGCAGAGCAACTGTTCAAATTAACTTACTAAGGTGGCTATATATTGCGGCTATCGTTCAATGTACGGTAGATGATAGATAAGGAAGCAGTGAATTGTCTGTCCCTTTTGGTTCGCTAGACACGAGTCAAAAAGGCCGGGAGATAGATACAATAGACGCAATTTACTCCTAAAAAGAGACTTGACGTACTAAAAAGAGACAGAGAGTATGTTGAGTTGATCGTAACGATCGTTGAAATTACACTAATTGTTTGAAGCCTTGTACGACGATCTTCTTGCAGCAGATGGTTACGATTCTACCGTAATGTTGGGTAGTATTTTATGTCATCGAATAGCTTTATTTTGGTTCTTTAGGTTCGTTTGGAACAGGGTTGATACTTTCCGATTCTGAACATAGTCCAGGCAGCGTCGGATTGCGCCCGGTAGTACATTTGGAAGCAACTGCTCCAGCTTTGTAGACTGGACGGTCAGCAATGTTTGTGACGCCATAGTTACACACGAAGTAGTACGTCTGCCAGTCGTCACTCACCCATTTCTGCATGGCACATCCTATTTTGTCGCTCTGATCACTGGCCATCTGCGTGAAATGTCCAATGGCAGGTCTGTGAAGCAAGTACAAGACCACCAGTTACAATCCGTATCATTTCAGTTCATAGAGATCCCAATTACCCGTAATTACTTACCCAGAATAGCTCGATGGATAGGTGTTGAGTTGTTCTTCCCTAGTAACGTTGTGCTCACTCCACCAGGAGGCAATGCTGCTGCTTATAACCTCCGATACCGTTTTGTTCATGCCGGAAGATTGCGACAGCGCAAGGTTCTGTCCAGCCCACGCAAAGACGGGCGTGTTACGGCAGCTATCGTGTTGGTACGTACAGCTGCGTGCATTATTACCAGCCTGTTTGGCAAGTTCCTCGTCCCAGGTAAGGGTGGGCATACGAACTGCCGGCAGGAACGGTTTCAGTTCACCCTGCGCCAGTTGCGATCGGCGCGTGTTGTGCTCGGAAAGGATCAACGTTTGTTCTTCAGGGCTGAAAGTTTTAACCTCTGGATTCAGACCAGCGCAGGCCGGTCCACCCGGACTGGCGGGGGGATTGCAACCAACGTTTGGTCGACCGTTCCGGCAGTTGCTATTGGCACAGTAGTCAGTTTGGGCTTGCAGTACGCCGACTAGACAGCTCACGATCATAACTAGAGGGAAAGCAAAAAGACGCTTATAATGTGGCTACACAAGGTACGAAACATGGGTTGGGAAGCTCGATTCCACCTACCGAATGTCCAATGCCATTGAAGGGCCATTTTGCTAAACACTAGTTCAACTTAACCGAATCCCGAGTACACTGTTACGTTACACTCACGCAGCTGTAGCATTTTATAACGTTTCGAATCAAACAATCCGCATGCTAGCAAAACACCGAGTTAAGCTTGTTGTAATTCAATTGTAGCTGTGTTTTTCCGTTTTTATGTATGTTTAGTACTAGCGCCTAACAGCACCGAGTGTAGTGCGAATCTAAATGTACAACCTTTTTCACAAAAACAAAATTATTAACAAAACTCGAACAGTGCAACTTTCATCATGAGTGACAGAATGGTAATAATTTATTTCAATAAAAACATCAAAATATATTCATTTAATTGATAATTTGGGGAAAGATTTTATATATTTTGAAAAGTAAGTTAATTTTCAAAAGTCAAGTTAAAATAATAAAAATTTAAATAGAAATAAAGATTTAACTTTGAGTGCTGTTGCCCACTATTACTAACAGATGACTTTGAGCACTTGATCCCAATATAGAAAGCTGGAAGTATTTAATTTTATTCCGAAATTGTCAGCACTATGGTTGTTACTGTTGCCAACGGGAAGAGAGATTTCTCTTGTTATAGAAAGTTCAATTACCAACCCATAGTGCGGCATACCTTAACGTGAACTGATGTTGTACATACGAGAAGAGTGTTTTGTTTTACTAAGCTAATTCGATTCGTTGTAAATGGAGGTTAAAAAAAAGCAACCGGCCTATTTGTATGATTGAGTTGGCCGTTACGTGCATTGTAAAGTAGTTGTAAATCTACCAGGCATGTTACATGTACTGTTAGGTAGTGAAGGTTCAACTTTTCATTTATGATCTATATGAAAAATACAACAAAACTTTGATCGCCCAAGGGTTTTATTTGTGTTTGACAAGCTATGTCTATTGACAAGTTCATTCAAGGCATCTGTTGCTGATCTCAAAGAGATTGTTTAATACAAAGATCAAAGAGAACGTTCTTAGTTTCACTGAATCTGTTGGGAAAATGTCTCGACTGTTTGTGGCATGATGTCATAACGTAAAACATAAGTAATTCCCTGACGGAGTCTTTGCGATACGATTACTTCTAGGCACTGAGTTGGTTGTATCATTTTGAGGTAATTGTATTTTATTTACTACTGTAAAGCTTCCTTCAAGAGGTGAATGAAATGAATTTGTTCTTTGGTTGTTGAGCCACTCTAGACAAGCATTCAGTTATCTGCTATACCCTGTCACATTGCTAAAATGTCTTCAATTTCTCCTGGCAAAACACTCAGATGCGGCCAACACGATTGGTTTAATTACTGTTATACTACTGCCCATTGCACTAGGCAAGTCCGATACGGTGCTGCTATGTTCCATATTGGTAAATCCATGTCGTCTGGTGCAAGAAAGTTGTTGTTTGATAACAAAATTACACAGTTGCATAGCCCCTCGGCTGTTGCCATGAATGGTCGTTTTGATTTGATTTGACAGACCAACCTCCAAGGGGAAGTTCCAAGAATCACCAACCCGGCGGTAATGAAGATTGCTTCAAAATTCATCAAATCGACTAATCCCCAGCTGTTGCAAACGAGTTCTGCGAAGGTGTGATAAAAGCATCGCATAAATGAGTGTTTATCGATAACTTTCATTGATACAAGGCAATTCTTTGGAAATCTGAAATCTGCACACATTGATAATGGGTGGCTTATCTTCGTACACGGTGGTTAAGTACTCTGATTGTGGCTCCAAGATGAGGTATAAATGCTCTGCCTCGTACCCACTGACATACAAACCAAACCATACCCTTCCAAAAGTGTAGTTGAAGTCCAGCAGTGAGACTCACAAAATGTTTCGTTTTATTCTTGGTACTGCTTCTGCACACCTGTTACACACATAAGTCTCCCTTGCAGATACTAACATTGAGATATTATTCTCTCTCTCCCTCTGTTTCTCCAAAATTATAGCCTCCCTTCTGCTGATCGGTCTGATCGACAGCATCTACTCGATCGACTACTGCACGGCGAACCTGTGCAGCAGCGGACTCCCCAATGTTGGCTGCAATCCTCCACCGCTCAGTGGTGGTCCGCAATGCTTCGGCCGGTCGCCGGTCGTGGTGCCGATTACGGCGAGCCTCAGGTCGCTCATCCTTGACCAGCACAACAGCCGTCGTTCGCTGATAGCAACTGGTCGCCTGAGCCCGTTCTTCCCAGCCCGCCGGATGCCGACGCTGGTGTGGGACGACGAGCTGGCCTCGCAGGCCGGCCACAATGCCCGGTCATGTGTGTTCCAGCACGATCGGTGCCGCAATACGGTTGATTTCCGCTGGGCAGGTCAGAACCTTGCGATCAAGCAGTTCTACGGCCAGACGATTACGGTCGAGACGCTGATCAACGATTTCGTGCGCATGTGGTGGGATGAGCATTTCGATACAACTACCGGACACATCGACTCCTACCCGAGCAACCATGTGGGGTAAGTATGCAGCTGGACACCAGTGTGTTTGGAGTGGAGTGTTTTATAACCTATTCATTGGGTGCGTTTGCTGTGTAGACCCGCCATCGGACACTTTACGCAGATCGCCAGCGATCGCACCTGGGCGGTTGGATGTGCGATGCAGAACTGGCTGCAGGATGGCATGTGGATCACGTACTACTTCGTGTGCAACTACTCGTTCACCAACATCGTTAACCAGCCCGTTTATGTGCGCGGTACCACGGCGGAGGGCTGCATGACGGGACAGGACTCGCGCTATCAGGGGCTGTGCTCGGTGAACGAGGTGGTACAGTCGGTACCGTAAGGTTGAAAACCATTGAGTGTGAATAAAATTATCAATTGTAAATTTAAATATTAGCGTTTCACACGCACGCTAAATGCAGCAATACATATCACATTGCTATCAGCAGACGAAAAACGTATCTGGTGCGTACAAAATCAGTAGAAACGGTAGAGATAAAGTATGTTTTTTTATTGACAGCATCTTATTACATTGATAAGATAAGTTGAATTTGCTCGTTTTTTTTTCTTCTATTGCTGGAGTATTTATATCAGCCCAATGCACTGATTATCATTGCTTTTTTTTGCTTTAAGTAGCTACCATAAAAATTATGGCTGCGTACGTCATAAAACCCTTGCTTTATCTTTCATTAAAGCTACAGTTAGTTCCAAACAATGGTTATCTCAATGGTTATCACAGAGCGTTGCCATTCCACGAGAACATCATTCGCGTTTCAATGAACTAATTAAGACCGGCACAGGTGTACTGGGTCGCGTTGCGTGTTTACGCTAATTAATTTGTCACCAGTTACGGTCAGTTATTTGACCGGCTGCAAGCATACGCGTACGCGACGATGATGATGGTTGTGAAGTTGCCTTGCGAATTGTCGTGTCGAATTGTCCGCTAGAGTGTGTGTGTGTGTGTGTGTGTGTGTGTGTGTGTGTGTGTGTGTGTGTGTGTGTGTGTGTGAGCTGAAGTCCATTGATTCTGCTGAACCATATGCTTCCGTCGGTCGTGAGAACATCCATCCAATCCAAGCTGTCTGGCTGGCTGGGAACCTAAACCGATGGGGCTGTTTGTTGTTTTTTAATGAACAAAAATAGGTCGTAATGAAACGCTCTACTATTTATGAGGGTATTATTGCGTACGTTTTATGGGGCGCAGTATGTCCAATATTCTCGCAGCTCTAGCGGTCACAACTCAGCGAAACGATGATTCGCAGGCATGGCATATTGTTATGCGCGTTTCTCGATAACTCGATCCCGGATTTATGAGCTGCATATAAAAATTAATCACAATCCACGGGTAGCGGACATATGACAGCGGTACTGGATCCGATCAATACAGTGTCCGGCATCGAACGGCATACCCAGGTCAAGCCGGTGGGCTTGTGCATACATATTATTGTCTGGGATTAATTTGTGACAGATAGCAGTGAGCCTAGGGCCGGAGTGGAAATAAATGTGTATGAAGGCTTCCACGCGTTCATCCTTCTCGGGAAGGGTAAAAAGCCACCGGAAAGGCGAGAACAAAGTTCGTTTGTTGCATGATAAGTTAAGCGTGCGAGCATAATGATGCACCGGACAAAAGTGCAGCGTTGGGTTTTGAGTTTTTTCTGTACAAACCATGCCAGATGCACCATCATTGATGTGAGTTATTCCGTATCCAAATCGGAGGTATTTGACATTGTTCATTTCAGGAAAGTAGATAGAATGAGCGGTTACTGTTAAATTAAAAAATAAGTTTCAAAATTCAATTCTTATCGGTTCTTAAGTATTTTTTCTTAAAAGATCTGAGTGCAATTCGACCTTATAGACAACAAAAAGTTTCAAGTAAACCATCACTTTAATCAATTATTTTAAATAAAAAAGGTAGGAATAGCTTTTGAACTATTTCGCCTTTAATTTGATAATCTTATTAAAGTTAAGCAGTACATTTATTGTCACATCCGCCCAGGAGAACTAAATAAACGCCTGAAAGTATGCAATATTTTAATCTATTTTTATTGTTTACAATATTTTAGCTATTCATAGCAAATCGTTTTGTTGTTTTCAACCATGTGTGACATAAAAAAAAGATATATATCATTTAAACTATAAAAAATGCTCTACGTAACCATTCGTTGGTTATAAACCCCGGAAAGTATGCAACCGTCGTAAAAATCTGGCCCCATTTACGATTTCGGCGGAACAACACGTTTCAAATACGCTTTGGAACTTTTTCCTTCACCCTCACAAAGACGCAATGAAACGTGAAGAGTGAATCACACACACACGCAAACAGACAAAAGTGAATTTTATTGCATATCTTTGCTTTCTTTCGGGATTTGAGCAGGAATTTCTGCTAGCGAATTGGAATAAAAAAATGCACTCCATCTTACGCCCCCCTCCCACCTCAACTATACGCGTTAGTTCTCTTCCGGTAAGCAAATCGCAAACGTAACCACCACACTTTGTGCGCTGAAAGTCAGAGAAAGGAAGCCAAACCAATAATCGGATTGGTGGTGGTGGTGCTTCAGTCGTCTCGTGCTGGCGGTTTGGATTCTGGTTGCATTGCTGCCGACTAATCCGTCCAGGTTCGGTGAGGTTAATATGTCGTGGCAAAGGAACTCTGGAGCTGCTATACCCTTTACCCCAATAAGTATCCAATATGGCAAAATCTGCTGCGTTTATACAACTTTAATAACGATAGCTGCCTTGCCTTGCATGGTGGGAAGTGAATGATCGAGGTCAATATCTTGCTTTTCTGAATAATATTTATTTGAGGAAAGGCTCCTGCGGGGACCGTACATCCCGCAGGACGCAAGATTATCTCCAAACCCATCACAAAAGTGCCTTGTTCATCTTTATATCCCGTCGCTTTGCCCGCAACAACGCGCCGAGCGAAGGGAAAGGGCAAGCGAAAGCTGTTCCATTATGCACCATTAAGGTTATCGAGCAATAAAAGGTGGTCGTTTTGCCATGTTCTTTTTAAATCTTGAGCACACTTTTAAAGCCGTCTGAGCGGTACGGCATAAATCATTGCCTCCCTTGTTGAACGGTGGCATAGATTTACGAGGACATCCTGGGACGCCACAAAGCGAAGGTAGTTTCCTGGCGGTTTGGTGCAATTTCCTTCCCGTTTTTTGACGAGCTGTCGACGTCGCAAAAATCACCGGTCAAAAGTCAGCTCCTGTTGTATGTCCTGTTGTGTGTGTTGCTCTTTGTCCCATAGCATGAGCTACATAAACGGTGTGTTGTGACGGACACCTTGCACCTTACCGCACGCACGATCCACAAACAAACCGGTGACGATAAAATCCAAAATCCGGCACGAGGACACCTTTGAATTGTGGCATCGAACGTCGAAAGCAACTCCTTCCTTTATGCCGTACCCGGGTACCCGGTGTACGGAATTCGGAAACTGGCAGCGGGACACGTTTAAAACGGAACTGCTTGCGCTCTTTGTTTTTTGGTACCATCCAGACGTATCCTGATCGATACGATAAGCTGTCCGTGTGTTTGTCCTTTCTTTGTGTCGGAAGGGCAAACACGCGGTGATGCTGCCAGTTCCTGGCCGTTGGCCGTCCGTCAGTGCTCAACCGTGTTTACCTTAATCTATAATTCTACAAGGATATGGATAGTCTTTATGTTTACCAGCCACGGGACGCACAGTTTTGGGGACGCTTGCCTTTTGCTTCTTCGTGCTATTGACGAGAACATCCTTGGAGATGGATCGCTGCTCGCACGTTGATTCGAATCAGCTGTAAGCGTGAGACAGCCAGGCTTAGAGCAAACCCACAAAGTCTACTGTGTACTTCGACGCGAAAAAAACGAAAGAGTCAAACTCCCACCGGTCCACTTCGACACTGGAAACTATCGAAACAAGTAGAAGGACGCGCGCCCGAAACAGCGGCAGCTCTGTAAACTGTTTGCCTACCAGACGGGACAAACATTCTCAGGGCAAAAAATCCACCCAAGCTTAATGTTGTCGCATGTCGCCCCAAAACACGCGCGCGTGTCCTTTTCCCCCCATTTCATCCGTCCACGGAACACGGCAAACGGTCCACAAGGAATGAAGCGAACGGAAGCACAAGCAGCACACGCTTGCAGCTCGTTCTCACAGCTCGGAATCTAATCTGCTGCCGGGAAAATTACATGACTCGTAAAAGTAAATTATGTTGCATGCAACCCGTTGCACCGTTGCCGTGAAATGGGTGGATGTGAAACGGGTTTTCCCACACACACACCCTTACCCTGGAGGCTACTGCGAAACGGTCACGGTATGTGTGTGTGTGTGTGTAGGACGCCTACAAAGCCAATAACATGTATTCCATTTCATTGAATTAATAACAATTAAATTACTCCAAATCGAACGGATTGATTGGTGGTGATTGCGTTTCAAGTTCGTTCCAGCTGCTTGGTGCATACAGTTGTGTGTGTGGAGATTAATAGCAAATATTATTAATGATTGTGGTTCGGTTGGCAGTGCAGTTGCCCCCGGTTCGCTGGCTCATACGGACTTGCACATTCGATTGTACAGCGTGCAATTTATGCACCGGCATAAATCGGAATATGCTTCGCTGCCATGTTGCGCTATCATTAGTGTGGAAATGTCTTGGAAATTGGTAGCCAAAGCTCTATGGTGAGTTGTTGTCTTGTGCAGAAGCGATCCGGCACGGTCACATCGTAGGCTAACCCATCCCATCCAACCCATAAAAGCATTGTTTGTTTATTAAATCTTCTCATGGCTGTATCTCGAGCTGTATGCCCACCACGTTCGCCGTTTCTGTACCGTTTTAGAGCAGCCCCATAAATGCTTGTTATGATCGGAGAAGATGATCGATTAGGAGCATCCGGGCAGCTTAACTCATAATTAATTATTCTAATAAATCCATCACAGAAGGGGAATGTGTGCGATACGAGCACGCTTTAACAGGCTGCACGGCCATAACTTCATATCGGGGAAAAACTTTGTTTGATTGAATATTGTTTCCACTTCCGCTTGCTACACGATGATAAGAGAAGCTAAACTTCGCGGAGAGCGAGAGAGAGACAGCGAAAGCGTAGAAAAGAATGCCCTTGATGCCTCTTTGTGCTAAAAAATGTGCTGTTGGAAAACTTTTCCCTCTACCCTGCCTTCCACAAACAACACGGGATGTAACACGCTTCGCCATGGGGAAGATGATGGTGCATTTGCAAACCATTGCAGCGAGCTGTTTATTTGATTTTGCTGCTTATTGTTGTTGTTGTTCGGTGCAAGCATACAGGCACGCTGCTTCACTGCCGTGCCCTCCCTTCCCTGTGTAACTTTGCATCAGTCTCTCTCTCTCTTTGTGGGTAGATGTATGTTACTGTTTTGTGCATTTCATCCATCGTTGGATGGTGGTGTGCGGGTAGATCGGATGGAAAATGCAGCGCAAAATGGGCAAAACTCTTCACGCAAACTTCCACCGTCGAGCGTGGATCGTTCGTTTGATGAAGAGGAGTAAAACATGCTATAAGCACGATGTAGTCGCGCAAACAAGAGTCTGGTGTTGTGTTCATCCAATTGTGGAATTGAGGAGAACGTAGGCAGTGGTCTATCAATGTTTGTGGTATGTTTTATTTGATTTTTACAGACCATAAAGTGCTAGAATTTATGGAAGTTTATCAACAATAACATTAGCAACGCTGAATATCCCTGAAAAGACGATCAACTTCAAGTCGTATACAAGTATGGATATGCGGTTACATTCAGCATGATTGCCATGGTAAAAACAGTTTTGATACGCCGTTTTCGAGCCCAAATAAACAATGTTAAGCTGCTTTTGAACATTGTTCAACAGTAAGTAAACATTTGACAACCAACATCGGATGCCTATCTGAACTTCGTTCATTCGTAACTAAACAAGTGAAACCTCCACGTTGATCCGTTTGCTGTATAGAGTTTAGATTTTTGGCCTATAAGTTATCCCGATACCTTTAAAATCAATCGTTGACTATTAAATTAGTACAAAATGATTTAAAATGAAGCTCCAAATATTTTTTTTTATATTTACCAAAGAAACGTAGCTGCGTAATACAAACGTACGTTAATATTATGGAAAACAAATGTTTAGTTTAGATTGAACAATGCTCAAAAAGGCAACATAACTCCAGTTGACCATCAAATGTTTAATTATAGTTGAACTTTTGTATAAAAGCTTCTTAGGCGTCAACCATCAATTACGTAATGCAAAAATTGCATCTTTTCGACTCCCACACCCCTGGTGTAACAAACTGTAACGTTGGAAGAAACCCCCCCTTCCCCAAATTACGTAACAGATGGATTTTTTTACTTTATTCTGGTTGCATCACCATCATCGGAAGCGTTTTTCATCATGCCATGTTCCCGGTCCTCCATAAATATGTTTATATTTCCAGAAATGTGTCTTTGGCTTTAGATGTTGTATCATCATCAAATTGATTATTCTATTTCCAATAACATGTCATGTTTAATATGTTATGCATGGCCGAAACCCCGGTTTTGGCCGAAAACCGCACTGATATTTGAGATACGCGGATTCCTCGGGAACGCACAAACCGCGTAACTCGGGAGCAGACTGTACATAAAAAGAGGCGTGATATTTTTTAGACCGGCATAACCTCGAAGGTAGTTCCATGGTACAGTCGTCAACTCGAAAGACTCAATAACATGCCCGTCATGGGTTCCAGCCTCGAATGGACCGTAACAAATCCTAACGATTGACGACATTTGATAAATAATACCCTTTAAGGGCCGAATTAAAGGTCATCGAACATAACTTCCAATCAAAGGTAGATTTAAAAAAATGGTAATAAAAAGTATAAATAATCAATAATAATAATGATAAAACAATTTGAACAATATTCATAAAAAGTAAAGTAAATTTGCTTTAAAATGGTAAAGATAGGTATAATTTTGGGGTATTTCGATAGTTTCCCAAGCATTATTTTTAAGTATTAAACATTATTTTATGTCTCATAAAAGCAGTAAAATATTTTCAAATCGATTGTTTTACAGTGATAATTAACAACACACCACACCGTTCATGAGTTCATGATCTCATACCACCGCCTCATATGCACCGTTACTGGCCGGGAATGAACTCGTGCCGGGCATTCATCCATCGTCAACCGGCAACCTTTGTTATTGCTGTCCGCTTGGTGCGGCAAGTTTTTCCCCCACTTCCCACTTCCGCATTACCCCACCGTGTGTCCTCCGCAGCAGCCAGTACCGTGAAAATCCATTAGCAAGTTTTGTCGTGCCAACCGCACCACACGCACACACGCACCATCCGTCTCGCCTCCCACCCCCTAAAAACCGAGTTGGATCATTTTCCGGCGATAAACAACCAGCTCGCCGGTTTGCCGTCCCGCTTCGCCCTTTTTCAAGTGCATCCATGCGCATTCGCATTCCCACGGCCAAGGCACGAGGCAACCTCTTTGTTGCCGGGTTCATCCGACCGCGTTCGGCACAAGCTGCGTTCGTACGCCGCACGCCGAACGTCGACCAAAACAAAAGCCCGCTTCCGAGCAGTCTGGTCCTGGCGGTGCTACACACAAATGCCGGCTCAGTCATTCGGTGAAAGACGGCGCGAACGGACGCCTTTTTGCCGAACACCGGGCCACACCGGAAACGGTTCAGGAGTAACAACGCGCGTGTCTCAGCAGCATCCCTCTGGGCTGGGTTCGTTCGTGTGCGGTTGTTGACGCGTGCAGCACAACACGTACGTGTGTGAGAAGGGCCTTTGCGGTAGCTTTAAAACGTGGAGCAGAAAACATTGCGGCTCGGGGTTTTTGTTTTGGTGAAAGCAAAAAAGCATTTAACCGACCTATAAACGAAACTCGGCCGCTGGTGTTCTTTGGTGTTTATGTGTGTGTGTGGTTTTGAATATTGAAGTGCGACAAGAAAAAAAAACGAAGAAAAAACAAGTTGACCCTTCACTTCCGGTCCTGCCGGTGATCGCTGCCGGAGGGTGAAGTCATTACCGGCTCCACTGTGTGAAGTGTGAAATTTAATTACTTTGCCTTTCGGCAAGCAGGCAACAACTGGGTACTGTCTCCTGTTTTTGTTGTTGTCTTCTTCCCCTTCGTCTGACCCAACAGTGGACAAACCGAAATAAACCGTAATGATCTCTAAAGCAGCAGCAAATACACCATTCGCATAAACGAGAACGTAAGTGTTGGTTGGGAGACTGCATGGCAAAGAGAAAGTTAACGGGAAGGGAGGCGAAAATAACACATAAAGATAGCGAAAGTTGGGAAAGTGTGGATGTATCAAACCTAGGAAAAGAGGAAAGTTAAAGCAACGAAACAAAAACAAAACAAAAAAATAGACACGCAATAAAACCGATCCTCATTAGTTGATTTTTCTGCTGTATAATTTCTGGACTGGACCGGTCCAGAGGCCCACCGGGAAACGGAGTTTTTGTGACGGGTGTGCAGTTGAAAAGGGAGCAAAACCAAAAAAAGGAGAGAACGACAGTCAGCCCACATAGCATAAAGTGGGACAGACGGTCGATGATCATAATAATAATAATAATAATGATGATAATAACAATAATGATGAAGGAACAGTCCGTCAGAGGTTACTGACTGCAGACGAATGTGTCGTTTTTTGCCACACTTGCTCTCTCCCTCTATCTCTTGCCTCCCATCATGTGCCATGCATCGCCCCGAATCGAGGGTATACCCCCTCGGCGTGTGATACCGGAAGAGATGGATAATTTGGCACAAGTGACGCACATAACAACACCAGCCGACCGGTGACCGTCGACGACTAAATGTACATTCAGCGACGACGATCCGATGAACCGATGATGGCGGGGTAGTAGCGCGGGACTGTCCAGAATAAATAGAGCACCGGGGAAATTAAAAATAAACAGTTACTCCCCCACTTTCTTCTAGCCGTTTGGGAGAGGGGGAGAGTGTGGAGTGGTGTGGTAGACGTGGTCCGCTCTGCCATTTGAAGGAAACGCAGCAGGGACAATGGCAGCGTGCAGCGTCTCAGTAACGCGCTCTACCTTGTGCTGCTGTCGAGCGCCCACGACGAGCGTACCACGACCGTGAATTTGACTTTTTCGGCGGTCAGTTTTTGTTGTGTGTTCGATGTTTCGTATCGGTTCGTGTGTGTGTGTGTGTGTGTACGTGATGCGTTCTTTGTTTAGTAAAGACGAAGCAAATCACTTTCATCCGGGGAGAAGTGTATTGCATGATAGTGAAGCTTTCGAACGGGTTGGATGGAGATCGGCATGATCGGTTCGGTGCAATAGGAAAGATTGTGTTTGCTTTGGGATTATAAAGAAGTTTCGGAAATATCATTTCTCTTCTTCTGAGAATGTCTTTAAGTATTTGAAGTATCAGCTGATTTATTTGGATTTTTTTTTAAACCGAAAAAGCCTCATAAATCAAATAGTTTAATACGGAATGAGCTGACATTGTCATACGAAAAAGATAATTCTTCTAATATCTCCATGCTTAATGAATTCTGTATACAGTCTACAGTCAACAAAAGTTGTAAAAACTACACGACCCATTAACGCAACCTGTGAAATAAGAAGTATAAATTACACAAAAAAACACCGTCAAAAGCACACTGATTGAATTGTTGCAATGGATTTGATTTGAACTTTGCCCAAAACGGGTTTTTGGAAAACAAACTAATAGCGCAAGAAAACAAGAACGATTTGACCTGCGGGGCTGTGTGTGTGAGTTTGTGTCTGCGCGCAGCTGTTTCAGTTACGCTGGAAACGAACAATAACGCACTGTCGAGTCGACAAATGTGTCTAGCAAACTTTCGTGTCGTTACTGGTCTGGTCCGCCAGAAGTGTCTGGCAACTGTCAACTGTGGAGCAACAGAAAAAAATGAACTGGTCGTGAAGCAGCCGTATTAAAACAGACACTAATAATTGCGTTTTGTTCGATGTTGGAGTTTGTGTGTATGTGTGGGTGGGTGGGTGTGAGTGAATTGTTGTTGATTAAAGATTACAATACAATTCTCATAGTTGAGGGACACTTTCTTCACTCTTTCTTACGTGAAATGAACCGTATGTGATTGGAATTGGTCTTCATAGAATGCGTTTTGGACAAATCCAATGGCAATTTACAATGAACCTATCAGAAAAGGACACCATAGAGTCTCATTCCCCTCATATAAAGTTCACTTCCCATAGGAATGAATCAAGGCAATTTCCAACTATGAGAACCCCTGGAAAACCCTGTAATAAGATTTTGAAGTGTCTAATAGTTGAAAATAGCAAACATTTATAAAAGCTGTTGATTGATTAAAAATAATGTTTGATGGCTAGAAAAATTACTATTAGTGTCTATGAAGCAGTACCGGTCTCGTAGTACGGTCGTCAACTCGTACGACTTAACAACATGCCCGTCATGGGTTCAATCCCCAAATAGACCGCGCCGCCATACGTAGGACTGATTATCCTGCTATGGTGGGGAATCAATTAGTCACTGAAAGCCATGCCCACTAGTGGGTACAGGCAGGCCTTGACCGACAACGGTTGTTGAGCCAAAGAAGAAGAAGAAGTCTATGAAACATAAGTTCAAATGATACATTTTTTTTATTTTATAACAGTAAGAGATAGATAATTATTGAACTAAGAAAAAAAAAAATAGAAAAAAATACTGAGACAAAATAAGAAAAAAATCTGTGCCGTCAATGTATTTATCTTTCATCTTCTTATATATGCCTTTTATGCAAACACGCGCCTAATATCTCCGCTATCACACCCGTCCGAAGCGCACATAATGATGATCGATCTGCCGTCAATGTCCGAGTAAAAGATCAGGCGTCTCCATTATTGCTCATCTTCTGTCTGCTTATCTCTACCGTTAGCATTTAGTTACCATCTTCTTGCTTTCTTTCCCTCCCCCAAGCGTGCAGTCTCCAAAAGTGATGTGAAAAGTTTTCCCCGGACAGAAAAAATGCCCCCTTCATGGGTGGGTTCTCGCCCAAAACCAAACACCCCTATCGGGCACAATCCAATTCGCAGCAACAACTGGTCCCGTACCGCTGTGGATCAACTTTCTGCTAACTTCTACCCCGTGATCCCCTTACCCTTACCCCTTGCTTTTGTGTTGTTTTATTCTGTTTGTGTGTTTATTGATTAGCTGCAAAACAAAAGGTCACACGCATACAAACACCACCGGGGCAAACAAACACCGAACCCGTGCCCGCAAAACCCGAACGATACGCCTATGAGTTATTGAAAAGTGCCACCATGCCAACTCGTCTGAGAGGGGTTTTGGGGCATAAAGTGAGAGGTGATTGGAGAGATGAGCCGAGGTTTTCCAAATGATCTAATCAGGCAGAACTTTATGGTCAAACTTTTGGAGCCATTCAAGCCAAGGTAGGTTCGGGTTTCCACGGGGCTCTGACGGGTTGCGACCGGGAGCTGGATGTGGGAACCCCTATCGGTGTAATCGCATGAGCAAATCATCACATTTCAGCGTACCTTTTTGTACGCGTGCTGAGTGTTTTCACCATCTGTTTGTTTGTGTGGGCCCGAATGGCATTTCAACACTCAGCACCCGCCTATTGCACATTTAGTTTTGTGCAATTTCAACCATAAAACGACTGTCGAAGGCTAAAAAAGGGATAGTAAAGTGGAAAAAATCGATCCAGAACAGCAAAATGCATGAATCAGGCGTAAGCTGCTTACATATTTATTAGCAGCGCTTAGCAAACGCCTAGAAATTGGTTCGACTCGATCATGTGCGATAATCGTGCAGCATCAAAATAAGCAGAGCTCGATTGTGGCAAAAAAAACATGACACTTTACGTTCAAAAATTCGTACCAGTTTTTAGTTGAATTGAAAAGGTTGCTAGAAAAAACAAGATGAAAGCTTTTGCGAAATTATTCAACATATTTTAAATTAATTAGTGCGAAAATTATACTCCACGCTTAGCCTTCATTGTCACCCGCATCTTCGAAAATGGGATAACTCAATTTCCTCAGTAGGCAAACATATTTTTGCGAAAGGTTTATTCGAGCAAACGAATCAAAACGAAGCGTCTGCAACGTCCCACACATTTTGGGGCTCGGATACAAACTGAGCAATTTAATTACACACACACAACAAAGGGAACAGACAAACTGCCAGCACTCAAGATGGTTGAATCGATTTTAAATGACACTAACAAACGTGTTGCTACCGTCAAACAAATAGCGCCGTTTGAAGTGTGATAGAAAGCCGGTTTTTGGTGGGATTAGGGTGCATAAGAGATCCCGCTTTGAGTGTGTATGTGTTGGTGGTACCTAGCACTGATAAGCAGCGGTAGTGAAAGGTGAAAAACAGTTCGATGAGTTTTATGGTAGAATCAATGCCATCAAAGGAAGGTTTATTAATGTCAGCATTTAAATTCCATTTAAACAAATTAAAATAAATTCAGACTAACGAGTGTCGATAATATTGAGTATGGACGGGTTTCTTAGTGTGAAATTGAAAAAAAAATACCTTGTTCGGGATCCGCATACGAACGGAGAAAAATATCATAAAATAAATTCGTTGTAAAATTCAATTTTTGAAAAAGCTTTTATGTTTAAAAGCAAAGCTCTGTTACATGTGCTTTTAGGTTTAACATTTCTTGTCCCACGTAGGGATTTTTATTTTTCCCTCGGTTATGACCTTTCCATCTTTTTTAATTCAACAGACTTTTCATTGTTTTACGAATGTCACGATAACCTGCGAGTATCGTATAAAAAGGTTTACCCGTTAGGTTTTGCCGGTAAATACGCTTTGTATGAATTCTCGAGATAACTGGAGGAACATTTTCGGTCGATTTTTTCGTTGCATTATATTATACACGCTGCTTGTTTGCTGTATTTAATTATTTTTCATTTTTGACTAAAAGGTTACATAATACAGGTCACATAATAATTAATAAGTAATAACATAACATAGCATAATCGCTTATCACTATGATTTCAGTTCATTCGTTGAAAATTGAAAGGTAGAAAAAGCTAATTTATTTGTTGATAAGTTTCATTTTATCGTGAACAATTAACTTATTTTCAAACGATATGCTATATAACTCATATAATTAAATGTAAACATTAAACGAATACAATTAGTAATAAATGAAAAGAGTAAACTAAAGCTTAATTGTGAAAATTATAACATTTTTGTACAACATTGAAATGGAAAAGAAAAAAAGACTGAAAAAATCTTACTATGTTAAGTCACACACTCCTCGATTGCGTTTAGTGCTTTGTTCAAGATGATTTTATGTAATAAAATCCTCCACATTTTGCTATTGCCTGTTTCCTTTCCCAGGCATGATATTTTTAATTCGTGTTTATATTAACATTATTACGGTTTCGGCCCTATTTTCTCTTAAACATGTTATTTAGGGTATGTTTAATGCTGCTAATAACATGCTCCTGATTATTTAACTGGGCTAGAATTTCACCTGATTGGTGGTCTCCTTTCAAGCTCCTTACATTACTACACTATGTACATAATGCCCGTCACATAACACCCTTAAAAAATGTCTTGTCAAACCCCGAAAAATCCCTGCTTACATCCTGAAGGGTTTTTATTCGTTCCAAGAAACCTTCCGCCGATCACGTATGATTGTCCTTTTCCCACCGAAGCACATGCGTAAACTGTATGAGTTTTTTTTCAAATCCCTGCCACAAACACGTACTATTTGCATGGTTGTTTGTGCAATTATTTATTATACAAACCCTGGCACGTGGCTTGTGCATAAGCAAATATTTTATTTCCGTCCCTTTGGTGGTGGTGGTTGGGAGTACGGAACGCAAAAGAAATTTGGTAATTGTTTCCTCTCTTTCGGGAACAATATTATGGTTTGCTGAAAATAAAACGAAATTCTCAGCATCGCTCACCTTGCGAAACCGGGCCAAAAAGCTTACGATGGATTAAAGCACTTTATCGAGCCTAAAATACACCTCTCAAGCACATGGTTTGGAAGCAATGGTTAAATAGAAACAAGAAAATCAGCGAAGGAAATGGTTCCATTTCCGCACGGTCTTAAATTAATTCGAGCAACTTTCAAACACAATTGTCGTTTTGCACGCTCTTCCACGCCACCCCTATAACACGCAGACATAATGAAGGCGCGCGAAACACAATGTGCCACATTCGTTACGCCACGTCCTGGGTGTTCGTCGTTCTCCGTCTTTATTTTTACCGCATCGATTTATTTTAACACCATTTCGTTTACACCTTGCACCAGCGGGTGTATCGCGAGCCAACATTACTTTTCATCAATTTTTGTTTGTACCTCACCCGCAAACCACTTCATCCATTCGAGCGCGAGGTTTATTGTTGGTGCCTGGTGAGCTTGCGAATATTTGCTGAATTTATTAACTCTACTGGGTCTGTACGGGCCCGGCGCACGTACGTGTGAGAAGCTTCGTGCGCCACGAGTTTTACACTGTTGCGGAACACACTCCTGGGGTGGCCGGTGAAACCAATCAGCCGTCCTGATTGATTTAATCGATTGACCTGATTGAAGTATGATTGCACACAGGGTGTGTGGGTAACGCACATTGTCACCATCGCCATTGTGTGTCGGGTGACGGGTGATGGGGTTTTTGAAAAAAACTGGAGGTTGACGAGAGAGGCGGCTGAACCACGTGTTGGCCCGTACCCGTACCAACTGTTTCGGGTCGGGTTGCTTTGCACACAGCTGGAAGCCTTCGTACGTGACCATCATACTGCACGGGTTTTTGTGTAGGTTGAGGGGGGGGGGGACTTTATTCCGCCCGAGTGTGTGGGCTTAATTGTTTGTTACGTTTGTGCAAAGTTTTGGGACAACTCAATCGGTGGATTCGAATCATAAACCCCGTTGGCGGTGGGCAGCTTTTTTTTCATATGAAATGAAAATGAAATAAGTGAACATATGGCACATGGTTTGTTGTAGTGTTTGGAGCTGGTTGAAAGATGTTTGAGTATTTAAGACATCTCGTTTTAAGCAATATCGTTTTAGCATCAAATTTGTGTAAAAGAGTTCTTACTATGGATTTTTTAGTCATTTTTAGTCAATATCAATTCCAATTTATTTCGATTGTCAGCCTAGAGAGGTTAAACAATACCTTTACCCGTTTTATATCTAATAAAATACCAACTTTACAACTAGTGAGTGAAGACATAGTATCCTGATCCTTAACAAGAAAGGGTAATCATAATCTCTATAACGAGAGCTGGTATGAACGCTAAGAGTGAGGGAAGAAGAGAAGATGGAAGCTTGATTAAATACGCGAATACAAGTAAGGAAAGGGGCGTTGCGTCTGAACACAGTACGACGAAAACCCACATTCAAAGAATTCCGCACTCTTAACTGACATGCAGGTGCATACAATTCCAGTGATCCACGGAGTGCCGGTGCGTCAGTACTACCATCAATAATTTTGGAGAAGCAGCGAGAATGTGCTGCATTACGTCGGATCACCAGAGAATCAAGGCCTAACATGCAAAATTGAGTGTCATAACAGGTCTTGCGATGATCTGAATCTACATTCAGGCAAAAAGCAATTCAGTTAAAACGATTTTACACTTTTGTCCAGTCTTCCATCCGTCCAACCGGGACCTGCGGTTACTCGAATCCAGAGTATTTGTAGCTCTATTGACAAGACTTTCAAGATGTTCATTGAATGTAAGTTTGTCGTCTAGGATAGGCATCCTATTATGACAAATAGAGAAAAAGATACCACTAAAAAATCGTTTAAACACAAATATAGAAGGTTTCGGGGCCGGTCTGGTGGTACAGTCGTCAACTCGTACGACGTAACAACATGCCCGTCATGGGTTCAAGTCCTGAATAGACCGTACCCCCATACGTAGGACTGACTATCCTGCTATGGTAACAATAAGTCACTGAAAGCCAAGCTCACACTTCACTAGTGTTGTCAAGGCAAGGCAAGCCTTGACTGACAGCGGTTGTTGTGCCAAAGAAGAGGAAAATAGAATGTTGCACCAATGGGAACATGTCACACTAAAATACAATCATCAGTTTAAAACGAAAAACAACTGTTTCCACTGCAATGCAAAATAAGAATTCAGCGGGAACAAATTATTGTTATTTATTTGCAAGAAAATGATAAAATTAACAAGAATATATTCAATAACAAATCCTTACAATCTGCTCACCATTTCACAACAAATAAACTTCATTTTAATGGATATAATAAACTTGAAAGTATCAAAAAGGATGAGAAGAATTCATTACGTTAATTATTTCTCAGCGTCGGTAGCCAAACAGGAAAATGATGAAATAAAATAAAAGCATCATTTTCTGCACTGTTTACATTCAATCTACGATTAGACGAATGGTTCCAAGCAAGTGTGTATGCATGCCATACAAAATGCCTTCCAACGAGCAGCATTACGGCTCCGCGACCGTTGCATTGGAAACCTACCTACACGAGGGAGCGCGAAAGAAAGGACTTTTCCTCGATTCAAAGTCGTCTTTTTCGCACGAACATATTGCACCTCCCCATCACTCCCGAACCCGTCGACTTAAAACAATGCGGAATACGTTTTCCACACCACCGATCGTAAACAGTAACGGTATCATCAAAACGGAAGTTAGCGGGTTTTGATGACGGGATGACATGCGGGAAAACCCAATGTTCACGAGGCACCAACGTTCGCTTACACTGGCGGCTTATGTTCCATACCATTCGATCCCGACCGCAACTCCAACTCCGGTGGGGTATGTATGCAAATGCTGGGCGGTGGTTTGGGGCAAATGGGGGAGGAAGACAAAGGAGCGGGACAAAGTTATAATATATTCAGAAAACTATTCCGAAACCCCTGGCCCCATCCACAACCGAACCGCATTTGTCCAGCATTCGCAGTCCGCCGGAGTGAGAGAGAGAACTGAGGCCGTTTTTACCCTTCGTCCCATTGGAAAGCAGCTGAGCAATGGACAGTAGTTGTGACTGCAATGGGTTGCGAGCAGGGCAATGGGCGGGTAAAGTTGTAGATGAATTTATGTTTCTTCATCACCACCACCACCACCATCACCACCAACCACTGGTTGGTTGGCTTGCGCGTTGTTGGGTCGCACGCGTGCCTGCTAGCTGTTGCACGAATCCATCATAGGCTCCCCGTGGTGGGAGAGCTTTTCTGTTATTTCGCTCATTGTTGCTCGGGTGAAATTATGACAACAATTTACGAATCCACTTGTACACATCGTCTTGCTTGCGAGCTTCTTCTCCGCTCCTGTGTGTTGCAGTGTTCTCACTCTATCTCTTACGCCGACTTCTTCAGTGCTCTTTTTCCCTTTCTGTCCGTAGGCCCCAGGGAATAACATCGCCTAACATTGTATCGTTTAAGGGAACAGAAATAACCTTGAGTTTATAAGACGTTGAAAAGAATGGAGTGAGAAGAAAGATGTAAACTTTAAAGCTATGAGCGGACACCCTTTCTGTCGGGTGCGGACAGATAATTACTGATTCTTATAATTGATCCTCAATAGAGATGATTGAAATTTATTTATTCTGGGCAGTTCTAGCAAACTGTTGTTTAACAATAATAGCAAGTTTAAAGCCAAATCGAAACAGGCTTAAAAGTTGCTTACAATACCGTGTGTCAAAATGGAAAAATTATATGTGTGTTTATATTGCTAAAAAAAAACTTTTGAATGCGATTGGCTTTTGATACATCAAACATGGTAATTCAATAGAAACCTTTAATTACTACTGTGATAAATATAACAATGTACTGTATCGGTATCTGTTTTGCTAGATTTTAATCTAATTTAATTTCTAGTTCTATTTAATCATTGTTTGCTGGGCACTAATTACCAATAATATCTAATAAAAGCTCAAAATAAATGTCAAAAATCACTCTTAAAAGATTCCACTTACAAGTCATACAGCGTCATAATAAATGTCTTATTATTTTTCCAACACGTTTACTCATATTTGAGCCATATTTACAGCACACACACGTACGCGCGTTTTCATGCGAATTGCTTCACGCGTGTTGATTAAGTGATTTTTTTCCAGAAGGTCTATATTAATTTGTGTGCTTTTCACCTTATGCTACTGGTTCCATCGAATGGATGGAACGAACACGAACTTCACGCTTGGTTGTTTGGTATCCTATTTTTTGTAAGAGCCATATGGTTCTTGGAGTGAAAGGTGTTTCAGTGTATGTTATCGTTTTCATGTAGTACAATCCAGTTAGAATCTGAAAGGCTTCACCACACCGGTTGCACTGCAAATCTGAGAAAAGGCAGAAAAATATCAGCATTTTCAGAAGGCTCACAGCGTCATGCTTTCAGCCCTATTTATAGCGCATTATGAAAACAACGTTTGTTTATCTTCACCAAACGTCTCCATCTCCATCCCACCCCGAGACTGAAAAATAAAGCAACAATCACGCCAATTCCTGGCCAAAAAGTCAAAAGTTTAAATCAACTTCACCTCCTACGCGGCATCGCGACCGGGTCGGTCGACCCCAACGTCACTAGCCAAAGGCAACGGAACGATCTGGAAGAAGCACCGTGACGCGTAGCGCGAGTGAAATTGCCAGGACTTTCGAGCGTATCGGCTTTCCCGACGCCAGACGCACAGTCACGGGCCAACTTTAATAAGTTCTAATTGATGTGGCGACAGCGTAATTTGATCGCTCGAGCTAAAATCGCTGTCGCAGTCAATTGAGTGAGCCAGTGTAACGGGTGAAATCAAAACCGATTGCGGATTGATTACCATTTGGCAATCGATTGCGGTCCGCAGTACTGGGGAATCGTGACGCAGCGTAAGGTTCTAACGTTGAAGAAGAGATTTTAAGTTTCAGTATTGTTTCTGTTCGTTTTTATGACACATTTCTGAGACACAGCTGGAGACTAATTGAAAGGAACATTACGCTGGATGGGAAGAATTTTATTTATTTTTTAATGAGTCCCAGCTGGATGATTCGGCGTAAGTAAGGCTTACACCTCAACATCCTTGCTGAGCGCCTGAAAGTATGCAAGTAAAACAATATTTAGTTTAGTTTTATTGAAAACGGTGCAATGTATTTGATTTAAAATTGCTAATTAGAACGAGCAAAGCTTATGAAAAGAAAGCTACTATAATGAAATAGCCTTATAATTTTTTAGTTATTCTATAGTATTTTTCTTTTCAAACAAATCCATACAACCCATTCGACCAAACTAGACAAAAGAACAATCTAAATATCTTCTTTGTAATTGAACCGTTTCCAATTTGTGAGCTTTCACTCTCCAGCGCACCGTACCGGCAGTTGTGGTAAAGTGAAACATTTGGCGTGAAACCTACGCAAAAATGCTTGGCACAAAACTTTTACACCAACCCAGCCACCCCGTGTACTGGTTTCGGGACGCCTGCACACGCCAGAAAGTCGGTCCAGTGTCACTTTGTCACCGGCAAGCTTCAAAGTTGTTGTCAGGCCCGAAAGCACAAACGTTTCGCAGTGGTAAAGTGTTGCCGTTGCTTTCCAAAACATTAAAAAGGATACGGATGTAGGTTGATGAGATTATATACTGAAAATTACACACCCCAAAATACCGACGCCCGGTAGTTGCGAGATAGTTTTAACAGATTGTATACAAGCAAAGATATGTGGCTACCAGATCACCGGTTTGAATATTACGCAAGGGAAAAGACACATTTAAATCGCGGCAAAGCAAAGTAAACCATCACAAAATGAGGGATAAAAATCACTTCAACGACGAGTACACTCGGAACGCTGGAACACGGGAAAGTATGTTGAAATGAACATTCCACGTTGCGTGTCTTTTGCCAAGCTGGCACAGATATGTAGGTGTTGCCGTGCTGAAACATTTCGCCGTACCTTTTCTACGCCGCGTTGCTCATTACCGGGGAAAGCTGGAATGTCGATTTGAAAATGCTTGAGTGAAACAGATTTTTTGTCGTTTTTTTGTTGCTTGTTTGTTTGAAGTGTGAGGATTTTTAATTTAGTTTCTTTTATGCACCACTCAGCAAACGCTACCTGTTGTAATATCAGGCCTTTTGTCTGTGAGTGATTAAAGGTAAGCGAGTTGAAGGGTGCTTAAGAAGTGTTTGACTATTTGATTTGAGTGATATTATGCTCTTTATCTGTAATATTTCTTTGAGTAATATTTATGTTAATTATGTTTATGTTGAGTTAATATTTATTGAAATGCTCTAACGATTTAGCTGTACCATCAGATACCATGAGCTTATGATGCCAGAGTAGCGGATGTAGCAGTTTTGCGATAGATTTAACTAAAGCAGAATTTCAACATTTAATACGTATATTAAAAAAAGACCATTGCAGGAAACACATAGAGAGATTTAGAGATAGACAGATAGAGAGAAAATAATGGGATAGCGAGTAATAAATCGAGAAATAAAGAAAAGAAAAGAAAAGAAAAGAAAAGAAAAGAAAAGAAAAGAAAAGAAAAGAAAAGAAAAGAAAAGAAAAGAAAAGAAAAGAAAAGAAAAAGAAAAGAAAAAGAAAAGAAAAGAAAAGAAAAGAAAAGAAAAGAAAAGAAAAGAAAAGAAAAGAAAAGAAAAGAAAAGAAAAGAAAAGAAAAGAAAAGAAAAGAAAAGAAAAGAAAAGAAAAGAAAAGAAAAGAAAAGAAAAGAAAAGAAAAGAAAAGAAAAGAAAAGAAAAGAAAAGAAAAGAAAAGAAAAGAAAAGAAAAGAAAAGAAAACAATTATCTTGCACAAGAAATTACAATTATCTTGCGAGCTGACGACTGTACCTTGGGACCCAAACCTAATTATTTCTTTTTAATGTTTATATACATATTGGTATATCTATCTCTCTATCTATCTGTCTTTATTCAAAATATCTGTACCATATCCAAAACTCAAAATGCCATATGCCAATTACAATCCAGTTAGACAAAAAAAAAATCGTTTAAAATCGCTAAAACAAATGAAACATTTTTCATTAAAGTGTAATCAAACATTGCATTTCATCCAGAACACAAACACCGAGCTAACCTTTTAGCTGCCCAGTCCCACTCAAACGAACACTCACTCACACACCTCCGGATTGTTTGAATTCCATTTTACACGACGGGCAGGAAAGCATATTATAATACCAACAGCCTTTAAGCGGATACTTAAACAAACTGCACCAACTCTCTCTCTCTCTCTGCCATCAAAGCCTCCCAAAAAAAATATAAACACACACATTCACTGGTATATCAAATATTGCCAACGCCGGTACGGTTGATTGTTTGCTGCCCTGGAGCCTCCGTCAACCGTCGGGTTACAAGCCAACGATCCATAAAAGCGTTCCTTACCAACCACCCAGCACGACGGCCCAGACGACGGCAACGGTAACGCGGGACATCTGTTCGCGATGCGCTTTCGCACATGTTCGCGAACCGCGTGGGAAGAGGAAGAAAAGTTGTTTCCTCTGTCTGATGGGACTCTGTTGCTGTTCTGTTGCTGCTGGTACCGGCGTTGCCGTGCGTGTGTCACTCGTGGGCTAAGGAGCATTCTTTTACGGTGTCACGGTTGAGCTGGGGCTGTAATTGATATAAGCTTTCAATTACAAGCTATCACGGCATTGGAAACGATGGCGACCCGTAACGGTAACGTTCTACGAGCAAGTGAGCAAGCGTCGCCACAATATGATAGCTTCGAGTTAAAGTCCAATTGAAACTTTCTCCACCTGCTCAAGACGCTCCGTGAGTTTGTGTGATTTAAAGAAAAACAATTTATTGCTACCGAAACCAAACAAACAACTCGCGCTGTTCTAAGCCAAAGCAACAACAAATACTCTCATACAAACAACTACCAGCCGGAGAGACATTAGATCCTCATTAGATGTTCATTGTGGCAGCTGTTTGTTCAAACGTGTGATAGTGTTTTTCACCCTTAGCTGTAGCAATTATCTCCGTTCCGGCCGATTGTGTGGTACGGTACGGCACGCGCGTGAGGCCGTAGTCTGCCCCCGGTCTATCATAATGCGCTTTTGCACGCGCTCCTTGGGACGGGCGCAAATGTTACTAATGGGCTACATTTAGACCGATCCTCTCCCAGGCGCACACGAACACGTTCCAGTTTTGTATTGATTTGTTCCATGTAGCAATGTGCTTGTGTATGTGCGTGTGTGCTATTGAGGGAAGGGAAAAGGGGCATTTTTTACATCAACAGCAACATGCAGACAGCAACAGCTGATGGATTGCTGGTGGGTGGAAAGAACAAGATTATCGGATGATTATTCTGAATGCATGGGACGCACTACAATACAGTAGGACGTTTATGAATGAAACATGATTGTCAGTTGTATGTGATATGATGTAGATGTAGCGCGCGTGTTCAGCGACAATAGTTGCATTTGAACGACATTTAAAAATATTTATGAGTAAACTCGGAGACAAAATTAGTGATTTTTCTAAATATTTAATTCAGGTGACGCAAAGAGTCTGCTGCCTGCCAGCCATGTTAAGCAACCATACGATGGAAAATAATCATTAAAATCAATTGCTCACTTTAAGGCTTCTTAGAAAAATTGCATATGAATCAGACATGATCATTTGTCGATAAAGCAACCAATTTACAATTGAACGATCGAATGAATTAATAAATGTTAACTATACTATTGTACGCCAATGCATTGCTATCGTGTCATTATGAAACGCACGCTACATATTTTAATATTGACCTATACAACTTGTGTCTGTTACACTACTCGCACATAGTGCAACAGACACAATTTGTAAAGGTCAATCTCGCAGTTCAGCAATCGAAACTACAAGGAATTATGAATGATTAAACCAATTATGAACGATTTAAAATAATGTGTTACAAACAATAGTGTAATTAAAGGCGTGTTTAAAATCAACGCAATAACATTTGAATGGTTTAATTATACCTGTCACATGCTGAGCATATGTCACTGACAAAACAATAGAAAATGAATAATAGGCAATACTCAGAATGGGAGCAATACTTCGAACGCAAAATTACCCGAAGCATTAAGCTTCATACAATAAAACTGTTAGTTAAGTACCAAGAACTTATACAAGAAAAAGAGATATTTTTTCGAGCCTATGCATTTTCCATTATTTATACTTTAAAGTGACACATATATTATTGATTAGTTTTACGCGGTTTGACAACGTTATATTAATCAAAAGCTAGATTATTAAATAGCAAAATTTATCATATCTTGTTGTGCAAAAACTACCTTCAGCATATTTTTTTTTAGATAATTGAAATCCGATAGCAAACTAACAGCACTTCTCCTGACAAGGAAATACAACATATACAACAGATTGAATACGTGTCATGTTAATGGAAAGATAAAGCCTACCTGGAAACAGGATATAACATTTCCTGTGAATTGTATTTTCCATTACGCTTCTCAGTGAAGAACTTATCTGTCCCTCGCAAAACTACAACAAGCACCAACAGGGGCAGTAGTTCCCAGTGTCGGTTGAGGCGGCAAATCTCGAGCCGCGGTATACTATTTCAATGCTTGTTGCCATCCACCAAAACGCGTACTATTTTCAGCCTTATGGGAACAATCAAACGGGTGTGTATGATCTAAACAGAGAAAAAGGAGCAGAACTGTACCGCAAAAACACTTGCTCGAAACCCATCCAAATGCTGCAAATTTACACGTCCCAGCGATGCAGTTGGTGGCTTCCTTTTGCATATGCGCCATTGCATCATCCGGTGTAAACATTTCAACTCTCTGTTGCGCATTCCCACCATGGCCCAGGCCTTCTTGCGGCGAGAACGTACGGGAGTGTTAAGGTTTAAGCGTTCGGAGATGGTACTTCAAAGATAGTGTACACACGCTGCAAGGTTGGGATGCAACCCGCTGGCGATGTTTGGAGAGAAAATTCGCTTGAAAACTATTTGGCATCGTCCAATGAGCAGGAAGCTGTAATGAGCATGCAAACGATACGGTGCGTGTGCGTTAGCTGCACCGTACCGTATTTCTATGCGATGTTTGTTTATCCACGCAAACACGCATATTGAAAGAGGTCCGCAAGTATTACACTGCAGCACTTGCAGTCCTTACAGTGAGCTGCAGCAAAGGTAATATGGCACAGCACATCAAACCACAATCCCACACAAGAGGGCTGTAACAATCATAAGTTTATTGAATAGGCACTTTAAGGTCCTGCATTGTACGGTTTCCAACCCAAACAGGAGGGCTTGGGCATGTGGTATGAAGTTTTTAAACAACCCCTTTTCAACAGTTTCGTTTCATCAGTTCCGGGAAAATCTGAACATTTTGGCTCCGGCTTGCCTCCCTTTGGTATGCTTCATCGAAAAGCACCCGAACTCCGCACCATGGCTTGCAGTGCCGCCGGGCAGGCAGAATAAATCTTTAAACTTTGCTAACGACCATTTTACGTACAGTTGTGCCAAGTGCCTGCCAAGCCAACCGAGCAACCACATGTAGGTAGGATGAAGTTTTTATTTCGGTAGTTAACATACGGAAGTAATCGTTTTTTTGTTGTATGTATAAAATTGGATGCTTCTGTTGGCACCTCACTGGAATGGAATTGTTTTAAGCTGTCAAAAAAATAAAACTAAAGTACTTCAACAAACTGGGAAAAGAAAACAGAGCAGCGCGGCAGGGCAAGTTATTTCATGTGGTTCTCTTTGGGAGGCCAACGCAAAAAGAATTGGTGGAGCTTGCAAAGAGTTATCCGAGCAATGCAAAGCACGTGAATCTGGGTTCGGAAACGTTCCAAAAAGGAATGACAAAAACAGCCTCTCGAAAGGTATGAGCAAATGGGTTTTGTTTTTGTTTATTTTTTCTTTAATGTCCGGCTTTTGAACAGCCCACAAGAAGATGGAATTTTTGGTACGCCAAAATGGGAAGCTTGAGTGAGATGAGTTTCGCGTCAAGACAAGAGAAGTACGGTATGAGTTAACGGCAAAATGGAGTTATTCTGCTCAGTTGTGGATGTAAACGTCCCCTCAAAAATGCTCGTAAATTGTACGTTATTACAACCACCGACTATTCAGAACTGTGGTGGATGTTATCCAGCAAAAATAGCAAACATAAGGTGGCAAATGCTTTTTGTATTTTTCATTGCATGTAGGCTTGGATTACATCAAACAAGATTGCAAATATCAAAGACAGGTCTTAACAGTGAAGCAAAACAGTGTAGTAAATGGTTTAAAAAAGGAAAATATTCTACACCAAAAGCCGATGTAGCCAATATCCGTTTTGCTATTGCTATTTGCTAGCTGCTATTGAGCGGGAAATAAATCTATTGAAAAGCTATTTTGATGTTACTTTTAGCTAGAGAGTCGATGTTTGAATCTTAGTCTAAGGTTTAAGTGTAAGCTCCTACTTATTTAAATTAAACAAATAATAAAATTAGTAACGTACGGCAATGTAGAAAATACAAATTTTATGAAATCTCTTGAATTGTCTTGAACTATTCATTAACATTAGCGGAATTAGATTGTTGATATTAGTTTCAATAGGTTTACATCAATTTCAAACTTAAGTAATATGATATAAGTAAAATCCAATTCAAAACAATTAGCATCCTTGAAGTATTTAGTATTCTTGTTGGATTTCATTATTTTGCTTTATGGGATTGCTTTAAGCAAAGACTGCAAGTAAGAGATGTCTATTTTGGTATACAAAATATTATAATACGATACGAGTTTGAAGCATTTTTTTATACATTGTATTCTCATGCTAAAGAACGTTTAACTAATTCGCTTATACCCCTCTCTTCGCTTATCTTTTCTCACCAATAGGTTCGATGCGACAGTTGCATGCTAGCCTTAACCGCGGCGCGTTCTAAGCAACAGTTGAATATTTATAAAGCCAACCTTCGAGCGTCTGGCAAAGCAAAACATTTGCCACCCACCCTTGCACGTCCATGTAAAACGATGGGTACCGGCGAATGGAAAAATCCACCGGTGTGCCGGAAAGCGTAAAAGTATACCCCGAACCCAAATGGTAGTATGTTTAATGTCGGCGGAATTCCAGCGCACGGTGTAGTTTTGAGTGCGTTTGTTTTAACTTCCACCGCCAACATCGCCAACACCAACGTCGCCCTGTTTCGGGGCACATTTTTAAAGGTCATTTCGTAGGCCGTCTCTCGGAGGAAATTTTAGTCTGCCAAGTAGCAGTTTGTGCGAGAGAGAGAGAGAGGAAAAAAGAACTACATAACCGCACGGAAAACTAACCCATTGATGGTGCTTTTAAGTAAACAGCTTTAGATCGAGTGTGGGTGAAAGTGTTTTTGTGTGCTTTTATATTGTGTGAGGAAGTTGAAATTGCAAAAGGTAAATCGAACACGGTCAGTGCGTGTGTGTGTGTGTAACTTGGCTGTACGGAGGCGTACGGGAAACAATACAAAATGGCCATCCTGCATTCTTGCTGCCTTTGGCGAAGCGTTCGCCGGGGAAGCTTTGCGAGCGTCATCTACACACTGGTAAGTATGGGCAGATTGATTTACTATTTGAGTTTAATTAATTTAAAGCAATTTGGTATTGAATTATATGGTAAATACATTTGAAAATGTATCAAAAATATCTTTATTTGAGTTAAATTATTACCCAAATTTTCTTACCAAAACTCAATTCAATCAGACGACGTTGAACGTTCGCTTCTTAAAGCTGTCCACCAATACATGATTTACCACAACTGCCTAACCTTTCGCTCTCAATTCAATCATCACGTTTTACTACCGCGTCTCGACTACGCGTCTAAAGGACTCAATCTTTCCACCGTGGTCCACCATAAGCTCCACCCGACAGTGCGGCGAATAAATCACTCCTAATCGATGACACGAACATTGTCAGCGGTGGATAGATCGATGAAGTTCGCTCTTCCCACTACCACGACAAAACGGACACAGGGAAGGGCATTGATGACCGGCAACAAAAAAAAATGGACGACCGCAAACCGTGGCCCAGCACGATTGACACGTTTATTAATAGCTATCAGCGCTCTAATTGGCCCCTAATAGCGTTGGCAACATGCAGCCCATAATGGCAAACCCGGCTGGTGGGGCAGTTGGTTACTTAAATTATCGCACACACACACACACAAAGTTCGAGTGACCAAGAGGCTGTCCGAACGGTACCAGAAGGATGTAGGAGGTGAAGACTTGACGCAATCTTTTCCGTTTTGCAGTTTACGCGGGCAAACAGTTCGACAAGCCTAGCCGAAAATGTCACCGTTTTCTTTTGATGTTTGTAGATTTACAAATACCGGGAAGATGAGAACACAGTCCTCGTAGTACAATAGCAAAAAGAATATAAATTCAAATTTAAGGCACAATTTTGTGTGGCGTTAGGAATGGTAAAGAACGCGTCCGGTGCTATTTTTAACTATTTTAACACCGGCCGAGCTCTAAGAAGTCGTTTGAAAACAAACGTACTTCTGCGAAGTAAAGCTAGGCCAAACATATTGGGACGGATTAGTACACTAGGTCGATGCTTGGAACCAAGAGAAGTAAAAAGCACTGAAAAGACATGAAATGTTTAATGTAACCAAAATGAATTATTAAACTCTTGGCTTCTTTAACATAATCTTTGACACACATTTCATGAACATTAAACATCAAAAATAGATGTATAGAAGCGAAATAGCCTTTAAAGTATCGAAATGCTCAGTTTGCGCGTTTTGTGCAAAAGTAAGCATTATATTGCATACCTTTAGGCGTTTACTCTTGCTCTCATGCCTATTAACCGTAGCGTTAATGGTTTGAGTAATAACTTATTTAATATTACTCATAAGCAATCACCAATTATGACTGTGGTTAGCTAAAATTCCATTCTTGAAATCCCCCTAGAGCTGCGTCGAAAAGGTAATTTGTTTCACAATGACCACCACCATTAAAGTGACGGTTGATGAAATTAAATCAAACCGTACCTGCTAAACGTACCAGCGACCAGTCGAAAAATTGGAACACACCCAGGGGAGAGGCTATGCAGAGGGAAAATTGTTTCTCCGTACATTCCACCGTACGGTTCACGTCCAAGCAACAAAAAAAAACGACACAAAAATCAATCAATCATTAATCATTACGTTTCCGTTGATCGTTTCTTCAAACGGAACGCTGGCCAGTGGGATTTTCTTTTCTTTGCGCTCACCAATTTCGCTGAGACGGGGAACACATTTTGCTGACCTCATTGGGGAATTTGGTGCACTGTATGTGAGCAGTGTGTATGTGTGGGTGTGTGTGTGTACGTTTTTGCAAAGGTTTAAGGAGCGCTGGCACAGATTCCGCGTGAAAATGAACCAAGGACAGTAAATTTTTGCTGTCACCCTTGTGGAAGCGCAGAAAAACCCGGACACTCGCTGGTACCGACCGGAAGCGGGGGCCGGTTTTAGGGGGAGAAGCTCGGAGTGCTTAGGGGATTGGAGGGTAACCTGATTTTCTTTGCAACCTAAATTCTATAGCCCCATTCCGCCACTGTCCGCCACGCAGGTCAATAGCGGTGGGATTAGGGGACATCCTGCCCGAAACTGTTGTTGTGCCCTCCTCCCCAAGTGGCCACCCTAATCCGGGAGCGTTTCCGTCCGTTCCCTGGCGATAATTATTATCCGTCCGTTCCGTCGAAAACTGTGCCACCGCTCCAGAAGAGCGAAAAAGAACCGGGATAAGCAGTGCAGGCCACTCAGGATCGACCAGGATTTGCCTGGATGACATATGGGCGTTGCGAAGGACCTCGGGAAGATTAAATTGCAGCGACAGAGTGGGAGCGAAACTGTACACGAAAAAGATCTCTCAATCCCAACCAGCGGAGGGGGGAGGATTAGCCATGGGAAGCAGTAGAAGAAGAAGCTTCATACATGTTTTAGCGAAAACCATGGTTCGGCACCATTATTTCGCTCGGCGTTGGACGCTGCTTCAGATTTTGTTTGTTTCGAGTGTTTGAGGAGTTTGACGCTAGTGGGAAGGCTACCCGGCTCCTGTTACCCGAGCAGGTGGTCGCGCACGGTTCAAGTGTTATCAGAGACTTGCTCCGGGAAGAGAATCTGACCGTGCATTCAAATCACGGCGCACCCATCCCAAGCCAAAGCCACCTCAACACACCACGACCACTTCAAAATAACTACTGTGAAAATCCATTCAGCAAAGAAAAACAGGAAGTCGCTGCGGTAATGGAATGCTTTGTTAACTGTTCAAGTGGGCCCAGCCCCTTATTATTGGTGCCGTCCACTACAATCACTCACTTCAGTGGACTTGCTTCGGTTTGGGTCCGGTGCGCTCCTGTGCGCTCGTCCCACGGCAGTTGCTCCCGGGGTGCAGCCCGGGTGTATCCGGCGTGCCAAACAACAATGCAGCACATCGACTTCTGTTCCTGATTGTCCGTTGAATGGACGCTTTCGAGCGAAAACACATTCACACACACACACACACACATATTAGAAATAGTTGTGTGTGTGTAGGGAGTAGTGCGGTACGGAAAGCAAAATAATAGGGATCAGTTCCACAAAAGGAATTTGTGTAGTCCAATAGCAAGAAAAGCGCCGATGGACAGCGGTATTGCAAACGGTGAAGGTCATGTTTTACAATGGATAATGTTGCCATTATGCTATCGTTATGCTAAGGAGAGCAAACTAATCCCACACATTATGTATTGTTGCACAATGGGGTTGCACAATGCTCGGCACGTACATGTTGTGTTGGCCTCTTGTGCAGTTGACAGTTTCGTTTGGGATAATGTTTTGCTGCTTTTTTGCGTTGCGAGAATGTTAATACCGTTTTCCGCAGTATTCCCGGTATCTTTTCATGTTTTTTACACAGTTATTAGAGCATAATTGGGCATAGACTGAGACAAAGACTTGTTTGTACACATTCAAGGACGTTATACAGGGTTTCCCATAATTTATTAGTTGATTCCCATCAATTTTTGGTGGGTTCCCATATTTTTTTGGTGCGTTCCCACGATTTTTTGGTCGTTTCCCAGAATTTGTTGGTCCAATTGTGTTGATATCCAATCGGAAAATACCAAAAAATTATGGGAACGAACCAAAAATCTATGGGATACGACCAAAAAATCGTGGAAACTGACCAATAAATTGTGGGAAACCTTGTAATGTTTTTAAAGTATGATTTGAGTTCCTTATTCCTACAGCTTTATCTTAGATGAACACTTTGTAGATTTACATTATTGTTTTACCAATATTTTACCAACACTAATCGTCAGAGCTGATTATAATGTAAGAGGTAATTATAGTTTTATGTTGCCAAACTATCGACTGCCACTATTACCCAATGATAGACTCACTTCATGATGATTGTTCGCTTATTGGCAGAGAGTTTAAAATTAAACTGTGATATGTGCTTTGCTCACTATTTTCCCAGAAATGTCTACTTAAATTTCCTCGTTACAGGGTTTACCAGCATAATAAACAACTGTCCACTTGTTTATAACAATAGTCGTTTTGAATAGACACCGCTGTCTACCACTTGCTCACACGTCAGATGGTGTAAGCTACTCTGTCCAATTTAATAACACAATAGTTATTTTCAATCGCACAGCTGTCAGAATCGGAATCTAGGCTATATCTTTATTATGTACATGTACATGTACCCTTATCTTTCTATATAGCGTAGTTTATAATACGCAGGTTAGTTCTTCGAATGAAGCTTTAACACTGCAGGGCCATTAATTAAAGCAATTTGAGCACTCGATCGTGGGCGGTAAACAAAAATTGCAAGTTCGTATAAATATTGCCTAATGTTTACGCTTGCAAATCAAATCAAAAACAAACTGCTACCTTAAAACCACGGCAGTCATTCAACATAGTTAAAAATACTGAAAGCATTACATCAAAAGAACGTGATTATCTTCGGAAATCGAAAGGTAAGTTAGTATTAAATGCGGGAATCGTGATTATCCTTTGGTAACGATTTGAATATGTGTTTTAGGCATGTTAGAACAAGCGATAGTTCCGTGGAGTAATGACGAAGAAGAGCAGCCAACAACTTCCAAACGTAGAGCTACATCGCTGGAAGACCGAAAAAGGGTTGTTGCTGCTTATGAACGGGGCCAAACGGTGCCAAACATATGCGAGATGTTTGGATTGAACCGTTTTACGGTATACAGCATCTTGCGCAAAGTGAGATTAACCGGTGTAGTGGAAGCTAGAAAACGTGGTGGGACTAAACCCAAGAAGCTGTCGAACGATGTAATTGACAGCATTAAACGTTGGATTGACCAGGATTGCACGATATCACTACGGAAAATGCAGCAAAAATTGGAGCAGGAACATAACATACAGGCCAGCATAACCACCATAACACGAGCGATAGAAGGATTTCATTATTCTTTCAAACTTGAATAGACACCCAGAGAGAAGAAATGCTCCTTCTAACATTGAAGAAAGGCGAAAATATGCCGTGGAGTTTATGTCGCTTCCTCGTGAATATAGCGAGAGAAATATCATCTACATAGATGAAGTAGGCATGAACGTAAGCATGCGTGCAACAATGGGGCGTTCGGCAGTCGGCAAACCTGCAGTGGTAGTAGTACCACAGCTTCGGAGCCGCAATATTTCCATCGTTTGTGCTATGGCTAGACATGGTATTGTGCATTATGTAGCCAAAACAACTGCGATTGAGCGGGTTTCCTTTAAGGATTTTATTTTACAACTGAAAGGCAAATTGGAAGAAGTTGGAATTTTTGAACCGGTATTGGTAATGGATAATGTGGCATTTCATAAATGCAATGAAGTCAAGGAATGCATTACCCAACACATTAACGCTAGATTGCTGTATCTTCCGCCTTACTCTCCATTTCTCAACCCAATTGAGAATATGTTTAGTAAGTGGAAGAACATTGTGCGACGTGCTAATCCGGAAAACGAGAATGATCTGATGACAGCCATTGAAAATGGTGCTTCTCTAATAACATTCCAAGATTGCGAGGGCTACGTCCGCAACATGTGGGAATATATCAATAGAAGTTTAAGTGGAGAACAAATATTAGATTAATTTTAGATTTGTTATGCACATGTTTTTTATGTAACCTCCTACACACCAATATGATTGGGTTATCTGTGAACTACGAAACAATCTGTGAAACTTTTACGTTAACAATTATTATGAATTACTAATGCTACACTATTGTTATGTTCCTATTCGTATTTTGTTATTCTAATTGCGTTACCATTATGTTACCATGAATTTATTTTGAATAAAAAGATGCACAGCATTGCATTAAAAAAAACATGTACCTTAAGCTCATTGACTAGTACACCTCTGCAGCCCTTTCGTTGAAGCAAGTAGCCTAATGAGAAAAGGCAAAGGCAAAGCGCCAGATGACGGCATGGGGCTGATCATTCAGCAGAGAACCGATCGACTGCATGGTGTTAGTGTGTTACTGGTGCACATCAGGATCTTCCAGCACGAACCTACAACGAAAGACGCTTGGGTGAATAACCCGGCAAACAGGTACTTCGTAATCGATGCATTGAGTCTCAATTTATTCTAATTATTGCTGCTTCGCGGAGAAGTGTGCATTTAGCTGGCTTGCTGGAATGCTGGTTGTTGATCGGGGTTCACCATTTCACGCGTGTATAGTTATGCGCGTCATGTTCACGCTCATGTGCGTGAGGAAAATCTATTGTTTCTCACCGGGCCGGAGAAGCTTCAGGCAAACCAATTCAGGTGTGTGTGTGTGTGAGTTACAAGCGACGCTACTCGATCGGAAAGCCATTAGTGAGTATGGGAAAACTAGCGTGCCACAAAGAGAGAGGAGAGAAATTTCCATCACACCTTCTGCGGGTCTTAATCAATGCATCGATTACGAAGTACCTGTTTGCCGGGTTATTCACCCAAGCGTCTTTCGTTGTAGGTTCGTGCTGGAAGATCCTGATGTGCACCAGTAACACACTAACACCATGCAGTCGATCGGTTCTCTGCTGAATGATCAGCCCCATGCCGTCATCTGGCGCTTTGCCTTTGCCTTTTCTCATTAGGCTACTTGCTTCAACGAAAGGGCTGCAGAGGTGTACTAGTCAATGAGCTTAAGGTACATGTTTTTTTTAATGCAATGCTGTGCATCTTTTTATTCAAAATAAATTCATGGTAACATAATGGTAACGCAATTAGAATAACAAAATACGAATAGGAACATAACAATAGTGTAGCATTAGTAATTCATAATAATTGTTAACGTAAAAGTTTCACAGATTGTTTCGTAGTTCACAGATAACCCAATCATATTGGTGTGTAGGAGGTTACATAAAAAACATGTGCATAACAAATCTAAAATTAATCTAATATTTGTTCTCCACTTAAACTTCTATTGATATATTCCCACATGTTGCGGACGTAGCCCTCGCAATCTTGGAATGTTATTAGAGAAGCACCATTTTCAATGGCTGTCATCAGATCATTCTCGTTTTCCGGATTAGCACGTCGCACAATGTTCTTCCACTTACTAAACATATTCTCAATTGGGTTGAGAAATGGAGAGTAAGGCGGAAGATACAGCAATCTAGCGTTAATGTGTTGGGTAATGCATTCCTTGACTTCATTGCATTTATGAAATGCCACATTATCCATTACCAATACCGGTTCAAAAATTCCAACTTCTTCCAATTTGCCTTTCAGTTGTAAAATAAAATCCTTAAAGGAAACCCGCTCAATCGCAGTTGTTTTGGCTACATAATGCACAATACCATGTCTAGCCATAGCACAAACGATGGAAATATTGCGGCTCCGAAGCTGTGGTACTACTACCACTGCAGGTTTGCCGACTGCCGAACGCCCCATTGTTGCACGCATGCTTACGTTCATGCCTACTTCATCTATGTAGATGATATTTCTCTCGCTATATTCACGAGGAAGCGACATAAACTCCACGGCATATTTTCGCCTTTCTTCAATGTTAGAAGGAGCATTTCTTCTCTCTGGGTGTCTATTCAAGTTTGAAAGAATAATGAAATCCTTCTATCGCTCGTGTTATGGTGGTTATGCTGGCCTGTATGTTATGTTCCTGCTCCAATTTTTGCTGCATTTTCCGTAGTGATATCGTGCAATCCTGGTCAATCCAACGTTTAATGCTGTCAATTACATCGTTCGACAGCTTCTTGGGTTTAGTCCCACCACGTTTTCTAGCTTCCACTACACCGGTTAATCTCACTTTGCGCAAGATGCTGTATACCGTAAAACGGTTCAATCCAAACATCTCGCATATGTTTGGCACCGTTTGGCCCCGTTCATAAGCAGCAACAACCCTTTTCGGTCTTCCAGCGATGTAGCTCTACGTTTGGAAGTTGTTGGCTGCTCTTCTTCGTCATTACTCCACGGAACTATCGCTTGTTCTAACATGCCTAAAACACATATTCAAATCGTTACCAAAGGATAATCACGATTCCCGCATTTAATACTAACTTACCTTTCGATTTCCGAAGATAATCACGTTCTTTTGATGTAATGCTTTCAGTATTTTTAACTATGTTGAATGACTGCCGTGGTTTTAAGGTAGCAGTTTGTTTTTGATTTGATTTGCAAGCGTAAACATTAGGCAATATTTATACGAACTTGCAATTTTTGTTTACCGCCCACGATCGAGTGCTCAAATTGCTTTAATTAATGGCCCTGCAGTGTTAAAGCTTCATTCGAAGAACTAACCTGCGTATTATAAACTACGCTATATAGAAAGATAAGGGTACATGTACATGTACATAATAAAGATATAGCCTAGATTCCGATTCTGACAGCTGTGCGATTGAAAATAACTATTGTGTTATTAAATTGGACAGAGTAGCTTACACCATCTGACGTGTGAGCAAGTGGTAGACAGCGGTGTCTATTCAAAACGACTATTGTTATAAACAAGTGGACAGTTGTTTATTATGCTGGTAAACCCTGTATCTTCGGTACCCGTTTTCGAAGGGCATTTGCGGCCAGTTGTGACAGGCTTGTAAAGCTCCACCTTCAGTTGATTGCAACTAAAACCACTATATGATCTTCTCGGCAGCAACATGTCCATGCTAGGTGCAGACTACATCTGCTCTTTCATGAACCAATCATTGAACGAGCAAGTACTAGGAAAAAGGGTAGCATACAATAGGATAAGAATGGAATATAATTGGAGCAGTGACAGAGTTGCTTGAATGAGGTCCCTTTTATGTCATAGTATTGAGATGTAATTAGTGACACTACATAATCAAGCAAATTTATTACTGATGTTGAACACAATTTAAGGATATAATAGCAATAGGTCTACAAACTTAGACGTTAAAAGAAAGACAAACCACATGGCAGTGACAACTGTACGTAATGGAACAAGGGACATTAGGAACCAATCTAAAGGATGTCTGTATATTATTTCCCTTTGGAAGGCCTATCTTATATATAATTTATTAATACTTTCTCCTTCTTCTTGAGTTCATGTTCGAGTATAGAATGTCCTTCTTTTGAGTGTTTCCTTGATTATGGACTATAAAATCACGAAATGCACCATAACCCAAAACGATTGCTGTATAATTATGACATTTTCTGCCAAGCGTTTTTGGCGCGTATCACTTTGCTCTGATTTGATGACAGGAGAATTGCTTCCAGAGCATCCACTATCCCAACATTACAGACGGTTTCTTGGTAGTTTACGTTCACGCGTTCCAGTTAACGTTGTCTGCCATTTGCAACGACATTAAAATTCCGATTCCAACAGGTTGAAATGATTGCAACACAGAAACATCACTCGGAACGTACAAGCAGGGGCATATTTTGTCCGATACAACTCTTGCTAAATCTTGCTGCTCTCGCTCCTGTGGTGATGTGCATCTGTTGACTGCTGATGCTGTACATGCCGTACCAGTGACACCAGTGCTCACTAGCAGAATTATGTGCATTCAGTGCAATGAAAACATTCCCAAAAGAGAGCAAGGAACGCTCTGCCGTGCTCTCCCTGTGCGCTGCAAAGCATCCGGCGAGTCCCTATTTCATCCGTCACTTGTCGTCGCTCGTACGCGCGTTGAGACATATGTGCAGTACAAAAAGACCACGGTACGGTGGTACGGTACCGTACAGTATACCCCGCCCGGGAAACCATCATTGCTTCCCGGGGATTAGCGATTTAATTACGCGCGCCCGCCCGTATCAGGAAGAAGGTTGATGAGTGAAACATTCCATCTAACAAGATGATGCGCTCGTTGGTGGAAGGAATATGTTCGTCGGCGCGCGAAGCAACACCGGTTTGGCGCTACATACGGGGAGAAATAATTATCCTGATAAGAGGAATGTGTTAACCAGCAGTAAAGGATGCCCGCTTTCCACTCATTCACAGACGGTTGGAGAGTTTAGTTTAATTGGAATGAGGCTTTTCGAAGGAAAGGAAAAAGCTAGACTGCAGCTGCCAACAGAGATGTCTGCATCTGTACGAACATATAAGGTGTGTTTTTTATTCTATTTTTCCCTGCATTGGATATTAATTGGATTATTAAATAGGAAAAGGTCATCAATATCATGCCAAATGATTACATTTATTTAATCCGACCGCCCCAAAACGAAGATCACCCTGAACAAATGTGTCAATCCCGCCCAAATGGCACGTCCTCGTTCTCAATTATTATCCCCAAGCTAATGGGATGGGTATGGTCAATTCAGGCCACAGGCAACCTGTTGAGTTTCCGGTTCCTGAAGGAAGCGAAGATTCTTAATGCTTCTCCACCTTCCATCGTGCCGTTTCTCGGAATTCTTCCACCCCAACGGACAAGACCGATGTGGCCGATGCGTGCGAGAGAATTCGGTAACAATCTTGCAAAAGGCAATCATCATCCAACCACCCACTCACCCACCCGATAAGATCCATCCGGGAGAGATATGGCAGCGTATGTCTATTTCCGGTTCAACATCCGGAATATCTGGTTTCGTATCCTCCATTTCCTTGCAGCCGTGTGGACCTTCCCTCGTGTCCTTCCAAATTCCCGTTCGATCCTACCATCGCAGCCACCCCTCTTGGCAGTATGTGGAGCAAACAACCATCAACGAGCGAACGAGCCCAGCGCCGACTTGAAAGAATCCATGTCGTTTATCTTGTTGACTAATGGCAGCATTCAAGTTCGATTCGATTTCTCCCGCCAGCCAGCCAAACCGTCCACCTTGACGCAGATGTTTCGTGTCACATGGTTTTGGAGATGGTATGGCATTCTGGTACGTACATTCCCGGCACCAAGATTCCCATGCGAAATGGGTTTGTTTACTTGCGCCCGCGGGGTAATTAGGACAATCGGAGTACTCGCTCGCGTCATAACTGCCTGATATCATAACTGTCATAACTGTGGTCGCAGTAGGATGGCATTAGCACACGATGGACGTTTGCGGTCCTGTGCAGCGGGCAGCAGCAATGTTGTTACGGGAAGATGTACTCGCTATTTTTACGCTTAAATTGCGGGCAAAGTTTTAATTGCTTTGAAAAGCTATCACTTCAATTAGATTTCTAGTTTTCCTGAAATAAGCTCTAACAATATGCTGGAGATGTTTTATGAAGTGCCGGGCGTACAACTGTTCCCAGGTGTAGCAGCCATTGTAGCAATATTGCATACCAGGAATCGTTGCCTGCTGGCGATGGTCTTTTAAAGCTTTTGATAGTTTTTTTTATGTGTGTGCTCCCCCCGTAGACTGTCAGTTTATGTGTGCCCCCGTAGACTGTCAGTTCGTAGGAAGTAGCTTAGAAGAGCAGATGTTTCGCATTAAAATCCCAAGAAACCTGTTTGAAGTGCGTGGCGCGTATATCTTCCAAATTAATTCAATTTCCAAAAGGCTTCGAGCTTCAAGATTTTGATGTGCTATCTTAACTGGAAATCTGTCAGTTTATTGAACTATGAGTATTTGAATGAAAGAAAAATACTATTTGGATTGGATTAAACTTGAATTGGATTAAAACTTGAACACTCAAGTGATGTATATTTGTCCAAACAATCAAAGGTCAACTGTACATCATTATGAAGCGAACACCTGGTAGATCGGACATCATGGCAAATTATATATCTAATTGCTTAAAACTACATGAAAGAATAAAAGATTTGAAGAAATTGTACAAGTAATTTTGAAAAAAAAACCCATCCGATGTACCACTTACAGCAGTGCATTTTTTATGTAGCCATGAGGAAAGCACGTTTTTCACAGTTGTCAGCTTTGTTGCCAAAGTTTACCTCAATTTGGTCGTTGCTGTCATGGTTACGAGCCTTTAGGGTTAGCTTCGATCGTTAGGCTTCGGGAATACTCGATCAGTGCTAAACGTTGACAACACTAATCGTATGCAGTGTCGCCTTCTGCCGTAAAATACGCGAAGCAAAGACTGAACAAAGCAACCGTTAATAATGCTTAAGAAGATTTATGTGATGTGATATCATAAAGTATCTGTAAAGTATCTCTTACCCCTTCACTTCACATATCAAACGCCCCGAGAAGCGTTCAAAAAGTTCATCCACAATCCGGCCATGTTTCGTTTGATGTTTATCCTATCATCGTACGAAAAAGCGGAAACCATAATGCTTCAATGCACTCACTGCTGCAATGCGCATAATAATGCAATAGAGAAGCCTTAGAAAATGGTCAAGTCACCTTTAATTCACACTCATTAGTTGGCGCACAGTGTCGATATCGTTAATTGGTGCAACTTCAAACTGAAAACACTTCAACGAGCACAACGGAGGTGTTCAAGTGTACCTTTCGTTGTTGTTTGCGTCGGTGTGTAATTATATGCAAAACGCACTGCCGGAACATCTTGAATGTTTCTTTCCGTTCGATTAAGCATACCGGGAAATGTGCGTGGTCAAGAAATAATTGCACAAGACTTTGTGTGGTGGAGGACGGGCATGTCGGGTCTGACGATACGTTGCGGAGATGAAAATGCTATTAGCATTCGAACTCAAGCGTTGGTAGAAACGCTGCACATAAAATTCTAATTGGATTAGCATAAGCTGTCTGATCGAATCAAAGCATTTGTGTGTATGTTTAAGTAATGTTAGGCAGACTGTCTTTTATAAGCTGATGCTTTAAAGCGTGACACTGTTTCGGCAACAGTTTGACCTTCAATTTTAAAGACAAAAAGGCAATCCTGAGTTATAAAGGTCTGTCAAAAAAGAGCTGTTTGTTTGATATAAGATGTGATTAGTCACGATTGAATGTGAGACAAACTTGTAGACAAACCTAACACACTCAATTGACAGCGTCTAGGGACTGCTGTTGAGATTGATAAGATTCCATCACCGACCGAAGACGTCCTTCTTTCTCGCTGTGGCTCGTTCCCGTATTGACATGTTCACGTCCCACGTGCTGTTGATGTGAAGTTTTCGTCTCTTTTGTCAGAAAACAAAGAAAACAGACAGCTGCCCCTCTCGATTGAATTTGTCAGCAATTCCATTTCTTTATTTATTTTTTTCTTCTTCATCAAACCCCGTTATAAATTCGATGCTGGATTTATGGCATGAATGTTCCTGCAGCAAAAACCTATTTCCCCATGAAAAATAACAATGCAAAACAATTGTTCCCCAATCAGGGGGACCCTTTTTTACCTCGCTTCCCATGTTTTTGCATTATTACATTCACATGGTGTGTGTGTGTGTGCCTACTTTCTCCTTTATCCCATGTTGATACGATTGAGGTGGAATATATTTATGGACCTGTCACTCCTTTTTAGCTACTCCCCATTTCCCAGTGTTTATCTTTCGGGGGTTCATCTGTCACCAGCCGGCAGTGCCTTTAGAGCTTGATTGATTTTGATGTCTTAAAGGAAGTCTTAAATCTTTGCGAACAAAGCACGAATGCCGCCCAGTAACGCACGTGCACTGCTCGTGAAGGGTCCCGTTTCTCCCTCCGACAAAACCACATCAAACATGCCCAGCTTTGCGGTCATCATACACAGCACGTGTTCGATAAAAGCTTTTTCGAATTCCAATGCTGTTGGTTCTTTATTTATACCCCACTAAGCAAAGCCGGTTCTCCCGGGGTACAGTCGCACTGGTGAGGTTGGCACTGTCAATTGCAGATTTGTCGCTGGACGTTACAGTGCAGTGAAATAGAACGATAGTAATAAGGAGGTAACAAGTTTTCCCGTCCGCTCTGCTGCTTTCGACAAACTTATTCGATTAAGGGGTCCTTTTTTTGTTTACTCTTTTTGTCATCACTCGACGGGTTGGCTACAAACGCCGGCCGTTGCGTTAATGGCAACAAGGTAAATTACAGAACAAAGTTTATTCGCTGTCTGTTTTCATTCGCCTTTTTTTTGAGAGTGTTTGTTAAAACTCGCCGTGCTGCACTTGTTGCTGGTTTGGCCGCCAGTTGATAGGGACATCATTATAATCGTCAGGTTATTTTATGTATCCCTTCATATCTATGGGTACAAATAACACAACACATTTATGTGAAACTGCAGTAATGTATCCATTTAAAAATATCGTAAAAAATATACTAAAAATATTTTAAATGTTTAACTCATTAATTTCTTTTTTTTTATTTTACATTTATTGAAACACATATTCGTGACCTATTTATGACTAATTTTATGTATTTTGGTCACAACATAAGGCTCCTTATTTCAATAAACGAGGCTTATGGCTTTGTTGTAATCTTGTTTAAAGGTCAAAATTCCATTTAAACCATAAATGATATTGTTAAATAGTACAAGAAACGCTGATGGCCCTATGAATTAATAAGTTCAAAGAAAGAAACAAAAATTGAGGAGCGTAAACCCCACAGAAAATAAGCATAAATTATACACACATCAACCTGTACCGAGAATTCCATAATTATGGTTCAATAGCATGTATTCATGACGACAAATTGCTTGGTAAATAACGTGATAATTGAAAATGATGTAATTAGGCTGCATTGTGTACGTTCAATCCGTGATTGCCTTACTCTCTATCTCTCCCTCTTGAACGAAAACCTCAACCTTCATCATTGCTATAAATTATACACATTCCATAGAGCTCGATTTAAAATATTTAAACATCCTTATCGAAAAAACAAAAATCATTCATCCATCAAACTATCTCGCCCGACAGCGCAACCGCAAAAAAATGGAAGAATCCAATCAAACATGAAACAATATTAACGACCCGACCAACCATAAACGATCACCAGTATTTGAGCGCTAACTTCATTACACTTTCAAGTGCTCTCCGAACTCCGCCGGTCATATTACCAGGAAAAAGCAACATAATACAACAGACCGGGTGTAAAGGAAAAAAGAAATAAACAGCCTGTTTATTTGCAGGTCGCGTGAAGTGGGCATACAAAAAATTGTGGAACGAAACTGCGCCGCCAGGATCAGTTACGCGCGACACCGAAGTTCTCGGCTTGCTGTGCTGATTCTTTTGCTTCGCGGCATTGATATTTATACATCGGCCTGGTAGCATCCCATGGGGTGAGAGCTCCCAGTGAAAGCTGAGACCGCTTGCAGGGAATCAGGGAAGGCAGACGAGCACGCACACGCACATTTGCATAAAATAGATAGGAAAAGTTTCAAAGTCACCGGATTTCGCATGCTTTTGCACCAACACAAAAAAAAAACGGGAGGATTATGTATCTCCCGCTGATCGCTGTCTCGAGTTCACAGCTCAGTTCAGCTGAGCCCGGGCCCGGCACAGCATTCGAGGTTGCCAAAGGTGACAATTTTCGGTGGGGCAAAAGAAGAGGCTTAGAAATTTGCTTGGCTGCTGATCAATAGTTAATAGTGTAATGCTGCGGTTCAGGCGGGGTGTTAATTGAAAAGCATGCTAAACACGGTGTAAGGCGTGGATTAGTTTGGTGGTTTGTGGCCGGCAAGCTGAGTTGAAATCAACACCGTGCGCTGTGCTGTAGCGTGCCTTTCAATCCTGCGGTTAACTGATAAGTTGGGAAGAATATGCGCACCTCTTCAAGGTGTTTGCCAAGTGAGTATTAATGTTTGAAGAGAAATTATGGTCCAATGGATTCAGATTTGAGATTCAAGTATGTCGCCTTCGGCGCGATGAAGCTTGATCGGTTAAATTAATTAGTGCAAATCCTTTGGTCGTTGGAATAATTTAATTATCACTTATACTGAATTATTTGCGGTGGATAAAATATAATTTTATGGACGAAAGTTCTCTTGAAACATTGGTCATAATGTGACTATTTCTGTGAATATATTGAGCATCTAGTCTGACAATTTATATATGTTATTATGTCCACAAAGGAGGAGGTTAATCATAAGAATTAGAACATATAACATGTTTTTATTTCGGCAAATGGTACTCACGAAATTTGTGCAAACCATGCAACTCAATATGTTGAGTTCAAATAAATGGAAAATCAATCTGAAAGTTGCAAAAATATATTATTCTCTTAGTATCCTCCTCATGTTCATGGACGGATTGTAATAATAGAAATATAAAAAAATATAAAAAATATATTAAAAACAGTAATTGGTTACCAAAGGTATGTCATTGAATTTCACAGCATTTGTTCTACGTGTTCTTTCACCTTAAATCAATACGAATATAATACTAAAAGTATGGAAAAGGCTGTGAGTGCGGCGTGTGCAGCAATACTCAAATTTATCAGGAATTTCCATGAATAAATGATACCATTTGTTGTCGTGATTGTAGTACAATAGCTAGGTAGATGAAATTGTATGGAACCCTTTCTATATTCAATGGATGAGTATATCTTTTCACAAAATAAAATTCCAAATAATGCAATGCTATTCATCCTGACAGCAGCAAGAGAGTTTTTACGATATTAAAACAGTCATTACACAACAGCCCAGTATGCCCGGGTTTCAGGCTGAATTACAAGGCTGGAATATCTGGAGATAGCAAATGAAGTTTAGGGTTTGTTATGCTTTTAAATACGTTTTTTCAAAGGGGAATTAATCCGTTCGTACCGAATGAAACACATTGTATTAGGCAGCGCTGAACACATCCAACCATGTTCATGTCACACTTTTAATTTTCCATTTTTCAACTGCTCCTAAACGATATTTGAAAATATATCGTTTGCTATAAGCGTCCATCACTAGAATCTATTCAATCTATAGAATCTGTAAGCAAAATGTATCATTTGTATCTTATTTAGCTTACCCTTTCCGTACTGCTGTACGCCCTTTTGCAAGCACGAGCACCAATAAGCTCTGACTTATGATGCGAATATCCTATCATCCATCCATAGCAGGATAAGTAAAGATCATCTTCCAAATTGATTTGAGTAGCTTCTAACAGCCATTCAGTGGTGAAAGGGAACTTCATGTTGGGAGAGAGTGGGGAAAACCCCCCATCACACCCATCTGGCTGGAAACGAAGCTTTTCCCACAGCACTGCAGTGAATGTTGCTCCGTCCCCGTTAGCATACGAAGCAATAGCCGGTCGTGTAGGCTAACATTTAATGTCCGCCTGACGGACCGTAACGTCAGGACTGCTTGTATGAGGCCTAGACGAGATGTCCTGACCGTGTGTGTGTGTGTGTGTGTGTGTACCGTATGCAGTAGGAGAGTAATTTTCCCATGGAAAGCTGTTGGTGAGTATCGGGCCACTTGTTTGGTGCGCAAGAGGCCGCTTGAACGTTCATTCATCCGGCCGGTGAGCCGTAAAGCATAACAACATATAAGCAATAAATATTGTTTGATGTTATTTTCGTACTACAGGCTCAAGCCGATTTTTGCATTTTATCTCTGTGTGTGTTTATTTTTTTAGTACATCACACTTAACGTCATCTTGTATCTCGTATCACACACTGACTTTCACACACATCTATACTGAGCACATGATTCTGATTATCGTTTGGCCGGCATCATTCAACGATCGTTTGCCGGTATCGTTTGGTCCGTTCGTTCGGCAAATCTTTCGCCATACATTCCGAACATTTTTGGCTGCTTTTGCCCGACTCAGTTCTTCTTTAATTTGGGCAAGCTTCTGCACATCCACCTCTCAGCGGGAAGCCATCATCGTTACATAATTCATCATCAATCAACGCCAAACCGACGGCAGTTTAGCAATCGACGGCATGGAAAAGCAGATATCGGGCGATGTGCGATGTTCGCTCTCCCGCAAAGGTGATACCTTTAAAACGGTCCTGTAAGACTCTCTGCTGTGCTGGAACCCAGAAAACGGGCAGATACCCCGAACAGAGCCTGACTGTATGCGCTGATCTCACTCACAAGTTGCCGTGCACAAGTTGAATCAATAACCTTAAAGATTTGCCAAAATCCGGTAAGAGCGGTGGCAAGAGAGAGAGAGAGAGAGAGAGAGAGAGAGAGAGAGAGAAAAAAACAACAACAAAAGATGGGCCATAAATAAAGACTTGCTCCGGAAGTTGGCATCGGTGCCACTCGATGTTTGCTGTTGTGCTTTAGTTTCGTTCGCACGTTCTTGTCTGCTGTTCACTGGCGCTGCGCATTTGTTTATGTGAACTTGATTATATCGTGCGCGATACACCGAGAGGCAAATTAATCTTCCCAGGCAAGTGAGCATTCCATCTTTTGGCAAACCAAACTCGCAAAGTCGTGAAGATCCGGCGTACGTTACGTCGAGATGAGTCACTTTAGAACAGATGACAAGGGGCGGTTGTGTCTCGCTACTTCACTGTGCCAACATTATGATGCATACCCTGAGCCTCGCTCGCTCGCAGCCCTGGCCGCAAGCTTATTACATTACTCTCGAGGCTATCGCGTACTTTTTGCACGTTCTTGGAAGCACTTTTACGCCCAGCATTAGCGGGGCACGGTGCGCCTGTTCTCGGATAAACCTTAAGCAAATGGTGTTGCTGCAAGTTTCTTACACCAGAAACACTCAAGCTTTGATGGTACAGGGAGCAATGGGAAGTATGCTTCGGAGAAGTATATTTATTTATTATAGAGTATCGAGCCTCCATGGCCTACATACACAATTAAAACTAATGTCTTATAAACTATGTGTTCCTAAAATTAGACGTAATGCAATCTCGAATGACGCTAGTACATTTCGGTACACTAAAGGACAGGTCTACAAAATTTGAAAATAAATTAAAATTCTTGGACATTAATAACAACGGATCCCTAGCACAGAAAAGACGATAGCGAAAGTCAGTTATTAAAAATTGTCGAGTTCTTAAAGGTCTAGTAGGGACATACAAATTTACATGACTTAGCAATAGAGGTGCATCGATTCTTCCAGTTAATAGTTTGAACATAAAAATTCCTTGGGCAACCATTCTTCTCTTTTCCAAAGTTTCAAGCCCTAACAACTGACACCTCGTATGATAAGCTGGTAGCACGTCGTTATGTCTCCACGGAAGCCGCTTAATAGCTACCCGGGTAAATTTTCGCTGGATCCTCTCAAGCCTCTCAATTCTAGTGACTTGCTCCGGAAACCAAGCAACTGAAGCGTACTCAATCAAAGGACGAACAAGGCAACAGTAAAGTGATTTTTAAACAGAGAGGGTCATGAAACATTTTGCTACTTCTAATTATGTGTCCAAGAGTCCTGTTAGCCCTAGCAATTACGTCGTCAAATTGTTTGTCTAAAACAAGTTTCGTGTCTAATATAATGCCTAAGTCCCTAACAGTTTCAGATCGAGGCAATAAAGTGTCAGAAAGAATATAATTAAAACATAATGGAGTTCTCGCACGAGTAAACGAAATGACCGAGCACTTACTAACATTGAGTGACAAACAGTTTAAGGAACACCAAAGGTTAAAAACAGAAAGAAAGCCTTGTAATCGGAGACAGTCAATAGAACTACGCACAGGAAAGTACATTTTAAGGTCATCTGCGTACAGTAGCACCGGGCAGTCAGGTATAGCGTAAACAATGTCATTAATAAAGAGATTAAATAATAGAGGCCCTAAAATGCTGCCTTGAGGAACACCAGAGACCCTGCTAAATTCACTAGAGATGCAATCTCCAATCTTAATACGTACTGAACGACGCGACAGATACGAATTCAGCCACCTAACTATGCTGATATGAAAACCAAGTTTTAAAAGTTTGCTAGTCAAGGTATGGATATTGACGCTATCGAAAGCAGAGTGAAAATCAGTGTAAACAGTATCTACTTGGAACCCTTTGTCTAGCTGCTTGTAAGTAAAATGCAAGAACTGCACTAGGTTTGTGACGGTGGAGCGTCCAGGTAGGAAGCCATGTTGCAAAGGTGTAAATATGTTAATAGCACCATGCATTATATGTTTATGGACTAATAATTCGAACAGCTTACTGGGAGCACATAGCATCGAAATAGCTCGATAATTTGAGATGGAAGTTCTGTCGCCTTTTTGTGAACGGGAAATATCCATGACTTTTTCCATAGGTCAGGGAAGAAACCAGTGCGAAGTGAATTATTAAAAATGGATGCTAGTGGTGAAGCCAATTCATCGATGCATGATACGATAACTATTCCCGGAATGTTATCGGGTCCAGAGGCTAAGGAGGGTTTCAGCTTTGAAGCCATTGAACGAACATCATCGATAGTAAAAGAAGGCAATGAAATGTCAACGGAGTCTTGTGCCACGAAACGTAACGCTTCCTCTACCTTCTGGTTTTGTTCGGGAAAGCTCGTGCAGCTACGCGCAAACAGCTCAGCAAAACCATTACATATTTCTCGCGTGTCAGTAAACAATCGACCATCAAGTGTCATGCATGATGGGAGGGAAGTACGTTTCATCTTACGGTCCATAAAGTTCCAAAATGATTTTGGACATGCCCGAATGGATATCTGGACACGGCGAATGTAATTAGCATACAATTTTCGGTTATGAAACTTGAAGATTCTTGCAGCCTCCAGGAAATTGCTTCTATCGGCTTCATTGCGTGTACGACTGAATATACGATACGCAGAACGACGCATTCTTTCTAACCTTTTAAGGTATCTAGTGCACCATGGTTGAGAATTTGTAAATATTCGTTTAGGTACGAATTGCTCAATAATGTCTGACACTGCTGACGTAAGGTATTCAGAAGCAGCTTCTACATCCATGTTTCGAAGTCCAGTCCAATCAGTGTCCCTCAACGCTTGCTTTATGCTAACAAAATCAGCTCTGGCAAAATTATAAGCAGATACAGCACCAGGCAAGACTATGCCGGAATTATCGTCTGAACTAGTGTGGGAAAACTGCAGCTTGATTTCCAATGGTGGATGGTGGTTATCAACCGGAACAATCGCGACAAGGGAGACATAGACTGACTGCACAGGCACGCTATCTTCAAGATCATTTGAAACAAACACAAGATCCAATTGCCTTCCTAGGTCATTTACTATGCCACTGATTTGTTTTAAGCAATGATAATTTATCAAATCCAAAAAGCGATTTTGACCAGGCATGGATGACGCGGGTTCATAGTGCCTATCGATAGCACGCCAGGAGATCATTGGTTGGTTGAAGTCACCCAACAGACACATCGTATCGTTGTCGTTCATAGAAACACTCACACTATCAAGAGCCTCGTCGAGAGCAGTCATAGTTGCAGTATTTGTACTAAGGTCAGGAGGGATGTAACTTACACCGACAAATATTTTACTTGAAGGCAACAGGATTTTAACCCAGCAGTGTTCGATACTCGTTATATTGGTGTGCACAGGAAGGCATTTGAGACGTTTGGAAACAGCAATCAGGACACCACCACCTATCTGTCTGGCACTGTTATTAGCATTTCTATCGCTTCTATAGATAGCGTATTTGTCACAGATTACTTGCTGCGAAAGTATGGTATCATCAAGCCATGTTTCTGTGAGAACAATAATATCATGATCAAGCTCACTAGAAGCAATGTACACATCCTCAAGTTTAGTGCGTAGTCCATGAACGTTTTGGTAATAAATGCTAAGGTCATTATTCGTCATTGTTCGTCCTTGATTATTACGGCAGGCGACCCCTGTAGGATTGACATGATAGCCGTGCGATTGTGTGAGTGTAGTGTCCGTTCTTTGGCGATGGTTTGTTTTGATTTCACGATCATTAAGTTGCGTGCGCCTTTCGTCAATCACTGCCTCAGTGGAAAAAATATTGTTTGTTATAGGAAAAACAATCGTCTGGTAAGTGCAATTATTATTTACTAACGTTGTTTCAGCGCCGGTGTTCTTCGTTTCTTGAGACGTGTCAGGATGATTTGTGTGATTGTAAGTGTGCGCGATGTGCGTGGACTGAATACCGGTGAATATTAGTGGGTTTGCGGTGTTGGTGATGTGCGTGGAGTGTGTGCCGATAAAATTGTGTGATCCAGCAGTGGCGGTGACCGAATATTTAGCACCGTAGGCAAAGTTGTAGGGGTGGAGAGACCCATTGGCGGTTGTATACGAAAATTTGCACTCGGCTGTTGAGTTCGGTAGTCAATGAATTCACGTACTGATAGGCCAAGAGGCCAGGTGTCAGGGGAAAGAGCCTTGTCACGTAGTGATAAAGGCACTAACACTTTAAACGACAGGAATGAGAGTGTAGCCGTATTAGTACCCTGGCGAATAAGACAGTATGCTGTAGCATCGTCAATGGATAAAGCTTGTTTGACCATTTGTACAATTTGGTCACTGGTTGTATCGGGAGAGAGCCGGGAAATATACAGCGCGCATTTTTGCACCGTTGAATGAGCGGGAACTATTTTGATAGGAAAAGATGCTATATCCTTTTTTGTGCCAGTTATTACAGGTGGTGCATGAGTTTTGCGTTGAATATCGACAATTCGCTCCGTATTGTTGTTTTGGCTATTTCTTTGATTGCTCATAGCACCGAATGTAAACAATGCGTGATTGTCCTTGGTGACATCAGAAAACAAACGTTTGGATGGATTTATGCGACGAATTTTTGCGGGAGGGTGACTGCTACGTGGAGTTTTTAGATCAAGTTGGCTCAACCGTGCAAACCCAGATTTGATTTCACTAGTCAAAGGCTCCATAACGGTCTTGATGCTTTCGGCTACTGTTGTAATTGCCGCCTGGAAGCCAGATTGCATGGCTGCATCTTTTACGAACTTGGTGCGCGGATTCATAAATACGTTGTTGCAGCCAACACAGCACCAGTGTATTTGTTTATATTCCGAAATGCGCTGGAACAAATCAGCAGGAACCGAAGTGCAGCGCTGATGAAATGGAGAGTCGCACAGGCAGCAGCTGATAGATGCCTCCGCAATTTCCATGGTGCAGGCGTTGCAAATACGGGCCATTCTGCGGGAACGATGCAGGTTGTCGTTGCAGCAACAAGAGCGATGGCGGTCAGGACGCGCGAACTCAAATGCGATCCGAAAAACGAAATTTACGGGAGTATTTTGGGTCAGCAGAGACAAACGCACTATTGAACGATAATGGAACCGTGTTCCAAAATACTGTGATTATACAGAAACCGGAAAATAGTATGATAAACAGCGCGATTTTCAAGAAAATACACTGAGCTATATGCGAATGCGTCTTTTACGTGTATAAACGTATGTTTATAACATACGTATAAACAAACTGTAAATGGATTGTGCGTTTGTTGATTAGCAGGAAACAGTGGGATGTTCGACGTACTGAGGAAGGAACTTGTAGAGGGAAATATTGATAAAAACAAAATTGCCATGTTTGCTTCCCAATATTATTGTTTAAGCTGTAATTTTAAATTTAAGCTATAGGGTAAATGTACCAATAGTGGTTAAATTTGTAATGGAAATTTATTATTGATTTAAAGTGTTAAGAAAGTAAATGTATGAAGCATAAAACACAACAAATTTTCGGAAAAATACATATTTTTATGACTGCTTCGTCTTACAGGGTTTCCCACGATTTATTGGTCAGTTCCCATGATTTTTTGGTGCGTTCCCACGATTTTTTGGTGTATCCCATAGATTTTTGGTTCGTTCCCATAATTTGTTGGAATTTTCCGATTGGATATCAATACAATTGGACCAAAAAAATCTAAGAAACGGCCAAAAAATCGTGGGAACGCACTAACAAAATATGGGAACCCACCAAAAATTGATGAGAACCAACCGATAAATCGTGGGAAACCCTGTATAGTCGTCTTATTGTGTTCTAATTGTGGCTCTAGTCATAGATGCCTTAAAAACTGTGTATAATGTAAATGGAACTGAATTTTGAAGCTGTTTTCATGTGAATAGCGAGGACTAATAGCACAATATTGGGTTCTTGCGTGATTTGATCGTGCAAAATGTATAAATGATAGAGTGATGTAAATATTGACTAAAGTACTGTATACGACCAGCAGTCAACCCACACCGGGCAGGGTGTGCTTGTTTTGAAGTCGATTTTTCACTCTGCTTGATATCGAATTTTGGCCTTTTTTTTACTTAGAATTACTTAGAGGAAACTCATTTATGCTGCATATTTTAGTGAAAACAATACGACCTGTCAAAATAGGTGTGTTTCTGGAACAAAATCTCCCGTTTTTAATGATTTTGTGACTATAACCACTTTAGGGACATGGCTGTTTTGTCAACCTATAATGGCACTATGGTAAAAATACTTAAAAAGGCGAAAATATAGACAAAAGACAATTAGTAAATCAATAACATTTCATAAAATGTATGTAAAAAAATAATTGTTTGCTTTGTTATGTGGTGATGTACAAAAATGTAAGTTTCCTTATGAAATCTTAGGAATCTTATTAAAATATTGACACATTTAACAAAATAATGGATTTTCGGAACATTATGTAAGGGAATAGCATCATTAAACTTTTAAACCCTTTGTAAAAGACCAGAAAACATTTCACACTAACATAAATAACTGAATAACTCTTAAATTATCGCGTGGAGCGCATTTTAGTGCATTATCAGCACTATTGGTACTACCATCACTATTGATACGTTTACTCTAATTAAATAAATTTTATACTGGGAAATATTTCTTCGATAATTAGTAGATCGTTTGTTAATTTATTGGCCAATTTAAGGATCTATTCGTCAAAAAAGCTATCGTTGACGAGCTTTTTAATTCAAATAATCCACTTCTGATAATTGATTGAATGACAACTTGCCTGTAGCACAGGAGTTAGTAATAAATAACTGATGAGTTTCTGAAATTGGGTTGTATTGGATATTTAGATGGAACATTTACACCATCAAAATTATACTAGTTGAAATCAATCATGTAATGAAAGTCGTGTTAGAGCGATCTGAATGTGTGTTTGAACAGTTTATAACACAATGCTTCTCTTAAGCGTAACGACAAACTCGGTCATGCCGGCCTATATTACCATATAACCCATGACGGGTATGTCGTTGAGCCGTTCGAGTTGACGACTGTACCACGGGACCGTCCCCTGTTGCTATAAACTGTATTTTACTATACAATAAATCATTGTTCATAAAGATCCTTTTGTAAAGGACTAAAAACTATAAATTTGCATGAGTAGAAGTGTAGTAGAAGTTGAATACAGAGCACATACACATATGTTTGATGAAACGGAGGCTAATTAAAAACAAGTACACAAATATAAGAAATGCGGCGGAACAGACAAAACACGTGAGAAACGCTGTAAGTTGAATTTCAAATTGAACTGGTCAGGTTTCAGGTTCAGGGGTATCGTGATTTTCACATTGAACGGGTACAAAAGTTCCCACGTGCTACGCAGAAGATGAATCAACCAGTTTTCAAACCAAAGACATTAATGCATCAGTTAATGTTTGAAGCTTCGAATTCATTGGCAGAGATTGTTGATAGAGAGTTGTCATACACCACAGAGTTCAATGAAGTTTGTTTTTCTTTTCAAAACAGCTCATCATAAAACAAAGGAATCCCATACACATGGCGCTAAACCGTTCCAATGTATGCATGTGAATTTGAAGAGTTTTATCTTCTACCTTATCAGCACATACACGCTACAACATACAAATACAGACAATAAACTATCATATGGCTAGGGTGGAACCCACTTTAAATGGGGACCTCATCTCAAGACATCGTTTCCAAACAGTCATCAATCGTTGTGTGTAAGCAATCCAACGATCGCGGAAGGCACCTTGTAGTAATCTCGCTTATTTAATGCAAAAATAAAAACAATCTAACCCCCCGCTGTTTATTTATATCAACATGTAAAAGCGTCAGACATCACAGAAGATCCCAGAACTGCACAGGGAGCGCGCGCGTGTGCACCTTACAAACAGCATACAAGTCAGTGCACAATCTATCTTGGCGCAACCTCCCACCAATCACAAACAGACGTCACACACTGCAGGTGAATAAATATGTTCCCCTACAGTGTGGTTTTTTGTATGTGGGTGCTAGTGTCTGAGTGTGTTTGTTTGTTTGTTGCCTCGCTCCGTTTCGGGCAGAGTCAGATCCCGCTGAGAGCCTGCCCCAAGACTTGCATGACTAATAGCGGCGCATCGTTGTCTGAATCCAGGTTACAAAGTCGGACACCTTGGCGTACCCGTCGGGGCTGGCCGAGCCGCAGTAGTTGATGATAAAGTTAGCGACGCCGACGAGCTGATTGTTTAGTATGGCGGGGCCACCAGAATCGCCCTGCACGTGTAAGAGAGTGATAAAGAGAGAGAGAGAGACGTGGATTTACAAGATCACGTTTTGGGGCGGTGGAAAAGGAGAACAATAAGACTTACATTGCAGGCACCATTATTTACCGGTGAGGTAAAGCAGATAAGTCCGGTCGAAATACCGGTGGCCATGCGGCACTGCTGATCCGCCACCACGGTAGCACGGTTGTATCGAAGCATGTTTGATACGGGGCCACCTTGGTACATGCGGCCCCAGCCCGAGATAACGACCTCACTGCCCGCCGGCACGCTGGTCGTTCGAAGGGCAATCGGTCGGATGTAGGCCGAGCTGGGCAGCGACAGTTGCAGCTGCAGCAGTGCCACGTCGTTCTTGAAGTTGCCGTACCGCTCGTGCGGTATTACTCGGGCCACCGCACGCCGCACACCGTTGCTTAAGCTGACCGACCCTGCCACTACAACGATCGACGATGCTGGAACACTGTTTGGGAGGAGTTTGCCATTACGAAATGCCAGGCAATGCCACCAAAATCACACTTACACCAAGGCACCGTTGTAAACACAGTGAGCCGCCGTCAGCACCCAGCGACTTTCGATCAGCGATCCTCCACAGGTCAGTGCATTTCCGCGCAGTAGCGCCACCTGATGGGGGAACTGTCCTTCCGACGCGACCGATCCTCCAACGATTCGTGCACCCTGGAAGAAGGGACGCCGTGCCTGGGATCCACCCGGCAGCACATCGTTCTGCTCACTGAGATGAAACCGTACACCGGACACGAGCGCGAGATAGGCGAGAGCGGCCAGCACCAGCGGTACGCGATCGGCGAGGGTCATTTTTTTCCTCTCGCTGCGGGAAGACTAATTTCCCTCGAGCGCTGGGGAAGCTTATTTAAGTGGGCCGAGAATCCCCCGGCCGGAGCTGACACTTATCGCTGGCACACCGCTTGTCCAGCGAGCAGTCGTGTGGACGCAAGTCATCAAACATCGCGCCCACACACACACACACATGAAAGCATACGCCCAACTCGGGTAAAAGTGCGAGCGGAAACGGTGTGACCGCATCTTTGCTTTGGATGTCTTTATCTTTCCAACAACGCGTCTTGGGCTGTAATCGCGATGGTCGCGATACGGTAGCACGGTGGGATTGGGACGTTGTGGGTTGTTTGGTGGACAGAAATGAATTCAGTGGAACACAAAAAATACAAGGACATTCGAGTGAGAACGTGCAGATTCACTTGAAAAGCGTCGCTAGAGTTGCTTTCGATGTACAGTCGCCGTTAGGCTATAAATTATTGATGAGCAATGAAGGCGATGTGGGCTGCCGATGGTGATGGGCTTTGGGACAGTTCGGATTTCTAGGCACATACTTTAATTAGAATGCTCTGGTTGGCAAACATTTCAAGATATTGGACGATTGGTAAAAAATCCAATATCATTTTAACAGCTTAATTCTATCTCTAATTGGCAATGTTTAATTTGATGTAATGGAATGTTTTACAGAAGGAAAAGCGACTTAAAAATGTATCAGTAAACGGATGCTTTATAATTGATGACTAGGAAAGGAACCCAGAGCATAGAAACTAAGGGTACAAAAGGTTAAATGTCTCGTTCAATGTCAATACAAGATTGATGTTATTTTGTATTTCTATTGGACGTAATTTAAAGACATCAAGCATACTCTCGATGTTGTTTTCCAAAGCTTATTTATTTGTGTTCTGTGATCTTGATTTCGAATTATATTCAAAAGGACAAAAAAGCAGTCGATGTCAATTTTCAAGTAATGCATTTTACTACACGGCTAACGTATACGATCACATAAAGCATGTCGATTTAGTTGCCTTTGTCGTCTTGTAAAATTACTGTTATACGATGCTATATAAACTACACAATAAAAATTAATATTATTTAAAATGATGCCTTACATTAGTCAATACAAAGATGTAAATAAATTGAGTAAATATTACTATAAAAAACAACTATTAAAACATAAGAAAAAGTATAAAGTTTATAATAGAGGAATTTAACTTAAACAAGTAATAGTAAAAGCGAAGATGAATTCAACAAGCAAATAAAACAGAGATAAAAAGGAAAACAATATATGTGAGAGAGAGGAACATTGCAATTGCATGAAATTTTCAAAAGAAGAAGAAAAAGAAGAAGAAGAAGAATAAGAAGAAGAAGAAGAAGAAGAAGAAGAAGAAGAAGAACGGGAAGAAGGAGAAGAAGATAGACAAAAAAATTAAATAAAAAGAAGAAGGAATAGAAAAAGAATAAATGAAAAAAAGATGAAGAAGAAGAAGAAGAAGAAGAAGAAGAAGAAGAAGAAGAAGAAAGTAGAGGAATATTTAGGTGTAAGAAAAAAGAGACAATGAAGAACGAAAAGAAGAATGAAGAACGAAAAGAAGAATGAAGGGCGAAATGAATAAGAAATGCGGTGAATAAAAATGAAAAGCAGAAGAAATGCAATAAAAAGGTAGACAAGATAATTCTTTTCATTCCTTTTGTGATAATCAAAAGGATCAGCAAAATTATTGCACTTCCGAGTATAATTTATTAAAGTTTCGTCAATAGAAAAAGTAAGAGAAAAGGAACACAATTTACGTTAAAATATTTAATTAAATTTACACTAAACATGAGTCCATATGCTCTGTAACACCGATTGGACAAGAGAGGTGAACACACGGCAACAATCCAACAATGTAACAGTTCCATTGCAAAGGGTAAAATATTCCGTCGTTGCCAACCCTTGTTACCCGATCGATAACAAACGATAAAATGTAAAGTACCATTCGAGCTAATTGGTCGATATCGTCCTCCTACGTGTGTGTGTTTAATTTCACTTTTACACTACCAATCGCTCTGCACTATTTGCACTACACTCGACCGCGGTCTGCTGTTCCCGTTTCGGACACCATAGTGTAGCCCCCACAGATCGTAGCGACGGTTGTCACACTCGCAAGGTATGCAAATACTTTCGCACGATAAGATACCGAAACAAGGCACGGGAATACAACACACGGGCCAGATGATAATGTAGCTTCCTCCATGTTCGTAACCCTTTCGTCAAACCCCCCACCGCTTCTCAATCCCAATGATGCTGCCCTCTGATAAGATAAGCTAGCGTCCAGTAGCTAAACCAACAGCGCGTCATTCAGAGAGATGAGGAGCACTTTTTTGTGGAGATAAAATATCTTCTTCATCCAGACAGTGACACACACACACACGCACGATGACCTTACCTTGAGAAAGTGCGTACACCAACCCATCATAAGCTTCTTCCAGTGCGTGGCAAGGCTACCAACAGGCAAGGGTCACGGTAAGCCGTCAGTAAGTCATCCAACGGAAGGTCGTCCGTTTTGCGTTTGGTTTGCTTGTGGTTCTATTCGTTCGTATAACTTCCTCCCATTCATTCGTTCGCAAGCGTTGTAGTATGTGCAAAGAAAGCTCCAACTGAACGCATCTTCGCTGGGCAAACGGAGGGCACGCTTATCTAGCTGCTCCCGCTTGTCTTTCGGCTGCCGGAACAGGGGTCGGGGCGTTACACTGACGCTTCGCTAAGCTATTCTGGGAAGATATTAAATTCCACACATACACCGATGCACGTGCGGTCTCCTTTTTTTAAGAGGGTATTTGAATGCGGGAAAACAGATTCTGCTGGATTCAGCTGTCCGGGCTGAGGGACGGAAGAGTGAAATTAAGTTTAATTATGTTTGGGATTTAACGCGAAAGCACTCCCCCGGGGAGGGAGGAAAAGCAAAAAAAGAAAGGCTGCTTTTTTGTGTGTGCGCTAAGGCACCTAAGCCGCTTTGATGAGGAGTAAAGCATAAAGAGCCCGTAAAAATAGAGATTCGGGGCTAATAAATGCCGTGGTGCGCTCGGGACGGGACGGAAAACATGGAAAACAGTGGAATTTACATCGTGCTACAACCGCGCTTTTCCGCGTAAGTCCGCTTCGGGAAGATTTTTGTTTGCTTTGTGTGGTACCGTGGGGTTCGATTGAAAATTTTGTTTTATTTTTTTGGCAGGGGAAAAGTCCCTTGAAATTGGCTGTTTAATTTTTCCTTTTTGTAATTGAAATTGATAAAGCTATAAAGCGTGTTCAAATTTTGTCGTGACCTGTCCCGCTATTTGGCGTCTACATTCCTTCTGCGAAATTGGTCGTAATAAGGCACAATTAAGCTGAAAGCACAAGCTCACCACGTGATCGTGTTTCGAACAGTTTATATTGATGCCGGTACGCAAAAATAAACTGCACAAATTGAGTGCTGAGCGACATTGAACGATGAAAATGTTTCATTTCAAGTCAGCTTCGCGAAGCAAATAACAATTCCCCATATTAATAATATTGACTTCGCCTGTGGATTATCCTGCTCCCTCATTAGCATGTGCTTCGATTGATTGCTTTACATATTGAACGAAAAAATAATAATGAGAAATGGGAAACCACCACCAGCAACACCACACCCTAACAATGTTATCACACCACGTACGTTTTACTCGATTCGATTTCACTTGCAGATCTACTTCAGCATATCCTGCATCACGATGTCACTGTTTCTGCACGAGGAGCGGCGCTATCTGCGGGGCGAGGTGGACAAACCGATCGGCGAAAGCTTCCTAGAGCGGGACACCATCTCGGGCGGTGCGTATGCAAAGTTGTGCTTTTTTTTGCTGTGCGTTGTTTTCCCTTTTCTTGGTAATCTTTTGCAGCACGGTGAATGAGAATCGTTTCTACGCAGCTTAGTAAATTGAAGCGTCGAAGAATTGGTTGAACAATGTTTTAGAAACGCTATTAAAAATAAGAAAAATTTAAGCTAATAAATTTAACCAGCACGACAATATTACACTGATCGCCGTAGTTATGGCTCGTCGAAGATTGTAATTATGTTTGCATTTTGTAGCAGTATCTTATGTAACAAAGATCTATTAATAGTAAACCCATGATTGCTATATTTGAGGTAAATTCGCTACATAACAGAGGCTTTCATTCGTTACTACCAAGCAAAGTTAATTTCCTCACTACCCACTCATAATAAAATTCACAAGAGTGAAATGGCATTTTTGCTTCGATTCATTATGATAGCAATTATGGGCCTTCGAAGTAAAGTTTGCTACTTCTGTAACTTTTTTACATAACGTAGGTTGCAATGGTTGCAAAAATATAAAACAAAACGTAACGTATCAATAGTAATAAGCTTTATGAAGAAAAGGTTTTTTTTCATGAGCTAACTTAAAAATATTGACTTTTCTTGCAAAAACCTAAAGTCGTTTCAATGTGAATGCTTGACGCTTGACAGCTAAGCATGTTTTAGCGAAATTCCCCATGAGGCTGCGGGAATAGCTCTGTAGCGCACGACGCTCATTTGTATGTGTGTTGGGCACAGCGTTCTCCCAAGCGACGACGACCAACCTGCTACGGTTCTTTAGAAGCATAATTTATTGAAAGAAAGGAAACAAACAAACGAATTCAGCCGAAACCTGCCTGTAACTGGAATGTAGAAATGGCTTCCTCAGTGTTGTTAGCCAAGTGAGAGACATGGATCAGTGGAATCATTCAAAAGCTTATGAAACGTCAAACTGTTGTCTTCATTACTATGGAAACTTGGAAGGGCAGAACCACGCGTTCAGTAGAAAAAAAAAACATCTTTTTTATCTGTTTACACTTGTAATATAAACTCATTTCTCATATGTTTGACATGAGTACAAGCGAATACAGCTATTGTACTGATAAGCTTGTCAAGTTGCGTGAAACTGCTGTCAACTGAAAAGAGAGTGAAATGTGGAAGTGTTGCTGTCGCTTGGAAAAACGAGTGACATGACGTTAAGCAGCATGTTCAATAGTAGCAGAATGATATCATACATGGAAATTGAAGCTTATTTAATATTTATGGGAAGAAAATAAGCAAATAGAATAGAGTTAAGCAGTGTAAGCAAGCAAAAGTATTTATGCTCACTAAAGTAAATAATCGAAAACTGTGTCTCAACTACATTTTACCCTTTTCGAGTTATCAAAAATTTCTACAAAATTTAAAACAAGTAATCCTGTCTGTACAAAGAAAAAGCTAAGAATATATATGTCCTTCAATGTTTTTTAAAGGGCAGAAAAGTAATTTAACGCAATAAATTCTATTTTTTACGTAAAAAAAACTCTCTATAACGGTGATCCTTTACTGCTTTTGCTTGACTGCAATGTATCTTGCCAATCACGTTCTGTCACTACCCACCATCAGCCAACATCCGTCCCTGATACACTTCACCTTTGCTGAATCACCAATTAGCTCATGGAAAATGCATTTCAACAGCATCTCGAGCGAACTGGCATCCCTAGCCGGCTGCTCAGGAGGAAGGGGACACTGCAAAATTGAAGCATCCCATCATCACCTTGTTAATTTTCCAATCATCCTTACAATTTTTGCTTCCTCCTTTTTTTTTTGTTTTCCGCTCCGTACCGCAAGCCAATCCTGCCCATATAACCGAATCGAAATCCAACACTGCACACATACAAACAGCGGTATCGTTATGATACGGTTGAGGCTTTTCCACAGCAAACAGATTGGCAGTACAGAACGGGAGGAAGTCCAAAACGGGATGAGAAAGGAAACGCTTCATCTTCAAACGAATAATTGCGATTGCATAATTAATGCAGTCCAGATGACAGGGATTGCAACAGGGGTGCAGATGTAATTGTGTTCGACGGGAATGTGTGAGAAACACTAGGCCAAGCGAGAGCGATGGACACCCCCCGAAAGCTTATCTACAAAAGCATTCACTTCCCTTCAAATGAGGCAAGCCTGATCGGGGGGGTTTTATGACATTGAACGTAGTTTTTGCGTTGTGTCCCAAAAGCAAATAAATACTGATTAATTTGATAGCTTTTTTAACCCCTCTTTATCACTTGAGTAGGAAGCAAGGTATCGGTAAAAAGCAGTCGAAACCGACTGATTGACAAATGCTTCTAAAAGCTATCAAACCTCTCTGAACGGTTCGCAAAATGCACAGCGCAATTACCTGCTAACAAACACAAAGCATGTTGCCAAATGCGAATAATGAAATGAAAGGAGCAGAGCAAAAAAACACAGACGACGCACACCCACTCGCTTGTGATTTACAGTTTGAACGATATTTTGTGGTTTTTTAATTAAAATGTGGCCAACGCAAACGAAGAACGGTAGACCATGGCTTCGAAAAAAGGATTATTAACATTATTGAAGTTGTAGAAGCTCACCTACAACGTCAATCAAAGGGGAAATAACAACATTTCTCCCAATCAAGGACACCGTCCTTTCAACAGCATCCGTCCAATAGGTGTTGGAACTATTGAACTGGAAAAATCAAATAAAAGCTCGCCTGTTGCATGTGGTAGTCTCTTAGCTTCGTTTGCTTTATATTTAGCTGAATAAAAAATCCTTCAATTCCAACTATTCAAACAAGGCAATTTTTCGAATCAAAATTCCACCGATTGAATATTGGGGCTTCCTCTTTACTCTGTTCAACCATTCGCACCCATCCCGCACCAGGAAGGCAAGCTTCAAAAGCTTTCACGAGTGTTTTTCTGTTGTTATTTGTTTATGCCTCACCAAGAATGCTGCACTGCATCGATGAATGGTTTTGTTATTTATTAAGCTCAATTTAATTTTCATTTTTGTTTTTTGTTTGTTATTTGTGTAGAAATAAACGACTACCCATCGCCATTTCTCAGTATCATATTAATGCTCGTCTCGAGAGCACTGCCACCTGCCAATGGGGGCGTTCAAGCAGCAGCAATTGAAGTTGATAAACGGCATTTTGTTCTGCATTTAACACCGGTCTGCAATTAAAAAATTCTTTCTGCTTTCGGACTTTGAAATCACACACATACTGCGATCCTCATGACGTTAAATCATCTCTCTTTTCAGTCACGGTCAAATTCAATGTACTGTTGCTCATCTTTGCCACCTTGGGCGTCCTGTCGTCCGTGCTCGTTCTAATCGGATTAAAAATGGTACGAATCAACAAGCGCACCTTGTTATTTTTTGTTTTGTTTCTTCCCCTCTCGCAAGGAATTCCACCGAAAAGATTTTCTTTTAAACTGTTTCGCTTGTTCTTTCTTTCATTGCCTTTTTTATTTTTCCCATTCTTCAAATCTCTGTCCGGTTTTTAACCTTTCTAAAATGGGCTGCTTCATTAAATGCTATCGTTTGTTTGTTTTTCTCTCTTTCTCTTTCTCTCTCTTTCTCTCTCTCTTTCTCTCTCTCTTTCTCTTTTTTTCATTTGCAGAACAACCGTGGCCTACTGTTGCCATGGATTGGGGTCATGATAGCGGATCTGCTGGTCGAGTGTGCACATTTTGTCTATCTCATAGCCATAGAAACGGTACGGTAAAGGATTTTGCCCTTCATTGTGGTTGTGTATTATTTTAAATTTCATGTTACAGTGATAGAATAAGCAGAACCCTTTTTTCTGTTCCTTTCTCCGCCAATGAAGTCAGTAAGCAACATTGTGTGACTTATGTTTCTTTGTTTTGTATCTCCTTTTTCTATACATTTCAGCTTAAATTTGAACCATTGACGGCGATGCTGTTTACCATTGATTTTTTCATCATGTGTCTTAATGTAAGTAAACTGTTATATTTATACCATATTTTTTTCAACACACGCACGGTATGTTACTGATTAATGTAGGGATTAAGAACAGCCTGGCGTCGATTAGACGGGGGAAAACGATTAACATCATGCCAGCCATTCAAAACGATGAATATTTCCAGCTGTTACACCTACAGAATTGAAAAATCAAGCTTTACCGATTGAGTTCTATTTGATGTACCTTTTGGCTTACTGTGCGACCTGTCCACGTGGCTGTTATAAATTTATTATTTCGTAATGGAGACGCCTAATACATCATGTATATTTTGAAAATGAACATTTTATTTTATTATATGCCAGGTGAATAGTATGCTCAAAAGCTGTTCTTTAGCATGTAATAAGTTTTTATGTGATGGTACTGTCAGAAACTGGGATGATATGTTTTTCCTTTTTGATAGTACAGGCGTTCTCCGAGATACACGGTACCTCTTATACGCGGAGATACGCGGTTTTCTAAATTTGACAATTCTTTGAACAAATTGTGCTGATTTGACACATCAATTGTAAATTGTCAAATAATTTCCGTTTTGATCGAATGTTAAAAACTATTTCAAAAGGTTTAAAACTGTTTTATTCAGTCAGAATCATATAAAATAATTGATAAAGAGACTAAAACCGCCCCCTACTTGCAACATTACACGAAAATTAGTGATATTTTAGCTGAAAATCACGAGATTTGACTTACGCGGAAATTTGAGATACGCGGTATTTTGCGGCCGTTTTCGGTCCACATTAACCGTGTATCTCGGGGACCGCCTGTAATTACTTAGTTACTAACAATCAAAAAACGAAGTTCAACAAATTAAAAATGCAATTAAAAATACACAAAATGTTAAATGCTTTTCAAACTGATACTGGAAGCTTATCTAATACTAGAATAATTGAATCAACCAAGTCTGTAATGATTATCATGAAGTAATTTTTTTTTACTCAATTCACACGATGGAGACGCCTAGTACCTTATTCTTTTTTCAATGGAAGTTTTATTATTTTTATTTATGTAATTTTTTTCAGCTTCATTTAATGGAAAACCTAAAAAAAGGATAATCACTTGTGGATAATCAGGATGAGGATAATCACACAAAGCATTCCAAACACTAATTGTAGACACCATAAGATTTATTTGGATCATTGAATATTTTATTATTATGGATTGTTTGTGCCTACTAGTAACGAATCATATGATTGGGTATCAGGAATAAACAACAATTCGATAATTTTAGCCAAAAATGTTATCGATTTCCCCAACAAACTGCACGTGTAACGGAATTTTTCCAAGAAAGCCAAACAATTTCCTCCAAAAACTAATGTTCCCTTCCACCTCCATACGCGGGATGGTGTGTTTTGTTCATACAAATGTTAACAACAACCATCCAGCAGCATGATGTCTGTTTTCACTAGCAAAAACACAATTTCACGCTGCCGGGTCGGTCGCCGGAAGCAACCCAAACTACACAATTTTAGCGCGAAATTGTTAACCCTTGCCTCCTACTATCGAGCACCACAGACTGTTAGCTTTATTGCCACGAGCCTTACGCTATCAAACAGCTTCCCGCCATCCGGCCGATGCCTTTCTACACCCCAATTTCTCGCTTTGTTCTCGTTGCAGATTTACTGTTTGCTGTGCGTGATATCGCAGTACCAGGAATATAAAGCTGGCCGCGGACAGGCCGATGACGATTCGTACACTTGCGTAAGTACCCACCTTCCTGTTTCCCGTTTTATGATTGAACTTTCCGCTAAAACCCTCCAGCACAGTAGCGCGCAATCGATACAACCAGCCCGCCGCCGGTTAATTACATTTCGAAGAACGCACGGAAGAAGGCTTCTCATCCTCAATCCTGTACATAATTATTGCGTTTGACTTCGATTGGCCCAACAGCTTTACAGCTGTGCTGTTGACACGCTCCCTCTGCTACGGTGCTGTTGCTAAGTTCTGAGAAGCGTCAAATTAAATAGAGACATCGCCTGGGACGCAACATTGCTACACGGTTGTTTTAATCGGAAGCCGATAAAAGAGAACAACCTAAGCAGTGTCTGTTTAGATTAGAAGTGAAGAAAATCAATACGCGAGCTAGCGAGCTTGTTTCTGAATCACTTTATTTATCCCGTTCCGGCTGGCTGATCCGCTCATTCGCAGCGTTTTATCAAGATTAAATTATATTCAACACGTTTCCATTGCACGAAGCTTACCCTGAAACGGCTTGCCGGAGCGGCTGCAAACATTAACCGCTCCAAGAGTTCAAAGTTTCCGGAGTTTTGGGAGTCGGTGGCCACCGCTGCTGCCGACCAATAATTCATAACATCCGCGGGAAGTGCCGCACACGAAAAAAAAGGCGGAACAGCGGAGCAGCGTGGAGGAATTGTACTCAGACCCATTAATCATAATATGAACAAATAAATACCGGCGTTTCGCCACGACCAAACCGACCGGATTTAATCTCTCCGGCGGACACGGGTGGGCGAAGGTGGTAGGCGGAATAATAGCCCCTTGTAGTGGTGGGTTTTCCCCCACTCACATTGTGACATTTTTCCACGAATGATTTATCCTTCTGGGGGGTGTGAAAAGTAAATCCGGAATTGGTGTGGCGAAAGGTTTTAAAGAATAGCACAAGAAGCATGCAATGCTTACGATCTTCCTGTGTGTGTGTGTGTGTGTGTGTGTGTGTGTGTGTGTGTATGTGTGTGTGTGAATCTACAATAATGAGCTTTTCGCGCGATTATCATATCAAACGCACATGAAAGCGCTTTTGATTGACACGGCAACAAATTAAACATGACACGGTGCCAAATAGGATGACGTGTTACATGTTTGTGATAATTGAATTTAAAAAAATACCTCTCTAAAAAAGGTATATAATTCGCTTTCCATGAGAACTCATTACCTAGGATTACAATGTAACACATTTAATGGTTGTTGAGTATGATTAATAACTCAATCGAAAGTCAGTAGATAATTCTGATTTAATTAGATTTAATGGGCAATTCAAATATTTAAATTTGATTTTGATGAATTGAACAGCCATTCACTAATGGGATTACCACTCAACCAAACATATTCCCTTTTTTAATCTTTACAGTGTTTGGATACTGTGAAAAATTGCTTTATTGTTAAACCAATGGTAACAGTTTGTTATCATCATATTCATGGTCATTTCAAAATCTTTAAGGCCGGTGGACATTGTCCGTACTTGCTAGTGTAATTTCGATTTTCAATAGCGCATCTGGCGGCGGCTGACCGAAGCATTTTGCCAAACAATTTGGAGCCGCTTCAGAAAATACGTTATTTTTCCATGTTTTTTACTTTAACTGGACTGGAAAAGCTTTGTAAGTGATAGATAAATATGTGGTGCAAGTATTTCGGCCATTTTCGCATAAAAAAACGGTGAAAAAACTAATTAATTTTGAGATTCAACACGACCATTCCCCCGACGACCAAAAAAAGCTTCCACCAGCCGCCGCCAGATGCGCTAGTGAAAATCAAAATTACACTTGCGAGTACGATCAATGTAGCCCGGCCTTAATAGTTCCATTCGATTTTTCGTACTTCGAGACGAAATGGTACAATAGATTTAGAATTGACACGAATATTTCATCAACTATGCTGTGCAAAGAATGCTTTAATTAAATTGAACTTTATTGCTTTAATGGCTTTAATGCTGAGTTGATACTTTATGGAGAAGATTATCTGTAATTTAAATATTTAATTTATAAAGAACACACTACAAAGTCTTAATCTATTGCTTGGCTAGTTAATTTTGTTTATACATTTTAAATTCCTTTGTTATAAACATGAATTGCCAATCTATTCATAAAATGTAAAAACCAACACGGAATTCAAATTCTACGTAATTTGTAAACCAAATATTCGACCTCCAAACAGACACATTACGATGAACATCCGCATTGTATTGAAAGCATTTTTGTTCGTCTAAAAACTTCAGAATTCCATCGTCCAAGATTAGCCGAAGTATGAAAATGCTTGCAAAAGCATATCTTTATTTTTACTCCACCAAATTCCTACCGAAAAAAAAGATCAACCCCCAACCGTGGAACTATGATTTGCATAAATGTGGTCACCAGAACGCGTACACTTTTTCCCATCCGAAGAATGCGCGACGGCTTGATAACCCTACCGGCAGCCTCTTGTTAGGACCTTTTTCGTTCTCTCCTTTCCACCATTATCCCAACCAAACCCTTTGGCGGTACCGTACGCTCATCTTTAATTCGGTGCCCTTTGATTTTATTTTTTATTTTTAATTCACAGCCCACCAACATACAGTACAGTCCGCCGGCGCCCACCTGTCTACCGCAGGCCAAAACGACAACGCTCAGCCCCGTCATCTGTCCGCACTCCAACTGCACCCTCATCCCGGAGGAGACGCAGATCAATGGAACGTTCGTGGGAAGTATGCTAAAAACCCGCCCACCAGCCCAGGACCCGGTTCAGTAGAGTCTCCTAACGGTTCGAATCTCTGTTTCCGCATTTTGCCCCTCGCTCGCACAGGTGTAGCATCGTCCCCGCTAAGGCCGCCGCCTCCGACGGTCCGTCCGCCGAGAGGGTCGCTGCTGAAGAAGCACGTCAAGTTTTCGGCCAGCGATAAGCCGAAGGGCTGCTGCACGGGCATCATCCATCCGGAGAACATCATCAAAGACGCCACCAAACCGAACGGCCACATGATGGTGTCGATCGAGACGCTGCCCGGTAAGTGAGGCCTCTGTGTTGTTGTTGATTTTGGATTTGTTGAGGTGTGTTTTTTGTTGCTTTGTTTTGCTGTTCTGCTGTCCGTGTTACTCGCTTAAGCAATTCCACGAACGGGACGAGATGAGTTTTTAATGGAACCCGCTGCTGCCCGTGCTGCTGGCGATTGTTAAATAATCATCCTTTGCGGATGCCTATTTGAAGGGTTTTGCTATTTGTGTATGCTTAAATCGTTCTTTTGGCAATCTATGGTTAATTATATCGCTGCATGATTTGAATTATAATTAACATAAAATAGCTCGACAGCCTCTAACAATCTTATCAGGTGGTGAAAGGCTATAATTAAAAACCTTCAGTACAAAAATCACAGATTTTCATACTCCTGGTATATTTCAAACCAGTTTAGAGAGGAAAAATGGTACACTTTTTATGGGGTCACATTTTACCAAGTGTAGTAAAAGTTACCATGTTATAGAACATGTTTTTGTTTGTCCATTCTACTGCGATGAGCGCTCCCGTTTTGTGTTACTAAATATCACAAATTAAACCGAATTTCTATCTGCAGCATGTGCACTGGAAGCTTTTACGAACTGGCTGGGCCAATTACCTAGAACCGGCGAGGCTCTGTGTCTGCATGAAAATAGATGCGGCAAGCTTTCCAAAAATTCGTTACCATGGCAGCCATTTAGATGGAAAGCGATTAATAGCCACCTTCAAAAAGACGAACATTTTTTGACGTTGGAAACAAAGCGGATAGAATGCCTGGTACAATGTTTACTGTCTTTTATCAAACAAATAAAGCTTTTGGAAAATGTTTGGTTTTAACTTTTCGAATCCATCCCTCCATGTAGTGCTTGAATTTATGATCCGTTGAACTGTTCTTTAAAAATTCTATAAATCTAAAAGCCATAAACTAACGCTACAATAAATGAAATAAATTTTGAATGATGTTAGCTGCACACATTGAACTATTTTGAAATACTTTGCTCAGCTATATTTAATAAATTCAATTATTTATTAATTAATTGATTGATTAAATTATTAATTTCTTTATCTTTTTATTTGTTTATTTATTTATTGATTAATAAATTTATTTATGTATAGATTGATTTATCTATTTATTCATTTATTTCATTTTTTTATTTATTTATTTTCATTTATTTATTTATTTATTTATTTATTTATTCAAATATTGGTTTATGTATTATGTATTTAACTATTTATTTATTTATTTATTTATTTATTTATGTATTTATTTATTTATTTATTTAAATATTTACTTATTTATTTATTTATTTTTATTCATTTAATTATGCATTTATTTATTTATTTTATAGAAAAATCAAGCATAAACAACTATAGACCTACACAAGTTATTTCTATGCGTTACATTACATTACACTGATAAGACAAAAGAGATAAAATAAATATTGAAGAAACACATGTTACAAAAGACCAAAAAAATAGTCAACAATACAAAGATTTTTAGCTGAAAGGGTCTTGGAAATCTTTACCAACATGCAACATGAAACCTACTAAGCGGTACGGTTCGGTGTATTAAAACCATTTATTCTTTAACCATACAATGTGTTGATAATACTTGAAACGAACTGTAGCACTATCTAGGAAAAAAAAAGTTAGCAAAGGAAACCATTTGGTCCGGAAATTGATTTTAGAATCAACATCCAACTGTAACGCTAAGCATTAAACAAGCTTTTTTTCTTTTTGTTGTTGAAAATTGCATCCACTTTTTAACATTGACAGTGTCGTTACTGGCAAATAGGAATTCATATTGAATGGTTACTAAACGTAACGTACGTTTGAAATAATCCAACCAGCATCATCATTTTGTTGAATTTTAATCCTTTGTAGAGAAAAATTATCAAAATCATGCTTCAACTAACGCTACTATTTAGTTACAATCGAATGCAATGCACAATATCTAATCTGCTTCTAAATGTCCGCTCACTTCTCACATCTCATTTCCAGAGTACAGCGAGGATAAGCTTTCCTGGCACGAGCAAAAGCTGTCCAACGCCAATCAACTGTATCCGAGCGTAAAAGGCTCGACCGCGCAGCACCATCAGCAGCAGCCCGAACACTAACCATTCTCTCTCTCCAAACGGTGCCCAACCCACACCGTGTCAAACTGTGGCCATAATCGAATTCCTTTAGGAGTAAGCACTCTCTCCCCGGAATTCGATCGTACGCGCGGATGTACCGCAATGCACACGGCGGAAGCACCCATAATAACAGGGCACAGGGCGCTGCTATAACGAGCAACGAGCGGAGCAGAAGAAAAAAAAAACAAGCCAAAACGATCACTGGAATGCGTAAAACGGCCACAGTCCAATCTAGTTTTTCGAGCGCTTCCTACAGCTATCATTTCGCAGTTTTACGACCCCCACCGTTCCTCGTGTTGTTCGATAGAGTTTCGAGCGCAAGGGCATAGTTTTTACTTTATTTTTGTTTTTGCCGGTCAAACAGATACTGAGCAGTAGTGATACTTTTCGTTTAATGTCCTTCCTCATAGCAAAGCAAAAAAAAACAGAGGCGATTGCCTAATGTCAATGACCGTACCAATGACGATGGCGCCAACAACCCCGAGGGGAGCGAGTATATTCATTAACACAGGGAAGGACTCTTGTTTTTTTTTGGGAATTCGTTTGAAAACAAATTTGCAATGACCACACGCCATAACCATTCCAATTGGATGTTGCTGGAAATGGAAAAGAAATGAACATGAAAGGAACGAAGGTAGCAAAACAAAGCATCAAATAGTCTTTACAATGTTGGGCCATTAACTGGAAAGCAAAACACGCCACAGTGATCAGCCGCTCTTCAGGCTGTGGTTTTGTTGTGGCTGGCTGGAGACTTTCAAAAAGGATGGCCATTTTGAAAGCATGGACCGGCGCCGGTAAATCATTCGAAGTGGAAGCTAACTTCGCAACCCCCAAAAGCACGCGTCTCAAGGCGAACGAGTGTTCTTCCCCTTATCCTGCAAGATGAGCCCCCTCCGGTTGTTTTGTTAGTATTATTATCGGGCAAGCATTTCTAAATCATTATCCAGCATGTGATAAATGAGTGACGCACAGTGAGCGCTTCTGTGCTTTACCTTTTTTTTACCCCTTGGGAATGATCTCGGAACACCGTATCAGTATTGCAGATCGAGGCACGATTTCACCGCACCACTTAATCAGCACGCTGTTCTGCTCACCTGCTCATCTGCTTACAGCGCCCACAGCTTGTTCCTTCGTTAGCGCAATGACTGGTTGAATCAGCGAAAATAGAAGAAAACACTTTTAAATGGTCGCAGGTTTTTGTCTTTTGCCTGCCGCATTTTTTTTTTCCTTTTGCCATCCAAACCCTTGGGTTGGGCGAGACATCTCTCAAACTCAACGCATCATTATAGAGCGCGGCTGTCTGGTACGCTTGTGCCGTCACCTGTCGCCTTTCAACCGGCGGACCAACAAAAGCGAAAACCGCAGTGACGGATGGATGGAAGCAAAATTTGCCACCCTCAGCCTTTTGTGTCGTTTCATCCCATTGACTCGCTATCCGCTCCTCCACAGACGCGTGGTTGCTGAGCGCTTCTTGCGCCTCGCAACGCGCCTGAATGTATGCAAAATGAGCGCAAATTATTTCTCAAGTGGCTGCGGGCTGAGCGTACAAAAGGGGGGGGCGAGCTTTAGACTGTCACAAAAAAACAACAAACGGGACACACGCTGTCCATGTAACCTCCTCTTCTTTCCCTCCTTTCTTGGTTCTTCTTCATCCTGCTCCCCGGTCGTTGATGTTGCCAATGTACTCCCGAAGCTGATCGCAGGAAATGCCGCCAGTCAGGATAAATGACACTTCCTTGGTGGGACAACGGTCACCACCCACCGCCTAACCCCACCCGTTTCCAAACCCCAAGGGTCCAAGGGGCGAAGCAGCAATTAATTAGTGCACGGAAAATCTCGTTGATGTTTTTGTTTTCCTCTTGTGCGAGACATTTGCCTTTGCCGCTCGAGTCCCCCTACCCGCATGAAGAGGGCCCGGCCATTTTAAACTGCTTGCGCTCGGGGCCCAATGTCAAACTTGAGGTGGCGTTCGGGGTTAAAACGGGGGAAGGGGTGTCGATGGATCGAATTACCATTTCACCATTTCCTTCCCATTTCGCATTTCGCACGGGCAAAGCAAGGGAAGAAGTGTGCCTTGGGCCGGCCCCGTTGCTCGAGAGCGGGCGTGCTCGATCGAGGTTAATTGTAATCGCGCAATCAGCGTAAGGTATGAACAAGGTAGAAATGCAATTATTTTATAATGAATCAATGCACCGCACTTGCCGCTTTTTGTGCTGTCGCATGCTCTTTTCTTCGGTTGTTGGAGCTTGCTCGCTGTTGTTGCTTCCCTTTGAGTTGAGTGTTGTCGTGTTTTTTTGTTTGTCGAGTTTCAAGCGTTCGGTTCAATAGCGCTTCTTAGCAAAATTGAGTGTAGTTCGTGGCAATGAAAATGTGGTATATGGGTTTAAAATGAACACTGCGCACACTTACAATTATAATTAGGACACGATTTTGCGTGGGGGAAAGAGCGAAGCATTGAACGAATTGAGAAAAGTGATGAAGTGATCTCGACGAACGATCGTGAGTAATAGAATGAAATAATCATATTTATTGCTCTTTCGTAGAAGAAAACAATCACGTGTCTTGAGGGCTACGGATTTCTGTCCCATGATCGCGTCGTGAACGAACCAAACACCGTGCATACATACACGATAGCGTTAAGCAAGAAGACAGACCACATACAACAGGAACTGTGCTGATGACACAGCGCACGCTTGGGCTTTACTCTCGGATGCAACGTCAGTGGGCCACGCAAAGCAAGCAGATGCGAGAAAAGCTTGCCAAACCCAAAACCCTCACCATGAACTAAATTACAGGAAACCGGTAGCGACTGTGTGTGTGTGTGTTTTTAGTTTTGTGCGATTCATTTTTTTACCAAAGTAACGGGAGGGAATGTATGTGTAACAGGGGAGAGTAGAAGACGGTAGACGGAATGAACACAGCTGAGAGCTGTGTGGCAAAACTGTGTGATATTTAAGAGTATTTACAGATAAAAGGGAAAGAAGGAAACCAATTGATTGTAAGGGGTACGACGGGCGGAAGGGTATAGCGGAGGAAAGGATGTGTAAAAAGGTGAAGTGCGTGAAGAAATATATTTGTATCTGTACCGATTCACAGAGCTAGCCATTGAATCGGGTGTGTCTTAGTTGGAACGATTTCTACCTTTCTACCGGGTGATTTGTGAAGGAAAGAAATGGCTTCATAGCAACGGGTAAGTGTTGATGTGACATCAAAGGGCTCTGTAATCAAAACGGGCATGATCAGTTTGCTCTTTTCAATTTATAGTTTTTCTTAACAAAAAGTGCTCCAAAAAGTGATAAATAATCACACTGCGTATTCATGTGATTGATTATTCTGGGTCTGATTTTACAACCATTTTTTGCAGCAATTGATAACAGATTAGTTATTTATACTTTAAGTAACGAAAACTGAATTTAAAAAAAATCGAAACCTGGCTAAGCATTGTGTTGCACACTGCAACAGGACTCTTTCTTTCGCCAGTTGGTAAATATTTTTTAAGTTAAAACAAGCGTTTTTTAAGCTGTCTTATTATTAATTTTTTCATTAGAGACGCTAAAAAGTCCGTCACTTGTCGTGGGCTTTGACGAAAGAGTGACCTTGCATCTTTCGCTTAGCCTAGATCGGGAATCCTTCGGGAATGCTCAACCCGATCAGTGATAGACGTTGACCACACTAAACACCGTCTGTGTCGCCCTCTTTCGGGAATCGACAAGAAATAACACTGTACCAGCGAATCGACCGTTAATAATAATTAACACATTGCATTAACATGCTCAACTCCATGATGCTGCATGAGAAACGTTTGTATTTAGATAAGAGAAATTCGTGGACTCAATGCTGATCTACTAGTGCAGTTGAAGATATCATCATCCATTATGCTTGTTACAAATATGGTTGAAGGTAGGTGTGGACTGATTAATCCAAGAGGCCTAAAGATGTGGTAATGAAATGCCTTGGATATCCTTGGTGTGGTACGCGTGGACGCGTGGTAAAGTGAATGGTACGCGTTGTTACTTGAATGGAGCAATAGATTCAACGTTTCCTGGTTTAGATAAGCTTCTGAGAATCGGACAATAATCCACCCAACTCCAATATAACAGTAATGTTCCGTATCCCTGTTCATTGTACTGATTCACTTCAGGTCATTCAGACTATGGAGCTGATCTAGTACAAGTCCAAGCCCTGAATTTAGTCACTGTATCTTTTCCAATTCCTGGAATTAAGAGTTTGCTTGCAGCTAGTTACTGAATGTCTAATTACTAATTACATTTTCGCATGTCTTATCTCCAGTTTTACCGCTGTTATGATCGAATGATTAAAGTTTATTTGCTGAATAAAACTATTGAACTTATCTTGCTATAAAGCATCTTGCTTCTATGACATTCGAACGAACCTTGAGTTGCTAAATCAATCATCAAGAAGTAAATATAATTTATTGTATTTTTTTGACTTCAATATTTCAATATTTGCAACATTTACATTGAATGTAAGAACTTGTAAAACCTAAAAAAGTGCTTCCACCAACTATAAACTATTCAAAAAGAATTATGTGTTACTCAACAAATAAAAAACAGGTTAATCATTTTCTCCTCCAACACTCCCGCACTGACCACAGTTGCCAACACACTCGTGCTGGCATTACGATACGGAACCATCAATTCTATGGCGAAACGATATGACCATTACCGGCGATGCTATCAAGAAAAACCTTTTCCTGCCTTCAACCCACCTTCACCGGCTTCCACTCCATCCACACTCTGGGATAATCAAACCGAAACCGTAGATAAAGACGCCAGCAACGGTAGCGTGTCGCTTGCCTTTCACCCAATCAAAATGGACAACGCCGGTATGCCCAAAATACGCATCCTGCAGCTGTACGACCTCATACCGTGCCAATACCACCGCTGGTGGTTTTGCTGCGTAGTTCACCCTTTTTTTTGGTTGCTTTCCTTCTTCTCTCCACCACGGAAGAAATGGCTTGAGAAACATATTTTTTAACGAACACACGACACACAAACCCGCTGCCGAATGCCCGATATAGGGGGGGGGAGGAGGTTGGAACCCGGGTCCCTTTACGTCCGATTTTCCGCAACATCGCGTGAATGACGCGTGTATTTTCGTGCTGGTGACAATCAACTGCTCGGTCGGGTTTCGGTTTATGGAGCGAGGAAGGTAAAAAAAAGGTAGCAAGGAGGTACACCATAGTGACCGTAGCTGATGAGAGGAAAGAGCTTGCAAAATATACTGCCATTGGGTGTGAGTGTGTGTTCCGTAAAAAAAGGGGGAAGAACTATAAGAATTTTGAGCTCAAAATAAGCTTACGTTTGTGAGTGTAGGGAGTAAATCACTCAAAAAGATGTGTTAATAAAGCCTTCTTATACATTTGAAGCGTTTCCTCGCCATTGGAAGCGTTTACGCCCTAAAGTATGCAATACGCACGTGCACGTTTTAGTAACCGTGTTACTAAGCGGTTCACTATTGAATCGTACTTATCGTGCTCTTATTATTAGTTAACTCATCTTATCAAACGACGGAGGCAGTAGAATACTGCTTTAGCTGTACTTCGTGAAACGTTCTTTAATTGGAGAAAACAACGAAGTATAACTAATGAGAGTAGTAAGTTCGAACCCGATCATAACCAACCATATACAAGCTTTAAAACGGACTTGCTAAGAAGGTTATTGTTTTTACCTTCCCGTTCCTCTCCATTAACTTGGTCCATTTTGGCCCATCGATAGGTTTACATACAAAGAAAAGTACACCTATTCACATGGCATTATGGCAACAATGCCTTGCAAATCCAGACCGCTCCAAACGACGCTGAGAAACGTATTCTTATCAACAGTTTGTACCACCTTTCGAACAATAAAACGGAAAGACTTATTGGATTTGCTGCCTAATGACGAGACAACGATGACCAGCTGGTCGAGTGGTTCAGCGGTGATACAATACACTACAAATCAAAGCTTCGTAGTTCGATTGATAACACCAGCACCAACTTACACCGGACGGATGATGCGATAGTTTGTTGGCAGTTTACAGATTGTCCAGCGGCAAATGAGAATAATAGTGAGATGTTTCTTGGCACAAAAACTCCTCTAAACACTGCTGCTCCGCTTGAAAGTAGTGACCATCGAAGCGTACCGGATGTGTTCCATTGATGGGACGCGTGTAATGGGCCAGATAAAGCAGCTATTACTCATTTGGTTTTGTTCTTATTTCCGGTAACCATTCGTGAAGAGCATACGTATACTTCAAAGGTAACTTTATTGGCACTTGTTGGATATATTGCCGGCTTAAAGTGTGTCGGATTCCCCGCAACGCTGTGGACCAATCAGCGCTCTGTTTGCACCATATATGGAACCTAACGATCAAGCAGATCAAGATGGGTCGATTTAAACAGTATAGAAATCGAGAATCTATTTAAATAGTCGTCTTATCGGAACAACAAAGTAAGACACCAAGTAATGAAGTATGCAAGTAATGTATGTAGCCGTGTCGTACTCTGCTAAACAATGACACAGTAAAAATTCTACTCCAACAATGTCCAACATTCACGTTGGAAGGAGTGTGTCTGAGTCTGTTTTGACGCTTTCGTTGTAGCGAGGAATCAGCTTCAGTTGTGACAGTGCGCGCACAAAACCATGGCAAGAAACACGCCAATTGCGACCACTTCAAATCTGTGCGCTGTGAGGTCTGGCTTCACGGGGTAAGAATTGCAGTGCACTTGACGGCCGATGCCAGTATCTTCCCGATAACGCCCTGCTTCAGGCTATAAAAGTGCTGCATCCTTCATCAAACACGTAACAGTGCGTTCGTAACCGTAAGTGCGACGCTTTGTGAGGGATTTGGGACAGCAACAAAACACACGCTTAAACAGTGACATAGTGAACAATGGTGAACTGGGTTGGAGTGTTAGTGCTAGTTGCAGTTGCTGCAGCAGCCTTCGCGGAAGAGCCACACAAAGCAGCCAGTGCTGAAGGTGAATTTTGGAGTGCCAAGTGAACGTGATCGTGTGGGCTAAATCCTTGATTTGATCGTTTTATGCTATCCGCAGGCAAGAAGGTGGTTTGCTACGTAGGAACGTGGGCCGTCTATCGGCCCGGCAACGGACGGTACGACATCGAGCACATCGACCCGTCGCTTTGCACTCACCTGATGTACGGGTTTTTCGGCATCAACGAGGACGCGACGGTACGCATCATCGATCCGTATCTCGATCTGGAGGAAAACTGGGGCCGCGGTCACATCAAGCGGTTCGTGGGGCTGAAGAATGTGGCGCCGGGGCTGAAGACGCTCGCCGCCATCGGCGGCTGGAACGAGGGTTCGCGCAAGTTCTCCGCAATGGCGGCCAGTGGTGAGCTGCGGAAGCGCTTCATAACCGACTGTGTTGCGTTCTGCCAGCGGCACGGGTTCGATGGGATCGATCTGGACTGGGAGTATCCGGCCCAGCGGGACGGTAATCCGCTGATCGATCGGGACAACCACGCCCAGCTGGTGGAGGAGATGCGAGAGGTGTAAGTGATTGTTGGAAAGGATAACGCGCCGCTCTGTCGTCTCTCTATACTTACCCGCGTGCTGGTTTTCAGGTTCGATCAGTACGGTTTGCTGCTGACTGCGGCCGTCGCTTCGGTGGAGTTTTCGGCCGGCGTATCGTACGACATACCGCGCATTTCGAAGAGCTTCCACTTCCTCAACGTGATGGTGTACGATATGCACGGCGCTTGGGATAGTAACTGCGGCATCAATGCTCCACTGTACCGAGGGTCGGCCGACACGACGGACAGGCTGGGACAGATGAACGTGAACGCCAGCATCCAGTTTTGGCTGGCGCAGGGTGCACCGGCCGAGAAGCTGGTGCTTGGCATTCCCCTGTACGGACGAAGCTTTACACTGGCCAATGCGGCCAACACGCAGATCGGAGCGCCGACGGTTGGAGGTGGGACTGCAGGGCCTTACACGCGTGAACCGGGCGTGATGGGTTACAACGAGTTTTGCGAGAAGCTAGCCACGGAGGCATGGGATTTGCGGTGGAGCGAGGAGCAGCAGGTACCGTACGCGGTGCGCAACAACCAGTGGCTGGGGTACGATGATCTTCGATCGGTTCAGCTAAAGGTAAGGATCGAGTTGAGCGTCATTACCAAAGCCAGGTCTAAAGATGCTTCCTGCTGTCTTTTTTCTCCTCTTTTTAGGTAAAGTACCTGCTGGATCAAGGTCTGGGCGGGGCCATGGTTTGGTCCCTGGAGACAGACGACTTCCTCGGAGTGTGCGGTGGTGGACGGTACCCGCTGATGCACGAAATTCGTTCGCTCGTTAATGGTGGTACGCCGAGTACAACGACTCAGCCACCATCTGTCGCATCGACCACAACCACTGTCGCACCTGGCACCACTACAACCACTCCTACGGGGGCAAATCCGGGCACGACGCAGCCTCCAACGAGCGATGCTCCGAATCATACCACCACCAGCACTACTACGGGCGGAAATCCGGGCACGACGCAACCACCATCTGGCGTTGGTCCGTGTGCCGGCGGGCGGTACGGGTTTGTGCCGCATCCGACCAACTGTGCCCGCTACTACATCTGCCTCACGGCGGACACGTACTACGAATTCAGTTGCCCGCCGGGGACACTGTTCGATCCGGTGCTGCACATCTGCAACTGGGCGGATCAGGTCAAGTGCCCAAATGAGTAATTGAGCAGATGCTTAGAATTAGTGATGTTCTCTTGTGTGAATAATATTTATAACGAATTTTATGATAAGCTTGGATGGTCTTGTACTGCAATAATTAATTTGTAAACAGCATCCGAAAGAAAGTAATTAATATTAAAGCTATTTATATACTTTTTGATATCGTCAAAACTGACGGTTTTGATATAAATGACATTCTTTTTTTTTTCATAAAATAATTTTCTATTAGGCCTACCTAAGCAATTATTGAGCTTGGGGTTATCGATGGCTTATTCGTTTACCTATATCAACTGAAGAGATGGGATAGTCAGCCTATCAGATAGTTTCTTCACGTGGTTTGATCGCAGGACGGGTATGTTTTCTCTCTCTCTCTCTCTTTCTCTCTCTCTCTCTCTCTCTCTCTCTCTCTTTCACTCTCGCTCTCTCTCACACACACACACACCAAAAATCCAATTAATACCAAAAATCCATTTTAATCCTAAACGCAGTCTAAATGACTTCTAAACGAAATCTAAATCACTCGAGTACTTCAACGGAAAGGACTCCCTTTATCAATTGGTAAACGAGTGACGCATTTTAAAAATAACAGAAAAAGCTGCAAAAAAGATAGTGAGATAGCTAGCTAGGGAAGCTTTCCTTCCCCAAGCGCCAAATATTAAGCTTAAACTACTGGAAAATCAAATATTTATATAAAAAGAAGAAAGCTTCCTAGCTTCACTGGTTTGCTCAATAGATGGCGTATTCTTCTTCTTCTTCTTTGGCACAACATCCGCAGTCGGTCAAGGCCTGCCTATATCCACTAGTGAAGTGAGCTTGGCTTTCAGTGACTTATTGTTACCATAGCAGGATAGTCAGTCCTACGTATGGGGGTACGGTCTATTCGGGACTTGAACCCATAACGGGCATTTTGTTAGTTCGTTCAAGTTGACGACTGTACCACCAGACCGGTCCCAATTATATTATATACCAGCGCGTTATATTATATTATATTATATACCAGCGTATTATAACTCATCATTATATTGTTGTCCTTTTCTTGCATTGTGTCTCGACAAGCTTCATCCCAAGTGCCACAAATCCACTAAACAACCACTAAACGGCTTCTAAACGACTCAAGCACTCTACCTCAACGGAATATAGAAAGACTTCGTTTAGCAGACGGCAAACGACTCATGCATTCTAAAAATAGCAAAAAAAAGCTGGTGGCGCCATCTGTTTGTGGGATACCCAACCAGTTGAGCTTCCTCGCTTGGAGGAGAGCTTTCTCATTTCCTCTGTACTGTTGTATGGTTTCGCATTGAAGTTATGCATCGCTAGAACTAGAACGGCGATACGATTGTTTAAATACTAAACTCCAACGGAAACCACCAGCACTGAAGCAAGTGAGATTTGAGTGATGGTCGTTGGTGTTGAAACCCACGTATCTGACCACACGACCATTCACATAGATTTTTGCTCAGTAAATTTGAAGGCTATATAGGTAATGATAAGATGAAACTTGTCGAAACACATTGCAAGAAAAGGATAGCAATATAATGATGAGTTGTAATACGCCATCTTTTGATCAAACCAATGAAGCTGTGGAGCTTTCATTTTTTTTCTATGGATATTCAATTTTCCAGTCGTTTAAGCTTAATCTGTGGCGCTAGTGGATTTTGGTACTTGGGATTTGTGGCACTTGGGAGTCGTTAAGAGCCCGTTTAGTGGTCGTTTAGTGAATTTGTGGCACTTGGGTTGGGCCTGGTTCTGGTCGCTAGTGATTTCCATATTTCATATGGAGTTTACTACATTAAATACAATTGGGAAATGGTTTTATGACTTTATGGTCAGTATTCTGAGAACATTTGTGATTTTCGGTACGATAAATGAAAAATCGGTAGGAATACATTCAAATCGATAATTCTGGTCACTCTGTCTTCAACGTCAACAGAGTTTGACATGTTTACAGGCCGCTCCGTGTATGCGTGCCCTCGTGTGCCTGTGTGTGTGCGAATGCGTACTTTATTCTGCTGCTGCACCCCCATCCGAGAACAACATCGCACAACGTCGTCAGCTGTATAGTGTGTGGTGGCAGGGGAAAACAATACCGCAGCATTGTGTAGCATAAAGAACTCGCCACCCCGATGTGGGCTGCCAATCGACAGTGCAACCACATCATGTACTGCTGCTGATTGGAAGCGTTTTCAAATCATAGGAATTACGGTCACCAACAAGCCAACCAGAAAGCATTCCCAACCGCAGAATGTAGCGATCGATTGCGGGCGTCTGGATTGCGGAAAGAAAACAACCAACGGGCCTTCCTTCGTGGCAAGTGTTCAAGTGCTTCGTAAGTTGGCAGGCTCAGGCTGAGTCATCGTTTAGAATCGAACGCAACGTAGCGTGTCTGTGAGTGCCCCCCTTCGCGAACGACCGAGCATTTTAGCGCTCTTATCAGCTCGTTTAGCAACCATCAGTGCGCGTTTTTTTGCTGCTGCTACTTCTTTCTCCTGTGCCGAGATTAAATGTTTGTTGTTACATATTTCGATTATATTGTTTTCCTTTTTTTTGTTGCAGAAAATCAATCAGCGCGAACAACTGAGAGAGAGACGAATCGAACGAACAACCCAACAAACACACAAACCCACAAGCGGAGTGGGAAGGGAGGCGTCTGTACTGCTGCCGCAAGCAGTAAGATAAAAGAGAGCACCAGCAAGAGCGAGCGAGAGCGAGCACGGAGTTGAATGCAAAGGGCTCGCGTTCCGTCCACCGGACGACAGCAAAGGATGAGCTCGACCTACCCGTCCGCCCCGATCGGCGTCCGGCTGATCAGCTACCTGTCCGCCAAGCTATGTCCCCGGCTGCAGGTGAACCGCGTGCTGTGGTTCAAATGTTCCGTCCTCGGGCTCACGTACCTGGCCTACACCTGCTACCACATGACGCGGAAGCCCATCTCGGTGGTCAAGTCGGTGCTGCACCGGAACTGCTCCACCGTGACCCTACCGCCCGAGTTCGTTACGCCCGGGGGTGGCGGTGGGGGCGATCCGACCGTCCCGCCACCACTGCCAACCGATGGCACCTGGTGCGACTATGCGCCGTTCGATCAGCCCGACTTTAACTCGCTGTTCGGGGCGCTCGATTCGGCCTTTCTGTTTAGCTACGCGATCGCCATGTTCTTTGCCGGGTTCATTGCGGAGCGCGTGTCGCTCCGGTACTTCCTTGCCCTTGGGATGGCATTTTCGGGCCTGTTTTGCTACCTGTTCGGCATGGCGAAGGTGTACGACATACACGCGCTGTGGTACTTCGTTGCGGTGCAGGCACTGGCCGGCATGTTCCAGACGACCGGCTGGCCCGGCGTCGTCACGATCGTGGGCCGCTGGTTTGGCAAGTCCAAGCGGGGGCTAATCTTTGGCATCTGGAACAGCCACACCTCGATCGGGAACGTGCTCGGTACGCTGATTGCGGCGCACTATGTGGAGCGGGACTGGTCGATGTCGTTCGTGGTGCCCGGCTTTGTGATGGGGCTGTGTGGGTTTCTGATGTTTCTGTTCGTGGTCGAGCGGCCGGAAATTGTCGACTGCCAGGAGAAGGTGGCGGACTATGCCCAGCAGCAGCGCGGTTCGTCTGCCGGGTCGAGCGTCCGGCGGATGGACGATTCGGTGAGCGATGTGGAGGATTCGGGTGTTAGCGCGGAACAGGTAAGGGAAAGAGAGTTGCCCTTTTCAGGTGTTGTTTAATATTTGTGCCCGTTGTTCATTAACCATGTATTTTAAATGTAGAAAAAGAAAGCGACATAGATTAATAGATATATTTTTTCTTTTTTTTATCATTCTTTTTTGTCGCTCGCTTTTTTCTCGTGCTGTGCGTGTAAAAAAATTGCCTTTTATTGTGCGCCATTGCGCCATTCCAATCGCAGGACAATGTTTCGACCAGAACCTTACGCGGCAGCTATTACTCTGTAAGTGCATGATGTTTGTAACCATTTTGGGGGTCTAAATTTGGTGTTGTCAGAATTGGTTCTTATCGTGTAGCGCACGGACCATTATAAATCGTGCACAGTTAATCCATTTTTTAAGATAATTCTTTAAAACATTAGCATTAGAATTAGCTGCTTTTTTGCGGCAATATTACTCTAAATGCCATCTTTCAACCTCCCTTGCAGGAAATCAACGAACGAACGCCCATCCTCGGCAGCATTAACCGTGCGCCACCGCAGCACGACGCGATCGGGTTCTTCGGCGCGCTGCGCATTCCCGGCGTGATCGAGTTCTCGCTCAGCCTGTTCTTCTCCAAGCTCGTCAGCTACACATTCCTTTTCTGGCTGCCGTTTTACATTCAACACTCTAGTAAGTGCACCTCTTCCATGTATGAAACAAGAATTGGAACATTTTTTCCATTATTTTTTGTAGCTTCCATGGGCGCCAAGCTGTCGGCGGACGTATCGACGGTGTTCGATATTGGGGGCATTATCGGTGCGATCGCGGCCGGCATGATGTCGGACGCGTCCGCCATGCCGGCGACCACCTGCACGGGCATGCTGGCGATCGCTGCACCGCTGGTAAGTGTCACCAGTGGCAATCAAAAGGCTCATCTTGAACGGTTTTCGCTGCATTTTCTGCTTTCCTCCCACCAAAACAGCTACTTATCTACCGGTGCTGGGGCAGCGTTTCGCTTTCCGTCAACATACTGCTCCTGTTCGTGGTCGGGCTGATGGTGAACGGACCGTACGCACTGATTACCACCTCGGTCAGCGCCGAGCTGGGGCAGCACAGCTCGCTGAACGGCAACTCGAAGGCACTCGCCACCGTCACCGCCATCATCGATGGGACGGGCTCGATCGGGGCGGCCATTGGGCCCCTGCTGGCGGGCATGGTGTCCGGCTGGAACAACGTGTTCTACATGCTCGTCATATCGGACGTGCTCGCGCTGGCCATGTTGCTGCGCATCAGCAGCAAGGAATGCTCCAGGCGCAACATCAACCGCCGCTACAACGTGCGCATTGAGTGATAAGGGAAGGGGGTAGAGGAAGAAGGAAAGGAAGGAATTCGAATACGCGCACAAAGGTCGCGGTGGGTGTACGGCGTGGGTTTCGTGCGCGTGTGTACAGTTTTTACAGCTAGCTCTCGATATATACACAATATATGGTCTGATATTTTCGAGCACGAAACGCGCGGAAAGGGAGTGAAGGGGGGAAGAGGATACAGTGGGGTGGGATTTGCTTTTTTTTTATCATTAATGTTTAGTGCGTTTTTTTTCGCTGCCTGCAGCCGATAAGAAAATAAATAAAAGCTCTTTAAAAACTGGGTGGTCTCATCTTACAACAAAAAGTACTTTGTTTCGGTTCATTTTCATTGGGATTTCACGACAAGCGATGGCTTTTCTATTTTTCTTTTATTCATTATTACGTTAAAATCACAGCAGTCTTTTAATGATAAACTTGTTCAACTGTTTTTTTGTGGTTTGATTTGTAAGGGGGAGCTTTTCTCTCTCTCTTTCTGTCCTGTTGTTGCTTTCTTTTGCGAGTGAAGAGGCGCTATTTGTTTTTTAGTGTTTTTTGCTATTAGTTATGGTGTACTCTCTCTCTCTCTCTCTCTCTCTCTATTGTCCACTGCTTGGTGGTTGCCGGGGGATGGCGGCGTGGAGCGAAAACCTGGTCAATTTTAAGACGTGTTAGCAGTTTGAGCGCTTAGTTACTTAGTACAAGCGAAGTGTTTGCTGTTTCGTTTCTTATTGCAGCTTGCGTACATTCCAGTACATTTAGTTATTTTGTGTCCATTTTTATGTTTCTGATTCTGTTATATTGTTTTGCTTTAGGGCTATTGTAGGAAGGGTGGTGTGTTGTTCTTCTCTGTGTGTGTTGTTTGCATTTATTTGTATTTGTTTGTTACTTACTAATTTAACCATTAATCCATCATTTTGTGGGGCTGTCTTTTGTATCTTCTTCTTCTTCTTCTTCTTCATCTACTACTTTCTCTTGTTCCTTGTCCTTTCGCTTCCGCTTGTAGCTGTAGTCAATGTAGTAAACGCAGTAGAGGGGTTCATCAATATGGAAAAAATACTATTTAGCCAACTAGGCGACCCTATTCAGTATGCAATTTGTATGTGTATAGGGGGGGGAGGGAGTGTGTGTGTGTGTGTATATATGTAGGCTAAACCTAATCACTTACATTCGAATGTTTTGACGCTTGCATCTTTCCTTTTTTTCGCCCTCTTTTTTTTGATCCACTTCTTTCTTCATCTGTTTTCTTAACTTTCTTTCTTTCTTAACTTGTTCGTGTGGTGCGTTTTTTCATCCAAACAAACAGCACAACGCTTGTGTGGCGCAGTTTTATCATTGCTCCCTTTTTTTGCCGATTTTGCCCTGCCGTGTTTTTTTTTCTTCTCTCCAACCTCCAATGATCCCATCTATTTGCACTTTGTGACGGCGCACCAATGCGCCTTTGCCTGCGCCAACACCACACTACTACACTGCGCTCCTTTCTTCTACGATGCGTTGCCATTGCGTACACGATTTGTTTTTAGCTACGCTACATACTACACGCTCTACAAACTGTAGGAGATACAGACAGACCGGTTGCTTGCTTGCTTTTGTTTGTTTGTTTAGCTTCCTTTTCCCTTACTTACTTGTATTGGTTTTCATTTAATGCTAAAGTTTTGTTTGTTTTACTGTTTTTGTTTTTTTTTTAATAGTTAGTGATTTTTGTGTTTTACCTCTTTCAGTTGATTTGTGCTTGCGGGCTCGTGGGAACCGTCCCTTTTCCAGTTTTACAAAACAGCAAACAGAGTGAGTGACGACACGCTTTTGTGGTCGGGGCCGGTGGTCCCCTTTTTTCCGGCCGGACATATTCCGACACATTACGACGACAATCAATAAATATAAATCTGGCGCGATATTGGCTCGTACCCTTTTTACAGGGGACGGGTCACATCACCGGCTCGCTTTCTTCACCCCACACATCATATTTCACACCACGTGGAACAGTCATTAGTTTACATTTGCTTTAGCTTTCGCGCGTGTGTGTGTGTTCACTTTTCTTTTTTTCATTACATCAGGAATGTCCAGTTCAGTTGGTTTGCTTTGCTGTAGAGTCTCTCTGCTCTGCCCACCATTTTATGTGCGCCCGCATTATTCACATAAATTATTCTTTTTTTTCCCCTCGGCGGGCGTTAATGTTGTTTGATGCTTGCATTTTGACATCACACCGCACATCACAACACACAGCTCACACGAGGTGACACAGTTACACACATTTGGAATGTATTCGCTTAGAAATTGCACATTATTGGTTCAGTGTGTGTGTGTGTGTTTCTCTCTCTCTCTGTGTGTGTGATTAAAGGGACACAAATCATCACAAATAGTTTTGTTTTTTTCTTCTGTTTGCTCCGTTAATGTTGTTAGGAATTAATTGTTGCTTTTGCTTTTGCTCCCCGCCCTTGTTGTACAGCTTGTGTTGGGCACCTGCACCTGCAGCCCTCTCCCCGTGTTAAGGCTCTACACATACACCACCCAGCATCGACACGTTTCGAAAGCATTGCACGCCTACATTATCCCGCACTTCTGCTAAAACAAGGCTATGTGTAACACAAAACTAACTGTACGAGATATCGATTGCACAAACAAGAGGCGGCTCTTGCGCCAACCGAATGCCGGAGATCGTTTTGATTGATGACTAAAACACGATCGTCCCCCCTGTGCCCCTCCACTCATGTCAGACTGACCGCCGCTTTTTCGACAGAAGGTTGGAAAGGTTTACACAGTAGTAGGATACTTTGCACCATCTTTTGGAACGTATCTTTTTGCCGTTTTGGATTAGCAGCAATTGAACACAAACAGTTTTGTTTTGTTTTGTCTGAGCTGAATCACTATCGATTAAATAAGTCTTTCTACGAATGATGATTAGGCGACGAACCTCTGATGCCATGAGCATGAACAATAGCTCGATCCATCTCACGAAAGTTATGCAGCACACTACAACAGAACCGTGTATTGCATACGAACGTAACAACTAAAACCTCAACATATGTCTTTGCCTTCAACGGCTAGTAGCTAGCGTACACCCATCATCCTTTTAAAAACAATCCCTAAAGACGTTAAGAAACGTTCCGTTCCGTTTTAAAAACCAAAATCATTTGCTCCCCGTAATGCAGTATTGCTGTGAGACAGAGCGGGTGTACTGGGAAAGCCCTAATCGCTCATCCTTTCTATTCGTCTGCTGTCTCGGTTCCGGCTTACACATGACTTTTGCGTACTCGCGTTTCTCTCTCTACTATATTAACAATACTATACACATACACGAACAAGGATATAAACTATCTACTATTGGCTATTGCGCACGCGGAGCACGGGGAAATTCCCTCATTGGCAAAATCATCAAGGCATAACTCGCTCTCTTTCAAAACCCTAGCTTACTGTGTGCTCTTCAGGTGTGTCTGTGGCATTTACTTCCCTCTTCTGACGCTCCCTACCCCTCTCGTCGACGGTTAAAAATTGGTCTGAAATCGAATAAAATGTAAAACTTATTAAAAATTAACGTATTTAAATCACTTCCCCTACTTGCTTGGCGCGGCACGACCCCCTGTGGCCATTAGTCTACTATTAGCCCTTAGTCTTGTTTCATCATTGAACTAAAACCGGTGTTCACACACACACGCACAATCATGCACACACGGTGAGATTTAAAAAAAAAGTAACAGCACAATGTCTGATGCGTCTGCTTGACGCACGCTTGTTCGTGCTTGAAGTGGGGTGGTGGTGCCCTGCCTACCTACGGTTGAATATGTGTGTCCTCCCCGTCGCCCGTGAGCCAGCGGCGGCTATGCTAAAGATTGCTTTTGTTAAATGGAGAAAGAAAGAGCCAAACAAAAACGACAAAAGCAGTCTACACCGTCAGGGAGGTAATGAGCTGCTGGCAGAGCTTCCCGTACTCGTACTGGTCGCCCGAGATCCGCCGCAGCTTGATGCCCTTGCTCGTATTGCTGTCCTTGCTGTTGCGGCCCTCGTACACCTGCAGCTCGATCTGCAGGCCGCCGGAAAACTCCAGACTCAGGTTGGACCGTGCCTCGGAATTGGCCCCGTTGCCACCGCGAGCCGACCCAGTCGCCCCTCCATCCGCACCGCCGAGGGCACCATGGCTCGATCGATCCTCTCCGCCAGCAGCAGTCGATCTGCTACCACCATCGCCCAGCGGATTCGAATCCATCCCACTCGCCGATTTGCTGCCATGACCTCCGCCACTGCCCGTCACACCGTAAACGCAACCCTTGGGCGGCATCGTCGAGTCGAGCGTCCGCTTCACCATCTCCAGTATGCGCACCGAGTCCAGCGAGGAGCATTCCTGCGGCAGCGGCAGCTCGTAGCATTCGTCCGAGCTGCGCGCGCCCCCCTCGCCGAGCGAGTCCGGGCTGAGCCGGCCACCGTCCTGCTCCGAGTACGAGTCGGCACTCTTGAAGCCCGAGCTGGCAGCCGACGGTTCCTGACTCGGCGACAGGTTCGAATGGTTCGAATCGTTGCTCAGGCTGTCGTCGCTGAACCCGAGCGACTTATCGCTGCCCCGCCGCACGTACGACTCGCTAATGTCGGACGTGTCCAGCTTCGCCGAGTTGCTGCTCGCCGTCGCCGTCGAGTTGTTCTCCGTGTCGAGGCTTGCCTTCCGCCCGACGCCCCGCGTTATCGACGGCATGTCGCTCGCCGGCTCGGTAATGAGCAGCCCGGAAAATCCGAGCCCGCTCGTCGTGGCGCTGCTGCCCCCGGTCGGGCAGTTGAGCGAATCGTCGCTATCGCCGTGGCTCGAGTCGGACAGGGCGACGAGCGTGATCTCGCTGCCCTGCACGTCCGTCAGGCAGATCTGTGGGTGCGTGTGCTGGAAGCTAAGATCCTCCGGCGACCCGCTCGCCGAGTGGCTCTTGAACGCAGTGCTTGCCCCACCTCCGGCGGCGGTCGTCCCGGCCGCCGTCAGGTGCTCCTCCTGGATGATGCACAGATTGTTGGGCGAGGTGGGCGGCGTCGCACAGATGCGCATCGTTTGCGGCGGCGGTGGCGGCAACAGCCCATAGTTCTTCGGATCGAAGTAGTTGACCGGCGTGGTGGCGCCCGAGTAGCAGCCCCCCACTATGCGGCCGGAAAAATCGATCTCCACGCTGTTCACGATGTCCATGCTGAGATCGAGCGGCTCGTTGCAGGCCACCGAGGGCGGGAAGGCGGCCGTCACCGCGGACGAGGTGCCGCGCGTAATCGAACCGCCCGCCATTGTGGTGCTGCCGGTGGCACTGCCACCACCGCCACCCGTATTCAACGTGCTGATGCCGCGCGTAATTTGATGCATTGGGGAGGCAGCACCACCACCACCAGCGCTTGCCGAACCAGTCCCACCACCACTCCCACTGCCGCTCATGTTCCCGCTGCAGCCGCTCACGATCGAGGCCGGCGGACCGGGCAGGATGGGCGAGGAGCAACCGCTCGCGTAGTACACGGGAGAAGGACAGCCGCTGTTGCTGTTGCTGCCCGGGTACTCCAGCCCCGACAGATGGCACATTCCCGTGCTGGAAGCGTTCACCGTCGACATTGTGCCGCCCGGTGCCGCCATCAGGTTTTGGAACGCGTACGGATTGCCAAACGCGCCGCCGCCCGCAATGTAGCTCGGTTGCATGCCGCCACCCAGCATCGGGAAGCCGGTGGGCCGTCCTCCTGCACCACCATAACCGGCCCCTACACCAGCGCCACCACCACCATGATGCCTTAGCGTTGCATTCAGCGGCGATACACTTTGGCTGTGCTGCAGCTGCAACAGATTCATGCCGGCATCCAGCAGCAGCGTCCCACCACCTCCTGCTCCTGCGGGGCTACCACCACCCCGCACCAGCCCCAGCTGGTGGCCCACCTCGTACGGCATGGTGCGCGTGTGCAGGATGCTGTTGGCCGTGTCGATCTGCAGCCGGTTCTCCTGCACCAGCTTCTCCAGCCCGGGCACCAGCGACAGCAGCACGTCGTGCGGCACGGTAATGTCGGGCAGCGTTCCAGTGGTGGCACTGCTCCGCTCGTCCACGAACGCTTTACAGTGCATCGGGGAGCCGGGCAGGCTGACGGAGTTGTCCGCGAGCGGCGGGCTCGGCGTTATCAGCAGATTGTTGCTGCGCTGCTGCTGCGACGCCGCTATTGCGGCCGCGTGCAGGCCCTTCTGCAGCTGCTGGCACTCCTGGAACGGGCCCTGGAACTGGGACGTGATGCGGGAGCCCTCGGACGCGCGGCGCACCGGGCTGTAACGGCCTGCAAAGGTGAAGAAATAGGGAATTAGATTGCGGTTTTGTAGAATTAAGGATGAGAATTTAAAAGAAGAAATGGATGATGTTGAGGAGTTCGACGGCAATGGCTACGGGACACATAAGGACAAAAAAGCGTGCAATTGCACAACAGCTACTACACCAACACAAACGTCTAGCGCAGATTTAAACACCAGAAAAAAAAACAATCCACCGTTAAGACTACAAATCTTGTTTCTAATTACAAAAATGACGAAGGATTTAGGAAGGCCAGGCGATTTACGAAGGCTGTGTTAGTAGTGTGAAGCGATTGACCCGTAATTCTTCGTTGTCTCCTTTCTCTTTCTCCGGATTGATGGCGACGACTCCCCGCCGAATGGTTGGGTTAGTTGGGTTGTGTGGCGAGAGATGCATCCTTCCCGAGATGATGAGACACGCGAGTTCCGCCAGACACGGATCACTTACCGATTTCCTGTACCGTCGGGAGCTTACATGTGCGGGTGGCGTAGCGTCGGTTACAGAGCTGCGACTGTACCACTATCACCGCCTGCTGCTGCTGCTGCTGCTGCTGCTGTTGCTGCTGCTGCAGGGGCTGCTGGTGAGCCGGTGGTGGCGTTGGCACGGCTGGCGGACAGACCATCGGGGGCGGGTGCGATTGGGTTCCGTGCGGTCCTCCCATGGCGTCCAGTGGACCGTGGTGCTTGGCCATTGCCGATGATGCCTGCGAGCAGACGGGCGGCAGCAGCGAGGGTGGCAAATAGTCGCGGTTCATGCGTGCCTCCACCTCCCGTATCAGGTCCGGGCTTATCACTGTGGCGCGCACACACACACACAAGCAGCAGCGTGTGGTAGTAGTAGGGCCGCACGCATGTTGCGTGTGTTTGAGGGTGTATTATTTTGTTGGGTTGGGGGGAAGGGAGCAGTGCAGTTCCGTTGTTCCGTATAGCAGGTATTTACGGTTTTTTTTTAATGAACAACACCAAAAACAACATTGATGCACAAGAAGTTGAAAATAACATATTTACACGAAAAAAAATACAAAAAAAAGAAGAAAAAAAGGAAAAAAGGGATGAGGAGAAAAACAAAATTGGTATAAAAAACAAAACAACGGAAAAGAAATAATAGAATAGTATCACACGAGGAGACAGACATAGAGGAATATAATAATGTGTAAACTAGTGATGTGCACTTTGCAGGGCACTTACGATTCCGATCCGACTCCGGCTATTGTTAGTCCGATTCCGACTCCGGAAAAATCCGAATCACTATTTACGCCCAGAGTCGTAGTCGTCTGGGTCGGAGTCGTCCGGGTCGGAGTCGTCCGGGTCGTAGTCGTCTGGGTCGGATTCGTCCGGGTCGGAATCGTTCGGAGTACAGAGTCATAGTCGTCCGAGTCATCCGGTGTCGTCAGGAGTCGTCTGAAGTCGTCCGTAGTGGTCTGAAGTCGTCCGGAGTAGTCCGGAGTCGTCTGAAATTGTCCGGAGTCGAAGTCGTCCAGAGTCGTCCAGAGTCGTCCGGAGTCGTCCAGAGTCGTCCAGAGTCATCCGGAGTCGTCCAGAGTCGTCCGGCTTGGTCCGGAGTCGTCCGGAGTAGTCCGGAGTCGTCTGAAATTGTCCGGAGTCGTCTGAAATTGTCCGGAGTCGAAGTCGTCCAGAGTCGTCCAGAGTCGTCCAGAGTCGTCCAGAGTCGTCCAGAGTCGTCCAGAGTCGTCTGGAGTCGTCCAGAGTCGTCCAGAGTCGTCCAGAGTCGTCCAGAGTCGTCCAGAGTCGTCCAGAGTCGTCCAGAGTCGTCCAGAGTCGTCTGGAGTCGTCCAGAGTCGTCCAGAGTCGTCCAGAGTCGTCCAGAGTCGACCGAATTTTGAGTCATTTGGAGTCGTCCTGAGTCGATAGGAGTCGAGTGGAATCGGAGTCGATCGGAGTAACAGGAGCCGTCCGGGGCAATGTGCTAGTGATCAAGCATTTCATTTCTCTGTGTTTTTGTCTTTCACTTTGCGCGTGCACTTCCTACACAGACCTTTGTTTCGAAGGTCAACTCCGGAAGGCTCCCACTTCAACCGATTCCGGGCGACTCCGGACGACTCTGGACGACTCCGAATCCGAACGACTCCGACTCCAATCGATTCCGGACCACAACGAACGACTCTGGACAACTCCGACTTTGAACGACTCCGAACGACTCCGGGCACCTCTGAGCGAATTCGAACGTATCCGGACGACTCTGGACGACTCTGAACGATTCCAGCCGATACCAGACGACACCGGATAACTGCTGGACGGACCTACCTTCCGGAGTCGGTTCCGAAATTGACGGAGTCGGATTAGAGTCAGCTCCGTATTGTTGCCAACTATACTAAGTGTAAACACATTTCTACAACACTTCAAACAAAACGTGAAAATCTTCGTACGTCATTTGCTTGTGCAAAAATAAAAGAAATAATCAACAAAGTAAGACAACAACAAACAGTACTTCTAAATTTCGTGTTTTGAAGTGTGTGTGTGTGTGTGTGTGTGTGTGTGTGTGTGTGTGTGTGTGTGTGTGTGTGTGTGTGTGTGTGTGTGTGTGTGTGTGTGTGTGTGCTAGCAGTAGTTTAGCAAACATGCAAAGGAAGTAAAGATTCTTACGAGACAAAACAAACACACACACGAACGACGATCATTCAAACATTCTTTCGCCTGTTGCGAATTTAGAAACCGGTGACGTTTCGAGCGCACTCCGATCCATTACTTACCGGGCGGACGTTCCATCACGGTCAGTAGACCGGTACGCCGAGTGCGGCCTCCACCGCCCGCTCCGGTACCGCTTGTGCCGCCCGCCGACGGGGCCGGCGAGTGTGCCTGCGGTGGTTCCATCGGTGACGCGTTCCCGGCCGACAGATCATCCGTACAGCCGACGGTATGCCGTTTGGTGCAACCGCGTCCATGCATGTATCTATGGAAATGGGAAGGCGAAAAGGTCAGTATGTTATCGGGGCGTAACACATCGGTACATCATAAGGGAAAGAAAGGGTTTTGTTAAGCAGTAGGGACAGTTGGGTTCTGTTTGCATGTTCTTTGCATTTCCATTCGCTGGTAATGTCTCCATTGTTGACGGTGTTCCACACATCATTTACATCCGAAAAGGCGCACGGCGGAAATGGAAATTCCTCCCCGACGTATCGTCGACACGCGCGGTGACATAACGTTGACCACACACAACGTGGAAGCAGGGATTACGCGCAAAAAAGGGAGCGTTATGGCATCAGCCGGGTGGTGCCACTGCTACTACTACAACAAACACGCTATCACCTTCTCCCCCATCTAAATCCAGTTAGAAAGCAATTTGTAGCTAATAAGACAAAATCGATCCCAAATTGCATTGCATTCAAATTGGAATAGAAAAAAAGGTGCGTTTAAAACTAACTTTTAATACCCCCGTCGACAAGCATACACACAGACACATGAAGACGTGCGTACATCTTGCTAAAAGGGGGACGGAAATGTCGTTTATCGTACCAGCGTTGTGTCGGCTGACAGATAAGACCATTTCTTTTATCGCAAAGGTGCGTTACACATCTGCTGTTCGCGCGAAATTCGGGCTAAAGCGGCGCGCAACGGACACGCACAGTGCGCGGCCTTAAAAACTCTTTACCGAAGCTACACGCTGCAGTATCTCCAGTACGGAAGGGCAGAAAGAAATGCAAACAAACAAACAAAGACGCGCTGCGGACCCCCGCCGTTCGATCGAAGGGCTTCGGGCTTTCCACGTTCGTGTTTTGATTTGCTGGCAGCATTCGATACGCTGACACAGTGTAGCATTGCCCTTCACCCCATTCCAGCACCTCCAAAAACACGCTCAAGGGCACGTAAAATAAACAGCAAATTTTAATATTTGTGTGTCGAGAGAGCGGATGAACGGAACCTTCAAGCTTCTCTTTTTTGATGAGATAAAAACACAAATAAAACCTTCAACCACACTTTCCTGACGCATTTTTTGATAAGCAGCGTGTTTTGGGAGATGGTGGATGAGGGGGGAAACCCCCCCGACCCCCCTTCAAACAGCATAGAAAAAACGAACAACAATTTCAACCGGTGTGCGTTTCCAACTGTTTTGCAAATGAAACGCTTCAGCTTACGATTACCCCCGTACCTCTGAATTTCATCATTCGAATCATCCGTGCCCTCGCTGTTGGGCGTCTGCAGCATCATCACGTGGTCCATCATGAGCGTGGAATTGTTTACCGCGCCGGTAATCGGTCCAAGGGCGGAAGTCGGCCCACTCGCACCCAGCAACGATCCATCTCCTTGCTGCTGTTGCTGCGTCTGTTGAGACTGCTGTGACTGCGGCTGCTGCTGCTGCTGCTGGTGTGTATGATGTTGATCGTGGAAGTTGGTAGACGACGAAGGGTAGTAAATTTGCAGATTCGCCCCACCATCCGATGCCCGGCGGCCAAAGGAGCTCGCTGAAATAAGAGGGAGAGCAAGACAAACACACCCGAAAAAAAGGGCAATTAGCACGCGCACTGACGATAACCCCCCGGGCGCCACACAACTCACTTGCACCCATCACAGTCGGCGGCTTGAGCAGATGCTGATCCTTGATGGTCAGATTGTGGATCGGTTGGTTTTGCAGCGAAGGAATGTTGATCGGCACGTTCGGTGTCGGCGGGACCGGCGGTTCGTGCGGCCCAATCTTGAAGCTGATCGGCACCACGTTCGGGTTGACCAGTACCTGCTCGTGCGCCACATCGCCCGGTCCGACCGTGTGCCGCCGTGTATTACCACCACCACCGCCCGCCCCATTTGCCCCGTGGCAGCTTGGCGGTGGGAAAAGATGATGCTGATACTGCTGCTGCTGTTGATGCTGCGGATGCTGCTGCTGCTGGTGCTGCTGCTGATCGCTACCAAGAGCCGTCCCAACGTCCGACTGTCTCGCCGGTGCACCGCCGGTCGGTGTGGTCGCCGTGTCCTGATCGTACTTCTCCAGCTCCTCCGACCCCGCCAGCCCGGATGATATGTTCAGTATGGTCGAGCCGACGCTCGTCAGCGGGCTCAACCGTTCGAGCGAATCGTTCTTGATCACCTCGGTCCGGTCGACCACGCCGGTCGTAATACTGGTCTTGCGGGAGCGCGAGTACGCCAGGCTGGCGTGGTGCTGCAGCCGCCCCTTCTCCTTCCGCTTCTGCCGCAGCTTGTCCACCAGCAGGTTGTAGATCGCGTAGATATGGTCGAACCGGCTCTCGTGCACCGACTGCGCAATCATGTCCGCCGTCAGCCCCGGCAGCTGCAGCATGTGCGTCATCACGACCGTGTCCAGGTTCTCCGTCTCGCGCACCACCGGTCCACCCGCACTGCCGAGCCCGTAGTCACCCGCCTCCAGCATCGGGATCGAGTTGTACTGCGCCAACCATCGATGGTGCGCGATCTGCTTCAGCGTGTAGCGCCGCTCCGGCTCCACCACCAGCATGTGCCGGATCAGCTGCTCGCACTCCTGCGACATAAAGAACGGGATGCGGAACTTGCCCGCCACCACCACGCTGCGCAGATCGTGCAGTGTCGTGCCGTCGAACGGCAGCGCTCCACAAACTAGCACGTACAGCACCACGCCCAAGCTCCAGATGTCCGACTTTGGCCCATCGTACTCCACACCCTGGAACACTTCGGGCGCAGCGTACGGCGGCGAACCGCACCACGTGCGCAGCGGCTGTCCCTCGACGAACGTGTTGCTGAAGCCAAAGTCGGCCAGCTTCACGTTCATGTCCGTGTCGAGCAGCACGTTCTCCGCCTTCAGGTCCCGGTGCACGATGCCCTTCCGGTGGCAGTAGTCGACGGCCGCCACGATCTGCGAAAAGATGCGGGCCGCCTCCTCCTCCCGCATGCGCCCGTTCGCCACGAGGTGGTCGAAGATTTCGCCCTGCGCCGCGTGCTCCGTCACCAGGTAGATCTTGTTGCGCGACTCCATCACCTCGTACAGGCGCGTTATGTGCGGATGATGCAACACCTTCAGTATCGATATTTCGCGGAACGTCTTCGCCAGGTTCTCCTCGTCCAGGCATGTTTTATCGATTATTTTAATTGCAACCTGCGGAAGGAAAGAGAGCAGAGCGAGAGAGAAAAAGAATGAGTGTGTGAGCGTGATAGTAGTGAAAGAAAAGGGAACGAGAGGCACAACAAATCGCACACATTAGAACACTAGAACCGCCGATGGGACTTTTTTGTCCCATAGGCAAGGTACGTTGTGATGGCTGGTATCCCTGCTGGCCACGAGTGACGGATGTGCTTCTGCAAGTCTGGTAGCACTGGGTAGAAAGTGTGTGTACGCGAATTCTTGTATCCAACGCAATACTCTGACTGACAAGCTTAGCTTAATATCGGCGCAAGCATAATCATGATCATTTTTCTGGCAGTGAACAGTGCTGCCAAATGCCACTGTTTCAGTCACCAACACTCATGACTGAAACGAAGCTCAAATCAGCTCACGTACACAAACTGAGATGATCAGTGACGAGACTCAGTTGAGAAACAGTTGGAGGATCAATCACAGGCTTGGTGACATTTTGCTTAGCACGCAATTCTTGGTCATTCACTTGGTCACGACATTTTGTGTTGGTGATTTTCACGACATTCTTGGAATATACTTGGCGTGTGGGCCCAAGCAACAAAATGAGCATGCTTTCTCCCTCTGTCTGTTTTGATTATCTGTCGGGTCAAACAAAGCGAGAATGCTCATGCTCATTATGTTTCTTCAAACCACTCGCACGCACCGCATATCTCCCATGACCATCGTGATGATCACCGCCTGAAAATGTCGCGACCAAGTGACTGACCAAGAGTTGGTTGCACACAATGTCACGAACCATGTGATGGTCGCAACAACTGTTTGAGGCTCGCCTCTGATCATCACAATAATCGTGAAATCGTGACATGATTTTGTTTCAGCTGTAATTGTCATGACTATGTCAGTGATATTTTGCAGAACTGATCACAGTAAAAAAAAGTCATGACATAGTGACTGACCAAGCGATGGTCGCAAAAATGTCATGAAACATGTATTGATCACACCAACCGTTTTGAGTATCACCTCTGATAATCACAATTGAGTACGTGACGCTGACATGAATTTTGTTTCAGTCAGATTTTTTATGACCTTGACAGTGACATTGTGGAGCGCTGCCCTTGTGTCAAATTCTGGAGGTTCTCGTCAGCGCTACCAGGTTCAAATGTCTTGTTTCGTGGGCAAAAGAATGCTTCACATGCAATAGACTATTTTTTCATGAATGTACTAAACGAGTTTCGTACGTATGCGTTTCATGTGAGCCAGGTTCTGATGAAGCAAAGATGTGTTATAGATGCTTGATAATAATTCATCTAGGTGTTCCTTTTGACTCCGAAAAAAGCTTTCTACTCTTCGTTTGGCCATTAAGAGATGTTTTGACATCGAATTTTTGTCACAGACTTTTACGTACACCCAAACAACTTAGAACAGTAGACCTGTTTTATTATCATGACACCTCTACTTATTACTTGATTGTTTAAATAATTTAGAGCTATAAGCCTAGATTTACTATCTTTCAATCCTCTAAGAAATCATTATAAACGTTTATCACTAGTAGCTTTATAATGTTATATTCATGTAAAGAAAACTAGCCTCAATATCCTCGGCATGCGCTTGATATGATCTCAATTCGATTTTTTTTTATTGATTGAGTTGTAAATAAAGATTTATTGTACCTAATTTTGATGTTTATTAATTATTTAATCACAAGAAACCTTTCGGTAATAATAAACATGTCTAAATATGTATACATAACGAGTAGGACAAAATTGTCTCATATGGCGGTTCTAGTGTCAAATAACTGAACGGAAGGGCGGGCTTCCTCACCGGTGTGTCCCGATTAAAAAAAAAGGTTTTCTTTTATCTCTTCTTCCTATCCTTTTATTGCTGTTGTTGTTGTTGTTTGTCCATCGAGATCGAGCGGATTATTTCAATAAAGCGTGAATATCGTAAACTTCTCAAACCCACCCTGTTTCCTCTTCCGCCGGATCTGGGTCACCGAGCGGGTGTCATAAGATAGGGCACCACCCAACACCCACCCAGGTGAAAGCTAAGCGGTAGGTATGTATAAATTATTCAAAACATCTGATTCAACCCCCCCCCCCCCCCCCGAAGGTGGTGGTGGAAGGGTGGGTTTTGAAGGAGGGAGGAGGGGAGTGGGGTTGCCTCATTACGACTAAAAGTGAGGTCACAACACAAATCGGACCAAAATGAGTGCAAACATTTCTTTCCCCCCCCCCCCCCCTGTTCTTACCATCCCCCACCCTAACCGAAAAAAGAGGGTCCCACCGGCAGCAAAAAAGCAACCCAACGGGGTCTTATTTTAAACTGTCCCAAGGCATAAAATTGGCCGACCGCCTTGAAGAGGACCTTTCCTTGCACCACCCCATCCACCCAGACTAAAATGTGTTGGAGAATATATTTATGGGTCACACACGCACACACACACACACACACGCGCCAGGTGTGCCTGTGTTTTGTCGTCACCAACTCAGTGACCCTTTCGCGCTTCTTACTCCTTCCAATGTGGGGTGGGGAGGGGGAGTGGATTGGCCAGTCATGTCAGCAGTGTTGTGGCAGGTTACAACCCAACCTCGCAGTTACACAACTTCCGCTCATGGCTCTGCTTGTGGGGGGGAGGTTCGATCGGTTCCCATTTTTAAGCTTCCGCCGGCCCCGCGAGGTCAAGCCTCCGCCTTCATCGTCGTCATCGCCGTAGTGGTTGTTCCGTATTTATAAAGCAGCGGAAAGGACGAGCCTCCATTCCTGAGCCATTTCTGTGACAGGCCTGGTGTGGTCGTCCTGCCACCGGCTTTGACCATAATAGATGGATTTCCTTCATTTTTAGGTCATTAAAAGTTCACCACTTCCTACTTCCCCCGCCCGTACTGCACGGGGGATTGGGAAGCAGACGACAGGGAGCTTCTACTTTCTCTCTCTCTCTCTCTCTTTGAATTCTTTGCTGACGCGCTCGTCCGACTCCAACACACACACTCGGACACCGGAATTGCATCGGTTTGCGCTCGCAGCCATATCCTTTTCCAACGCCCAAATGAGGGGGGTGGGGCTGGTGGCAAGTGGGTGGTTGTGACGCGAACTTAGGGGGCTCGCACACACACACACACGGCTGAGGTCTGCATACACTCGCACACAACACACCGGCTGATCGATTCGTCGTCGTCGTCGTCCTCGGGCCCTTTATTTTTTGCACAAATGGTGCATTATTTCGAGGCTCACCGGGCATGTGTGTGTGTGTGTGTGTGTGTTGGAGTTTATTTGTTCGTCGACGACGATCGATGCCCAACGGCATTCGTTGTCCTCCAGCGCTTGGACCCAATCCAACGTTCTCACCACAATCCATAGCAATGAGCAAAAATGAAGCACAAACATTGCCAAAATGGGTGTTTTTAGGGGTTGCCATTTCATCTGTACCTAAAAAAAAAACATACAAATTAAGATCGATTATGTTCCATCCGAGGTATTGTATATTCGGTGGCCTTAGACTGGTCAGATTATGAATTATTCGCCCTTTAAAGGAAGAGTGGCAAGAAAATGGCGTTTATTTGTGTCTTTCTTCTGTCTCTGGATCAAGCCACAGCAACCGGTCACAACAACACAGCAGATAAACAACAGGCGTGCTTTGTGTTTGGGATGAAAATTAGCACGTCGCAAACCCCCGATCCCGCCGTCCCCGTCCGGCCTGCTACGATCCGTTGCCCTGCCTACGGGTTATGCGACGCACGTGATTAATGCTGCTGTTACGCTGCAGGCGGTTTTTTTTTGTGCGAACGCGATTGTTTTCGCTGAATGGTTCCATTCGTACGCGTTAGACAGCAGTGCTGTGCGAGCCAAAGGAAGTACAATTCGTGCGAAAAACAAACCCCCGCCCGGGCACGAGACAGGCGGGGAAGTGGGCAGTAGGAAGTTTGCTAGAGATCAGGTGAGGATAGATAACGTTATCTTCACACACACGCGGCTCAAAAGTGTGGAAAAATTCCACCCATTGGCTGCATGGTTGGATAAAGCGGCCGGGCTGGTTACACATTGGCTGAGCGCACGCACAGGCACTGTTTGGACACGCCGTTTAAGGATGTTTTTATTAGGAAGAAGGTACTAACTTCCACCAGATTGGGAGGGATGGGGGGGGGGAGGGGGGAGGTAGCTTTACTCAATCGTTAAACAGCAGTTTTTAAAGGGGACTGGAGTTTTGGTGTTCTACCCCAATTCAGTTGCTAACACCTCATCGGGGTGAGAGAGAGGGAGAGAGAGAGAAAGAGAGCGCCACCACACCACAGAGAGCAAAGCTAAAATCATTAACACCCTGGCGTCACTGATCAGCGCCAGTGGCCACGCTTTTACATGCAAATCATAGCCACACTCTCAGTCGTTTCTCCTTTTTTCTTCCTCCACATTCCTCCGAAGCTGTTGCTAGAGTGGTAGAGGAGCGGGGTCTGAGAAAGAGACTGGTTTTTAGTTGTTGCTCGGTTAAGCGGCTCGGTAACAACCCCGCCGGTGGAAGTTGACGCAGTGTCTTGGCGCAAAACTTTACCCGAAAGCTAGCGGCGCTGGTGCCCTTTGACCTCGTGTGCCCGGGGATGACTTCTCCTTGGAAGGGGGACGGAGGAGTGGCGTTTTACCAAGTGTTGTGTCGATGAATCGATTGCGATTTGGCGAATAATGGATCACATCCATCTGTCCTTCTTTTTTCCCCCACTATCGATACTTTAAATGATGCTTATTTCATTTTAATCAAACATTGTTTTTGTTATGTAGTTCATCGTGAGACCTTTTGCAAAGCTAGGGTTGAGAGCCTGACAATCGGATGATAGTTCCCCCATTATAGTGTTGCATAGATTGCGCAAGCTAGACACAACATCCAGGCGTTTGGTCAATCAAAGGAAACGGAAAGTAATTAAGCAGCATAACGTCGTGGTCACATACATACGCAGAAGCGGGAAGAAAATAACTGAATAACGTAAACAAAACAATTTACAATAGCGGCTGGTAGTAATTGAATATAAATAGAATATTTTACTTTACTGCAGTGTGAAAAAAAGAAAGAAAGACATTCTGCTGATGGAACTAGAGGAAACGCTTTAGCTATTGAATTTAGGCAGTTAATAAGAAAATAACCATCTTATAACGTTTACTATCTCAAAGAAAGGTTTTAACTGTATAAATTTGGAACCTGGCAAAACAACTTGCCTGTTTGTCTATTGTCAACTGAGCATAATTTAAATTAATTTTGTACTAATTTAATAGTCAATTCTTAGTTTTAAAGGTATCGGGATACGTCATTGGCAAATAAATTCAAACTAATTTTAATGCATTAAGGCACAAACTACAGTCTAAACTCCGTACAGCAAACGGATCAGCTTAGGGGTTTCACTTGTTCAGTAACGATTGAACGAAGTTCCGATAGGCATCAGTATTTCAGTTGGATGTCAAATGTTTACTTACAGTCGAACAATGTGCAAAAGCAGCTTAACATTGCGCTCGAAAACGATGTAAATATTAATTCTGATTGATCTTTCAAAAACCTTATTATCACCTTCATTCGTCTATCGATTCTTCTTCTACTACTAGGCGTAGCCTACGCGGACATGCCGACCCGTGCAGGCCTTTTTTCGAGACTTATTAAGTACCACGCAGCCGGATAGATAGTCAGCCCCAGAGCTACGAGCGAACGGTTCATTCTAGGCTCGAACCCCACGATCTTATTGAGTTGTTCGAGTTGACGACTGTACCACGGGGTCGCCCCATCAATTACAATGTTTAAAGCAATGCTAAGGAATTTAAATGAATAAGTCCTGTTTTCCCCACGCGAAAGGAAATCAGTAAGATTCAAATAGTAATTTTGCAAAAGATGCTTTCATAATGTGAACATCACAAGGAGCATTAAAGCAAAAAACATGGATGACTAAAACTAAATGTAAAAATAATAACAGAAGAACCTTTTAGCATGACCTTTGACACACAGTTGAAGGTTCTATGTTTAGTTAGAAACGTCGCAATGAATTGCAAATATTGCAGAACTACTCTTTTGATTTTTGTTATTTTCAACAAAAGTTTGTACGATGCTTTAAGCCTGCTTCTTTATCACGACGAATGCAATCATGAGGACAAAGTCTACTTAACTTAATGCTCAATCATGCAAGTCACCCATTGATGTATAATCGCTTCAGCATAATACAATGGGTTTGATTATTGTAGGGCACCATGTTGTAGAACAAACTATGTCATAAAATAAAAAGACGCCAAACATCAACAGCTGAGTTTATAGCTTTTTAGCAATAATAATGGAGTTGTTCCAACATGATCGGACTCTGACCAAGGAACGAATTGGAATTGCGAGTGGGACACACTACGAAGTGGACGAAGCTTGGAAACGAATCTTATTTGATTCGAAAGCACCACAACAAAACGAATTAGAAAATAGCTTAAAGAAACCCACGTGCTCAAATGGTTAGAAACCGTTCTCCTACATGCAACAGTATGCGATCTTATGTGCAATTAGGAGCCCCGGCAAATCATGACCCTTCAAAGGACCGTTGGGACTATGGAGTGGACTAAGTAGTAAAAGACCATATTAGCAAATATTAGAAATCAAACTCAACTAAGACTCTTTACCGGTCAGTGATAAACCGTACTCGCTACAACTTGCCTCAGGGTTCAGTAATCATCCCCTGGAATACTATCGTTACAGCAGCTGATTGATTTAATAGCCGGTTTCGTTCGACGGACGTGTATCGGAAGCCGGTTGCTTGCTTGGTTGTGATATGACACGTGATAAAAGCGTGACATTCAAACGATTCTTCTCTAACAACTGACAGCATCACATCAGTTGTAAAAGGAAACCCTCGCAGGAAGGTAATTTTGCATAATCATTACACATTTCCCAGATAGAAGGCCATACTTTGAAATGTAACCTTTAATTTTGTATAATATCTAAACAAGCGTTTGCTTTCGCTTTTATGAAACCTTGCTGAAACGCTTAATCAAACACGCGGTGACATCGATTACCCAATCGCGCGCCCACTCACTGCATACCCCCGGGTTGCTTTTAATCATACTGAGGTTCCTCTTCCTCCATTCAAACCAAACACACAGACACACGTGATTTTGATTGATTTGGTAGCATTTCTTCCGCGCGATATTCGGTTGCCGCCATTTTCCCACAGAGCGCATTAAAGTACCGAAAAATAAAGCAAAATGTTAGCACAATAAAATAGAGGAAAACAAAACAAAACCAAACAAATCCGTACCTTAGAGTTTGTGATGACATTGGACGCGAGCTTCACCACCGCAAAGTTGCCCTTGCCGATCGTCTTCTCCAGCTCGTAGTAGCCCACGCGCACCAGCTTCTCGATCGACATCGCGCCCGGCTGCTGCTGCTGGTGGTGGTGCGGATGATGATGGTGGTGCGGTTGCTGCTGGGGCGGTTGTTGCTGCTGCTGCTGCTGTTGCTGCTGTTGCTGGTGCTGCTTGATGGCGGCCATACCGAGCCCGCCGAGTGCCGACGGGAACGATTCGGTCATTGCCGCGCTGCAACTAGAGTATCTAGCCCTACCCCTCTGCTCTGCTCTGTGGGCTTGTGGGTTGGGAATTCAGCGCCGCCGGTTCCCGTCGTCCGTAAGCAGAACCGCACCACCGGTGGAAAGCGCATCCACCACCAACACTACTACCACCACCACCACCACCAAGCGGCAAAAGGGCATCCGTCGTTTGCGTCGATCAGCTGTTGTCGTTGTTGTTGTTGTTGCGGTGGGTGGCGCTGTCACGGTGTGGTGGTGCCACATTGGTGCTTCCCGCGGCACGTAGGAGTGGGGGGAGGATGAGGGGGCTTTACAGTATCGCCGGCCGATTCCCTCGTACCACGACGCACATTTTACGCACTTTTTTCAGGTGTTGCTTTAATTTCACACACTGTAGCACTTTGACGTGCCTTTGGGCAGGGTTCGCCTAGGCAGGCACCACCAAACCAGCTTACTTCGATTGGGCGATAGGCCCCGGGAGTCTCAAAACCCTCCCTTCACAAACCTAGCACGTTTGCTTCTTCTTCTTCTTGGTCACGGATCACTTTAGGGTTTTTTAATTCTTATTCCGGCCCCAGCACGGCTACAGCCACAAGCACATCAGGGCAGGGAGACACACTTTTATCGGTTACAGTTCGTTTACTATCATCACCGTTTTACGCACACAGAGAGAGAAAAATAATCACACATGTACTGAAGGCGATGATACACACACACACAAACATATGTGCAAGGGTTTTGGGGCTGTGTTTGTTTGTGGGAAGTGGTAGCAAACAGAATGATAAAATAACAATTGAACGCATAGATTAGGGGGAGAGGGATGGGGGGCGGGATTGGGGGTGGAGGGTCCGCGAGAAAGAGCATCACACACCCCGGCTTGTTTCCGCGCGCGCTTTGAGCGCCAATTTATATACACCAAATCATCGCTCCACCATTTCCCCACCCTTGCCCATCAATGATCATCATCAGTTGTGGGGGGACGGGGCGAGATGTCGTCAATCGAATCGATCGCGATTTTAACACGAACAATGAAAGACCAACAACAAAGAGAGGATGAGGGAAGTGAGGGGGGGTTGTGGGACAACAACCACATCACACACACACACATGCAGCGACCAATTGGGATGAAACTGGTTCTGACCGAGATGATAGGATTGCTCTGATGACGATGTTGATGAAGGGAAGGGATAGAAAGATAACCATCCCCTCTCCCTCCCTCCGCCTCCATCCAAGCAGGCCCAAAAATTACGATTGCGGGGAAAACAGCCAACCGAACTTTGTCGCCTACTATGGCAGAGGGCCGTGGGGAGCTGAGAGGGGTGGCGGAGAGTTGGTTGTTTTCACGCGACAGGGCAAATTCGCATTTTAATCAAACAGGAGCAGGGCGCAAGATACCATTCCAAAAACAGCCCCACTAATCGATGATGATGCCAAACTCAACCTTGGCAGATAAGTTGGCGCACCGGAATTCGCTCCCTTGCTGGCGGTGGGGGGGGGGCACGGCATGCCTTCCCTTGCACAGGGTTTCGTTTCTCTTTCCACGAAAACCGCGCTGCACACGATTAAAACACGGCCGGAAACAACAACAAAAAAGCAATGGATGGACACAGAAGGCTCCCTCTGAAGGCACCACTTCCGAACAACAATAACAACAACACTGGTGGGGGGGTGACATTTCTTCCTAGCCCGAGCCCTTTTCTTTTCCGAGGGGGTTTGGCAGCATCTTTGGGTTTGGGGCAGCCCGTGTCTCGGTGTGTGTTTGTGTGTGTGTGTGTGTGTGTGTGTGTGGGGCTATACGCAGCAATCGATGCGTCGTTTCTCCTGCTGTCAAACCACTTCATTCACCAAAGCGCTGCGATGGACGAAAGACGGGGAAGGGGGGTGAAGGGTCGTCATGGGGAGCAGGGGAAGGGAGCGGTGAAAAGGGTGAGAGAAGAGCGAACAAATAGAAACAGACACAAACACACGCGCACCCTTGGGGCGCACACAAACCAACACACACACACGCACGCACGGGATAGCACGGAATGACAGAGCCCACACAGCCAATTGGTGTTTCTACTTTTTCTCTTCGGTCGTACCACACACTAACACACTCACACACTCGCGCGCAGGTTGTAATACTTTCGTGTCGGGGAGAGCCCACCCTTGCCCCTGCACAACAGGAAATGATGAAGCCCTCCACCTCTACACGGCCGCCCACCGCATCACCCTCACACACACACACACACACACGTAGACACGTACACACACATACACATGGGAACAATATCTGAATTTCACTGCCGAAATTCTTCTCGCTCCACCGTCCCGTCCCCCCTGCCTCACCCACTGAAAGACATGCTCTTATCGTAAAACAAATTCCTTATCCCCGCGAAACCCCGCACACTTTGCTTTCGCGGCCAACCCACCGACCGTCTTGAATGCACACACGGTGCGGCCCCACACTACCACCACGGTGGGGTCGGTGGCTCCTTTACTCTCGACGCAGATTCTGGCTGAGGGTACCTTTCCACTCCTTCGCGCACACAGCCACACACACACAAGCGGCACTATGTAGTGGAATGTTATCGCGTTGCTGCTGCTGCTGCTGCCCGCAACACACCAACCAAAAAAACGTTCCCTATGTGAAGACGACAATAATGATGATGCACTTCTTTGCTTTTACTTGTTTTTTCTCGCGAAATCAGACGAGGACGAATTGACAACGACGACGACGGCGACGACGCGTCCGCACGGGTTGTTAGCAAGAACGATAAAAGGCGCCCCACAATTGCGAAAACAATGGGTAAACAGACCCAGTCTGCAAATGTCGTGCACGGGTGACAGCCCGCTGGGCAGGGCGAGTGTTTTTGACGTTCGAAAATCGCTGCATCTCGCTCATTTTCGCTAGCCGTCCTTTACTCGCTTAAAGTGCTCGTTTCGAGGTGTGCTACCGTGGCGTGTATGTTCTCCTTCTTTGTGTCATGCCATCTCTTTCGCTCATGTGGAAGCGTGAAAAAAACGTAAACAAACTCGGCGGTGATGTGAATTAAAAATGCACAATTTTGTTAATAATTTGCATTGAAATTGACTACAGGCGGTCCCCGAGATACACGGTTAATGGGGACCGAAAACGGCTGCAAAATACCGCGTATCTAAAATTTCCGCGTAAGTCGAATCTTTCCCAAGTGCCACAAATCCACTAAACGACCACTAAACGGCTTCTAAACGACTCAAGCACTCTACCTAAACGGAATATAGAAAGACTTCGTTTAGCAGACGGCAAACGACTCATGCATTCTAAAAATAGCAAAAAAGCTGCAGGCGCTATTTGTTGGTGGGATACCCCAACCAGTTGAGAGCTTCATCGCTTAGAGGAGAGCTTTCTCATTTCCTCTGTACTGTTGTATGGTTTCGCATTGAAGTTATGCATCGCTAGAACTAGAACGGCGATACGATTGTTTAAATACTAAACTCCAACGGAAATCACCAGCACTGAAAAGCAAGTGAGATTTGAGTAATGGTCGTTGGTGTTGATACCCACGTATCTGACCACACGACCATTCATATAGATTTTTGCTCAGAAAGTTAGAAGGCTATATAGGTCATGATAAGATGAAACTTGTCGAAACACATTGCAAGAAAAGGATAGCAATATAATGATGAGTTGTAATACGCCATCTATTGATCAAGCAATGAAGCTGTGGAGCTTTCATTTTTTTCTATGGATATTCAATTTTCCAGTCGTTTAAGCTTAATCTGTGGCGCTTGGGTTGTGATTTCCAGCTAAAATATCATTAATTTTCGAATAATTTGGCAAGTAATTTTGGAGTTGGTTTTATTCACTTTATGAATTATTAATATGATTCTGATTGATTATAACAGTTTTAAACCTTTTGTAATAGTTTTTAATATTCGATCAAAACGGAAATTATTTGGCAATTTACAATTGATGTGTGAAATCAGTACAATTTGTTCAAACAATTGTCAAATTTAGAAAACCGCGTATCTCCGAATCCGCGTATAAGAGGTACCTTATATTTCGGGGACCGCCTGTACAGTTTAGTGCAAATGTTATTAAATGTTATTAACAAAATGTGATGCTAGAACAAAAATGATTTGGAAGAGGCAGGCATGTTGTATTAGTTCGGTATTGTTACATGGTACGCTTATCCGGATGTGTTTATTCGTTATTGTGCAGCCAACCTTCCACCGGTATCGTCAACTGTGTGGCGGAAAAAACTCGGCGCTGCGGTACCACCTAAGAGATATTTTGGTGTGCCAGGAGAATCGCAATGACTGCAAACATCGGTTTCCCACGTCGTCATTTACTGGCATTTGACATCGACGAAAAGCAGGAAACATACCGATTAGCGGAGAACCATGGGTAGGCTCCAGTATGTTTGGTTAGGACTGCACTCTATGTTCCGTGAAGTGAAGCGTCATTACATACAGATCTGTGCATACTTTTGGTTACATGTTTGCTTCGTCTTCTTTTTTTATGGACTGCTTACGGTTGAGCTCATCTGTTCGCGATATTCAAGAGTTGCTGCTCCACCAAATACAGCCCTCGAGCTTGCTGTGCGATTCTGCGCACAGTGCCGTACGTCATGTGGCATTCAAGCACCCTTTTGACAATGCATGCTTCCGCTGTTCAACTACTGGAAATATCCGTCAAAATATCCGATTCCATCCTTCAATGGTTTATCCTTTTATCGATACAGCATGATCAAGCATACCGTCATGTCCAATTCGTTTGAAGAATCCGTGCGTAGAGAAAACATGTAATGAGAACTCCGGACACATGCTTTGTCAAAAAGGTGCTTAAGTGCGACGTGATGTACTGGGACGTGTTGTTGCAGACCCCCAAGCATATAGACGTGAAAGGGGCTTCCAAAACAGCAGCTATGTACGATCTGTACAAAGGTTTGGCTCTTTTGGTTTACGATAGTGTCGTTCATATAAAACGGAACATCGTGCATTAATTTAAAGAAAAAAATATCACAAAAATCTAAAATGTTCTTCCTCTTACTTTGTGCCACACGATTAAAAGGAAAGACTTGAGAAATTGCAATGTTCTTGATGACTTTTATTTTATTTTATTTAATATGTAGTTATTATCCACACACTACCAAACGCGCGAACTATGGCCATTACCAAAATGGTGTTGCCTTCGGTCGTCGATGCCATGGCAATGTTGCGTGTTGGCTGGGAACAAGAAGAATAGCAGGGTGACGTGGGAAAATCTTCCGGAACCTATTTTATGCATTGAAATATCACATACAGGGTTTCCCACGATTGATTAGTTGAATAATTAAAAGTTCAATACCAGCTTGCCCCGATTCCCTCAGCGTCAAGATCACCTGCAAATGAAGACCGTAAATAAAAAGCCATCACCGAATCAGCTGATGCAATAGCGGAACATGTGTGAGCAGGTGAGACGCCGGAGAGCACCATCGCAACTACTTACAAAAAGCATCGCCTGCGAGGAAATTCGCACCGATTTGGAGCGTTGGCGAGCTCGCGAAAACAGATTTTTGGCCTGCGGGCGTTGAAACGGTTGGTTCGGTTTGAAACGTTTCGTTAAATGTCCGTTACATTACCGGTTCGCGTTTCGTTAACAGTTTTGGGTGGAAAATCGAGGGGAAATTTTGTATTTTACATTCTTATTAGATTAAAAACCATATAATTAGAATGTTTTTGGTTCCACAATTTAGTAAAGAGATTTTATAAAAAAATCAAAAGAAAATGGGTAAAAGCTAACGATCAAGTGCTTTGTTTTTAATACAATTGACTCTTTTACATCGTGATTGGTTTGCGATGGTGCAACATTTATTTAAAAAATCTGACTGAGCACTTTATAAAACTCCTGCATCTTCTCAAACATTTTACATTTTACAATCTTGTCAACTTAAATTAACAAAGAAAGGAGGCTGTTTTTTCTCTTGGGCACTCCAAGGCTGTCGGATGCTTTTAAGCAGCGTAGAACTAAAATGTGAAGTTATGTACTAACTGAAATTTTACCTCTAATCGGTCAACCATCACTGTAACTCTATAAAAACGATAAAACATCAATTTTTTATGTCATTAGTAATCAGTTTTGCATCAAACATGGCAAGTTTTCTATTGGTGGATAGGTATGTAGCGCACAACGCAAAAATGCAAAATGTAGCGCTACCTCCATAATTCAATTATAGAATATTATTCCAGATAGAAGATTATTATTAAAAGCATAATTGTAATGTTTAATGTGTTCTCTGTTTTTTTCGTTTAGAATAAACGTTTCGTTTAGAATTTCGTTTCGTTTAGAATAAAATAATGAACTATAAAGTATCTTTATATTCCGAGCATTTGCAAGTATAACAAATAATCACATGAACTAAAAAAATAGCTCAAAATTTACCGTAATACAAACTTCAAAGAATCATACAAGTTCATTAACTTTTTCTGCATTTAAATTTCACAACAAATCTATGATTAGTGAGAGCTAAATACAAACTTTAGCTTAACAATAAACAATTATTCAATTGATAACCTATAACATTCGTGTTTTCTTTCATTTGAAATTAACATCAACTGAAAGGCACAATTATTTTTTGTTACTCTTTTGTAACGTGTATTTAATGTGAAGACCATTTTACTTGACACAAGTAGTCCAAAAAGTACTGATCATGCACCATCCTCAGAGCGGTACATTTAATGATGCTCTATGCGTTTTTCCACGTGCAGACTTCCACTGCCGGCCTTGTTGTTCAAAAGCTGATTAACCGCGGTCAGGGTAGAGATTGGAATCTGTAGATATAAAATAATAATTTAAATTAGCCAATAGGAATTAAAGGACATGAGCATTAAATGAGCCCAACGTACGTTGAAGATATCGTTCCAGAAGTTTGAATTGTGGGTCGAGCTTGCAACGACGTGCGTGCTGGAGGATGCACCACTGTGTCCACCGCTATGCCCGTTGGACGAATCGATGCGAGTGTGAATCTGAAACGGTTTTGGGAGAATGATATTGATTACCAAAGCTATTTGATGTTCCTGCTATGGTCATAAACGGTGTGCCAATCGAATCAAATGAACATATTCACAATGATGTTGCAGTGTATGTGTGTAGTGTGGTTTTGTAGCATGAAGATGTACAAGCGTAAGTGGCAATGAATTAAAACGGGAAAGTTCTAAAAATGATGCTCTGCATGACAGATTGAAAGCGATCGAATCCAATCTGGTGGTGGCTGTACCTCTTTATGGTATGTAGGGGTTTGGATCGGCTGATAGGACACTTCCTTCACAAACGTCTTTTGTACGATCGGTGCCGCTGGTGGTGGTGGTGGTGGTGGCAGAGGTGCCGGATGAGCAAACTGTGCCCCCAAGTTGGTGAATGATTGGAAGTCGAAGAATCGAGTAAGATCGAGTGGTGGAGGCCCTCCGGTGTGATGTGTTTCGTGTACGACGACCTAGACAACGGAAAGATCATGTTGCGCAGGTGTGTTTTGTTTTGTGTGGTGTTAAATTTTGTGCAAACCAATTTTGAGTTCACATTTCCTCACATTTTAGGGAGTAAAAGGGAGCCTTTTTTTCTACATTACCTTATGCGGGTGGCTTATCACTTTCTTCTTGTAGATCGTCTTGCGGAAGGAGTGTTCCGGGGCAGGCTGCGGTGCTGGCGCTCTCAGCTCGGTGTGCACCTCTTTCACGTGATGATCGTCGATACGCTCAAAGTTTCCTTGATGGTGAGCTCCGGTTTCCTTCGAAATTACGACCTTTCAGCAGGGCAAATGATTTAAAAACAGTCCGTGCAAAGTGTCTCCTTTCTTACCTCCGTTGGTGGAGCACCCTGGTTCGTTTGGCCCAGTCGGACGACCTTTTTGCTCACTCCTCCGGCATGCGATTCGGCTCCGGCCCCTCCAGCACCACCTGCACCATCGAGTCCACCGCCGATGGCAGCACTAGCTCCAACGCCATGTCCGGCCGTCGCTCCTGCGTACGCTCCGCCCGCGGTCCGTTCTGAGAATGGTCGTTTCTTCCGGTAAGCCATTGACCTTCTGAAGGGTTGGATTAGTTATCTTTCCCCTTTTCCCGTGCAACCGATGCCGAACTACTTGCCGTGTGTTTAGTTGTTTGTTGTGTGGTTAAATGTAGTGCGTCTCGGATTAAGCACAAACAATCAAAAACACATTCAAGGTTAGGCAGCTTAATTCTAGAGCGGTTAGCATTTTATTTGTGCACAGTTACGAGTTAGGCAGAAACACACATTAAGAGCATGCAAGTTAGTGTTTTAACAATTCAAAACAAAGCGACAAATACATTTAGTTTATTAAACAAACAACATTTCACAACTTTCGGATGCCTGTTCTACACAAACCGGTAGTTCTTTGTGTGCATCTACGTGTTCGTTTGTGTGTGTGTGTGTCGTCAGCATGCACCGACACACCACGGGACGGCGAGTAGAAAATAGTGCGTGCGATTAGTAATAGCCCGGCGACCGTGCGAAAGCGCCCAAGAAGCCACCCAACACGCCGTTACCGTTGCCGCCGAGCAGTCCGCCGATGCCGGCACCGGCCTGCTGACCGTGGGGCGTGCCGGCCGAAGCAGACAAACCACCGTGTGCGCTGTTGCCCGTCAGCAGACCGCCCAAACCGGCCTCCGCATGGTAGCCGCCAAAGTTGACGCCAAACTTCCCATCGCGGAAGGTGAGAAACTGCAAAAACAGAGATGTGAAACCGGAACAAGCACGGGGCGTATCAGTATTTGGAGGAACAGGAGGGAGGAAAAGAGCATTTGCGACATCCAGTTTTGATATCTTTCTCGGGTGCGATATTACACAATCAAATCATTAATAGTAAGCACGAAACGAACAACGGTGCTCTGATCGCATCACATGATAATTGATCGTTCTACCGGGCCGAGCGTCACCGTGTCGCACGCGTCACCACGCGGTAGTGCGTTCGATCGAGCTCTACGCTAGACGTGCATGAATTCCATGATCTTGATTCTGATAAATCGCAATCTGTGTGACGTGTCCGGGAGGGTACCAAGGGTGCAGCACAAATGGCGCTGTTCGAGAGGGGGAGAATGATTAGTGTCGCAGCTTTTTTTTTGCAAAGCTTCAACCACTTGAGGAGTTTCTCGGTCTGGCGATGACTTCGTATGCATAAACAAACTTGTTTGAGACACTGGAAACTCCCACTCGAGAGGGAGAATCAAAAACTGGCAATTTATTAAGCAAATTACGGTGAAAAGAGAGGAAGATGATTGCTGTTTTGTATGTTCAAAGATTCCAAAAACCGAATAAATTGACAATTTCATTCATATGAAGCTATTCCTTTGCAGTAATTTGAGCTGCAGTATTCTTCCTTAGATGGCCTGGAAAAAAGGATCACACTTGTGACTGGTTTCTTCAGCAAGAAGGCACAATCGAACGTAATCTTAACCATCGTCTCTCTGCGCAAACCTGTTTTAGCAACATTTAGCATTACTGACGGAAGTTTTATCTATCCTGCACGTCACATACATTCTCATACATATGTAGAAACTTGTGCCATTCTCTGCCCATGCCTGAATGCGGCTACTTCCCAGGGCAATGTTTAATATTCTCTGATAAATTCTCTCAACCGTCACGACGATTGCCAGCCAAGTATTTGTACCGCTTGTAGTTTTATTTTGTACTAGCGATGGAAGAAAAACAGCAAACAACAATCTCAGTCAGGAAGACGAGTAAATCGGAGTTGATTGCATGACCCGTTTGCTGAGACTAATCAATAAGAGATGCGAGGTGTAATAGGGGTAGAAGAAATACAAAAAAAACGGCTCACCTATAAAATGACCTTCGAGAACGATTTTGTTTTTGTGGCTCTTTAAGTACACGGAAAGGAAGGCGCAATAGATTGGAAGTGTTACAGAAGCTAATGAAGGATTGATTCATCTAGAAGCATCGCAACACAGCGAGAAGGAACAAAGGTCAGAACGACCGGCAGCATGCGCTAGATCGGAATGGTTTAATTACTCGGATTACAGAGACAGTAAATAATGAACAAAAAACAAGGTAGATGGAGATCAGTTGATTCACCGAACGCGTCACTAACTAACTACGTGTTAAGGAAAATCCCTCAAAACACTCATTCCCTCTCACCGCCCAAAGCCGCTGAGAGAGACGCTGCATCGAACACGACCATCGAAGCGACGGTCAATGTCAAGTGTAATATCACCAAGCTTGTACCATGATCTATTTCCTGCCAGGCTGCAAAGGAGAGGCAACTTTTACTTTTATTTCGGACCAACCGCTAGCAACTGCAACCACGGTGCGTGATAGCGACAAACCGGCGATACCGATATACAGCATGCCTCAAAGGAAGGTTCGTCGCCTTTGTTTCGTACGCGCACGCGCAAGTCTTTCGTTGTAGCGGCGTTTTGCAGCCAACCAGCAAAAGTGCTTTGGAGGCTGGAACTGTTTTTAGCATTAATATTCTCTCTCTCTGTCACACACAAACCAGTTCACAACACATCCCTAAAGCTCATGCATTATTCAAAAAATCGTACGGTGGTTCGCATCATCACTCCCAAAAAAAAGCCAGATCCCGCAGAAAGTAGACCTTAAACAGTGTCACCGGTTTGTTTTAGCACAAATCTAAATACTCCTCGTATTGGTCGTGAAGCGCTATCGCCCGCGTCTGCCATGTCTTCCATGGGACACTTTCCCCTCATCGGAACCGGAACGCCGTAGAACGCTTGGGCGAGAACTGGTTTAGAAGGGGGAGCTTTTTTTTCATTGGTGCTTTTTGGGATGGTAGTAGTAGTAGTAGCAGATAAGTTGCTTTTTCATCCCATTTTCTTACATTGCCATTTTCGCTTTGTTCGCGAGAGTGGGTTCTGAAGCGTTGTAACGCAAAGTGAGACTTCCTGCGGTGAAACAAACACCTGTAGAAAACGGCGATTAGCCCACCTAGGCATGTAATTTAGCCTTCCATGTGGAAGTAGCAAAAAAAAAACGAAGCGATGCCAACATCATCCTCAGATGATTTTTTTTTATCAGCTTTCTGCAGAAGGGCAGCGAACTGTGAAGCGAACCGCTTTTGGTGCGTCCTTTGCGCTGATTGGATAAGAAAACTTATTTGTGGGTTTTTGTTCGATGACTTTGTTTCTAATGCGCCATGGGGCAAGGTGAAGATTCGAAATTTAAAGCAAAAAAATTAATTGTGAATTGACGTGTGGCAACGGGCGTAAGCTATGACTAAGCATTTCTAGAGAAAAACAATCGTTTAAAAATGATTCCTCACAAGCCATGACGAATTGATCATGAGCATCGTGTTTTTGTATTAATAAGTCTTGTAATTATTAGAAACTTTTTTTTTTCGTTTTTCACTAAGAAATTAGAGATCTAGTAGGAACATCACGATCACCAACGATCCCGAAGGTTCATCTTACTCCCGTCCCTATAATTACTGTACTAACACACCTATCATGAATCACGACAGTTGAAAACATTCCTAACTACCTCTTGCCAAGCATACATATTGTATTTACAGTATGGTATTTTCCAAAGGGTGTCATCACTGCGAACAATGATATTAATTCATGGCAGCACTTTCTGATATAGGACATGATCCTACTGAGAGAAGCGAGGGAAAAAACCCACATTAAGGGAATACAAAAATGCTCACACTTCACCCATGCTATGGCTTTTGTATGGTAATGAAATGGATCGATCTTTGCAATTCGCTGCCGTCTGCACAAAGTGGCTTCACATCGTAATGCTTCTCACGATTTTCAAACGACGACACAGTGCTTCGAGTTTTGAAAAAATACCTCACAACCAACGTCATATCAAACTCACTGTCCATTCTAGCAAATCGAAACTGATCGTATCTCATGCGTGACACAGAAATAAACGAATGAAAAAACCCACACACAAACAACTTACTTGAGGTACTGGGCTGGCCAGAGTGCACTGTACGATCACGAGGATCAGCAAAGCGATCGAGCTGGTAGTAGGCTTCATGGCTTGCTTAAAATGTTCTGATGCGACACTTCCACTTCACACTGGTACACTTTTGTCACTCAAAAAAAAATCCGGTGCGTCCGGGTGATTCGCTGCGATCGGTCCCAGCTATTCTACTCAGATCAGATGTTGCGCGCTCGAATGATCGACTCGCACTGGTGCGAGATGCTCGCGGGCTATACACTCTTAAGGGCGTTTCGTTCCGGTGACTTTGCGCCGGTCGGTCGGTCGGTCGCGGTGGAGTGGAATCGATATGAGCACGGCTGCGAGGATAATGACGTCGGAGCCTTAGTTTTGGCTTACCATCAGGGGGGACAGCCATCGGCAGCAACATTAAACAAAAAGCAATGTTTGCCACCTTCCACACCGGTGCAAAGAACAGCCCAATCCTTTGTCGCAACCTGTTCCCTTGCGTAGCTGGTTTGTCTGTGCAGGGCTGGTTTTAGGAAATGGATAGGTCGTTTGCAAAGGCGCAAAAACTGGTTCAATCAAAGATGGGCCTCCCTCCCTCCGCTCCCCTGGGATGATGGAACCCAAGGGGGTTTTAGAGACGCTAAGAGGACACCTGTTGGCGAGGCCTGGCGACTGCACAGGCGCGAAAATATTGAGCAGAATGATTGTCTACATTTTGGCACGCATCAAATCTTGTACCGCAATGGAGTTTTTGAGTGGATTTGGATCGTTCCTTATGGTGTTTGTACAGCGGCTGACGTCACGTTTGGGGTGGGCTCTTAATTTGTGTTAGGGCAATTGATCTTTCACGCAGTTTGCTTTGCTGGAAAGCAATTTCTGATGAATGGAGCATATTTGCCATCCAGAGAAAGAGATGCCGTTGCGCTTATTTTTATCACTAGGACTGGGTTTATTTCTAGAACCTTTTGACGCGTTGATTATAATGGCAATGGTTATTGATAGGATTGATTCTATCAAGTGCTTGATCATGCAAGAAATGATTTGATGTATCATCTTATTACTGTTATAGGTATTATATTTATTTTATAATTTATAGCTCACAAATTACCACAACCTACAAATCACTATTTCATACAAATACAAATTACCATTTTACCAATTTTTTAAATTCTTTCTTTTTAATCAATATATACATAAAATGAAGAATAGGTGATATACATGAATTTATAGGCTCAATTTGTCAGAAAAATCAATTGAAATGGATACGCTTTTTTCACAAAACGTATGTAGTTTTATTAACACTCTGAGCGCTGATATTCTGCACTGGCTTCCTGCGGAGAGCACAGTGAGCGAATAGAGCGTTTCGTTGGCTGACGATCGTTCGTTCACTCTATTTCTGATCCTCAGATACAATGCTGCTTCTGCAATATGCGCTCTCCCTTTTTTCCGCTGTAATACGTTCCGTTGATAGTTCCTGATAGAACAATTCCTGATAGTGCCTGAGAGAACAAGAGAATGAAAAAAAACTGTGGATCGAAAATGCTCCACACAGCACCCAGAGTCTTAAATAAAAACCTAGCAAAAGGAGCATTGAAGGAGTAGACTTTTTCCTGCTTTTCGGTTTGTACTATCGAGATCCTTTGAAGCAATTTTGCAAAAATATTTTTTGTAAAGTAAACATGGTGGAATTAATTCATAAATTAATTGAAATTGGTTTTAAAGCTATTTCAAATAGCAATTATGCAACATTAAATCTCTTAACTAGCCAGTTTACTTATTTCAATAAATTTAAGTTTTTTTAGTATATCATGAACGAGGCCAGTGTGTCATAGCCCAATACCGTAGCACAGACTTCAACGTGATGCCACTCTGTCATACAGCGTGTTGTATAACAGTTTATAAAATCTTCTGAGCATTGTGAAATTGTGAAATAGAAGAAAATATATTTTAGAGATAATTTCTCATTATTTCCTCTCAATTTAATAAATATTTTGTACATATACAATGCACAAATACATACCTTAGGTTATGGACGCTCTGGTTTATTGCATATGCTCTTCGCACGACTACAAACTTAACAAGCTGCTCTTTCTAATTCTACTTTCCTTTCTCCAGCGATGGCGAAAGGTTTCGCCCAAGTACATTCTCTTTGTAGACTAGCTTTTCCACATCGGTCGCCGCTTTCAGCCTCTCGTCGTCCGTAATTCGTTCTGCTCGTTTCTCCTGGATGGAAGCTGAAAATGGGATTTGTAGATTAAGCAATAACATTTGCATCATACTGAAATTCATGTAGGTGTTCAGGAGCGTTTCTATCTTACGACTGTATGGAGTATATTTGTCCGAAAGGAGACTCTCGATGTTGTACCCTATCACGCCAACTAATGTGGCTATCGGAAGCGTGATGTAGGCAGCGTTGGACCGCATGAATTGCATAATCAGTGGCCACATGGTGGGTGTCTAATGCTAGTTTGATGGTTTAGAAATAATTAAGCACTGAAAAGAAGCACAAAGAATAGTTAATTAAATATTTTAGCACATTTTTGAGAACACGAACCTGCGGCGAAATAGCCTTTTTTGTTGTTTGGTTTGTTTTGATTTAAATCCGGTTTGTGGCTGACGTTTGTTTGTTGACAATCAGCTGGTGGGCCCGCAGGCCAAAAACCGGTTGTCGTGAATTGCCAACGCTCCAAATTGGTGCGATGTTCCTACGCTGGCGATGCTTTTTGTAAGTAGTTGTGAGGGTTTTTGATATTTCGAGCGAGGGCTTCTGAGGGTTCAAGATATCTGCCAAACATGCTCGTGCTTGTGTGTGATTGTGTTGCAGGACAAGATTAAATGACCAATTAAATAAATACACTCCACTACCTCCCCCCCCCCTCATTGACCTCACGGAGTACTACATCCTACATATAAGCATCTGCGTTCCACCGTCTCACTTGCTCATACACGTTCCGCTATTGCATCAGCTGTTGTGACCGGTAGTGGCTTGTTATGTACAGCCTTCATTTGCAGGTGATCTTGACGCTGAGGAAATCGGGGAAAGTCAGTAAAGCACTTTTAACGGAGGTTTTATTAATGTATTTATTCCGTGCCGGTTCTGACGAGGCCATTCGCGTGCCATGCCGATTGATGGTTACGAAAATTATGGGAACCAACCAATAAATCGTGGAAAACCCTGTATGGGATATAGCAATGCGTAAAAAAGGTCCCAGAAGATATTCCCACGTGACCCTGCTATTCTTCTTGTTCCTAGCCAACACGCAAAATTGTTATGGCATCGACGACCGAAGGCAACAACATTTTGGTGTTGACCATAGCTCGCGCGCTGCAATACTTACGGAACATATTGGAGGTAACCTCGATATACATAGCGGTGCATGACAGCGTGAGAGGATGTGTTCACTGATGCCTATTCGTTACTTATTATCCTGCAAAATTGGTAGAACAAAAAGATTATTGAGTGGTGCGGCATATCCGGTTTGATCCCGCCACACATCGCCTTTGTCTGTAAAATAACACATAAAATCCGTAGGATAAGCATACACTGTAACACTAATGGCCCATTGGTCTTTTCAAAATAAACCGCTACAGCTTCAAGCACTCGTGGCACAACATTATCAATAGATCTGTAATGTAAAAAGTACATGAAAAAGGGTAAAAAGTAAGACAAAATATTCACTCCACATTCACATCAATCACTGAGTTTGTTTACGTTTTTTCAAGCGTCCACAAGAGCGAAAGAGACGGCACGAAAAATCGAACGACAACATACACACCACGGTAGCTCACCTCGGAACGAGCGCTGTAAGCGAGTAAAGGATGGCTAGCGAAAATGAGCGAGATGCAGCAATATTCGAACGTCAAAAACCTTCACCATGTTGTACGGGAAAAATCTGGAAGGGGGAAAAAAATTGCGATTGAAAACAACAACTTTCGTTCTCCTTTTTGCGTCTCTTTGTTTCGTATTATTCAATCGTGCTGTTTCTGTAGCAATTCCGTTTTTCCGATTTCCCGACACTTTCTCCGCACCACCATCATTGCGTTGTTCAGCCGCGAGGGTAAGTGAGAGTGTAGTCCTGGTAAGGGGAAAGAGTCCAACAAGTTCACTGTTTTCCCCCACTTTCCCATGCAGCAGTCGCCGTCGCCATCGTCGTCTTGGTGCGATGGATGAATCGCCTTCCATCGAGTCGGTCCCCACTGGGGGCACTACCACCACAACCCCCAGCACCACCACCATCCAGTCACTGCCGACCGAGGTGTTGACGGCCATCTTTCACCACCTACGCGTGCCCGATCTGGCCTCGGTGCGCCAAACCTGCCGACACTGGTACGAGATAGTGATTAGCAACCGTACGCTGATGAGTCGGTTCGTGCTGTCCCTGCGCAACTTCCGGATAGAGGACGGTTGCGAACAGTGCCGGGTGCTGGGCGGCACGCGCAGCACGTTCGAGAAAGTGTGCCTCAAGACGTGCACGGTCGCACCCGCCCCGGTGCTGTGGCGAACGATCGGGACCCAGCTGGCGGAACTGTCGCTCAGCGACTGCACAATCAACGGCCAAACGCTGGTGGGCGTGCTGCGGTGCACGCGCGACAATCTGCGCTCCCTGACGATCAAATCGATCAAGCTTGACGACCACCTCATCTACGACACACCGATCGACTTCCGCCTGGAGCGGTTGCACACGCTCACGATACGGTCCTCGTTCGTGTACGACGCGCTGTTCCACCTGTTCAAGCGCATCTGCCCGAACCTGAAAGCGATCAAGCTCACCTTTTCCTCGTACGAGCGGTGGGGCGAAGAGCTGGTCAGCTTCGTCGCGACGCTGCGGGCCACCCTGGAGGCGATCACGCTCAGCTACACGAAGGCGACCGGCGTGATACTGCAGCAGATCGGGCGCATCGAGCAGCTGCGGCTGCGCAAGGTGTCCCTCAAATCGTGCTTCGCCATCAAGGAGAACGACATCCTGCTGCTCGCTCGGTTGCAGCCGACGATCGTGCACCTCAACCTGGAAAACCTGTTCTCCGCGAGTGAACAGTTCCTGCAAGCCCTCAGTGCCTTTCTGCCGCAGATGAAGCGCATCAAGCTGCGGGTCGCCCGCATCACCAACCTGCACCGGTCGTTTCTGGCCAACATGCCGCAGCTGAACTATCTGAAGATAACGGACGCGACGCAGCTGAAGGGCAATCTCGACCTGAGCGCGTACGAAAACCCCGCCCTCGAGAAGCTGTTCGTGTCGGCGGCAATGTTTTCGCGCAACACGCTGCCACGGTTTTTCGAGCGCTGCCCGAACATCCGCAGCCTCACGCTCTACCAGTGCACGTACGAGAACATACACGATCTGCAGCTGGCGTTTTCGCACCTGAAGGGGCTGGAGTATCTGAATCTGCAGCGGACGATCGATATTGGCGATAGCTTCTTCAACCGGGACGTGTTCGACACGATCGTGATGCCGTTCGAGCGGATACGGTTCTACCCGATCGCGAACCTGCGCAAGCTGTGCTACCTTAACCTGAGCCACTGCCGGGATCTGTCCGATCAGGCGCTGATGGCGCTGCGGTTCCCGCTGCTGAAGAAGATCGATCTGCGGGGGCTGCACGTGACGGAGGCGGGCATTGCATCGCTCGTGCGCGACTGTCCCCATCTGGAGTACGTGCTGGTGGACGCGTGCAAGCGTATCTGTGATCAAGCCGTGCTGTACCTGTGCCGCGATCTGCACAGCCTGCGGCTGCTCAATCTCGAGAGCTGTAAAGCGATCACCGACCAGTCGGTGGAACATATCGTGCGGCACTGCCGCAGCCTGGTGTGGCTGAACGCGCTCAACTGTCCGCAGCTGAGCGAGGAGGGCAAGGCACGGTTACGGACGGTGCGGACGATACGGTCGCTGCATGTGTGAGGGTAGGAGACGCAAGAGCCTTTTTTCGAGTGGGCGAGTGCAGGAACAATAATCAGCAAAACCGTTTGGAGCGACAGTTTCCAATTGGATCGTTTTTCCAACAGGAAAATCCACAACACCCCGAGTGAAGGTGTTTTTGTTTTTGGACATTTTCTGATTGGCGTGTAAAGTACGGAAGACGTGAGATTGAAATACGATTAACATTAGCCGACTAGTTAAATTTGACTTTTATGACGCATATATCGTGAATAGTGCAGATAGAGGATTCTTTTTAAAATATTCTTAGATGTGCTCTAGAGGCGGCCGTTTCGTTTCGTTTTACCCCATTTACTGCGAAAAAAAAAAACGACAAGCAATAAAGTAAACGTTGGTTTTCAACTTATTTATACAAATTAAATGCATGTAGCGTGGTTTTAATACCAGTTTTTGGACCTCCATTTATTGCTTTATCATTTTGTTAGAGGTTCATTTTAAATAATTCAGATCCAACGTTCATTCGGCAACAAAGGGACGGACACGTTTCCTAGCCCAATATCGATTGAAGCGCACCCCAAACACTTCCGACAGGAAAGCAGCGAAACTGCAGCACCAACCCGCCCCAACCAGCACAAACAGTGGCAACAGATCGGCCAGCGTGAGCCAACCTTTGGTGAAAAAGTTCCGCTCCATCATTGCCATGTCCTTGCGATGAGCGGTCACGTACCGCCCGATCAGCCCACTCTCGTGCACGCCCAGCAGGAACAGCTCGAACGAGTTCTTGAAGGCAAAATTCCTCCCCAGCAGATAGCTCATCGGTATTATCTTCAGCTGCTCCGGCAGGATGTACAGCTGCTTGCGACCCAGCGTGGCATCGAAGTACTTTCCCATCCGCACGACATACTCGGCCCGCGGCAGGGTGTGGATCCGAGCGCAACAGCTTGCCGCCCGCTTGGCATACTCATCTGGGCGGATCAGTTTGGCGTGAAAGTTAGCTGCCACGGTCGGGCCAAGCGCTTCCACCAGCGGATCCATGTACTCCGGTACGAGGACGGGAATGGTGGAGCGAAAGAATTCTTCCAACGTTTGAGGATCGGACCGAAAGCGGCAGTAGAGGAGAAACTCGGTAATCTTCGCGAGGTACGCTTCGATCAGCAGGAAAGACACCAGCTCCACCCCAACGGTGGTCAGGCTGCCGAACGAACCAAAGGACCAGCGACATGTGAGCGTCTTCTTTAGAGTGAAACGATTACAGCGGCGTTTGAAGAAGGAAAACAGTTTCATCATTTGTCGGACCAGCAAGTAGCCAAGTACGATCGTCCACACTTCGATCGTGAAGGGTTGCAGCATAATGTTGGTCAGGTTTAGCTGGTCCGATTTTGGAACTACAAGTACCAATGCTTCCCATTCGTAGGCGGCCGCTACACCGACGTTGATGTACGAGCGGGACACATGTGCCCGGGGCATGTGAATGTCGATCGTGCCGTTTTCGAGCCGCCGACGGATCAGATCCATCCGGTGGAGGGCATTCTGTCGGTTGATGGCCATATTGATGAGTTGGACCTCGAACCGGAAGCGATCTCTTGCTAGTGTTAGTATGTAAGCGTCCACCCCTTCCCAGACAGAGGACAGTAGGTAGGCGTAAGGGTAGTTGTCGGAGAGTAGGGCGTTCATTTTGTGACCTTCTAACGTTCTGAGGAATGGTGGAAATAGTAGCTCAATTGAAGTGTTCAGATCGTGCGATTGGAAGAGGTTCGCGATCGTGTCGTACTTTAACAGGGTGGGCTCATTTCCGTGGGTGTTGGTGTGAATGATGCAATAGTTCAGAAGTCCTCGTTTAAGTAGCATTCCTGTAAGCTGTTTGAGGGTGTGATGACTAGGCGGGGAATCTATTATTACTGCAAGTAATATCTTTTCAACATCTCGTGCGTGTGATAGAATGGCGCCTAGTACGTTGAATGTTAGATACTGTAATGAGTAGCAGAAGATTATTAAAACAAAGGATGATGAAAAAAAGATCTCACATGGAAAAGTAGTAGTTGGCATTACTAAATCTATTCGAATACTGATATTAATCCCACTCGAATACGAATACTGATATTAATCCGGGACCCACTTTACCTCAGGACTAATGAAAGTTGGCAATAATCCGGAGTCGGAGTCATCGGGTGTCGGAGTCGTTCGGAGTCCGTTTCAGAGTCATACGAAGTTGGAGTCGTCCGGAGCTGGAGTTGACGGGAGTCGGAGTCATGGATGCTGCCCAAAAAGCATTGCTGTCGTCATTAAGTTATTCTTCGCAACAAAAGCCTGTTTGCAAAATGCACAAGTAAAACAAAAGTCGAAAAAACTAAGCGAAATGACATGACGCCCTGACCGACTAACCGACTCTGGGCAGCTCCGAGTGACTCCGGTCGACTCGCGACGACTCTGACTTCGACTCCAAGCGACATCAAACGACTCCGACTCCAGCTTTCTCCGACTCTGAGTTAAATTATTGGTTCCGGTTTTGCTGGAGTGCGAGCCGGACTGACAATAACCGGAGTCTGATCGGAGTCGTGGCTGCGCTCCAAAGAGCTCATCACTCGGATTCCTATTCTTGAGGGCCCTTAAATCCTGGGGATCCCACGTAACTGATTAGTTTGCGTACTGCTTAATCCACCCCTGTCAGGTAACCTATATAGGAGCATTCAAATTGATCTCTAACATATCCTAACTCAGAAACTAACACTGAACTCATTTAGATCATTGAATAGATCTTGTTTCTGGGACTGATCCTTACTCCGTATAAGCCTTGGAACTGATGCTATTTAAACTCCGATCCTCGGGTAAATTCATTTGCATGAACCAGTCAAAGGAAGTGGCTAGAGAGATGCTAATTTAGAAATCACTCTTTGAAGATTCACCATAAACCCTTTAACAATTCCAATGCGATTAAACTCACTGTATGACTTAATCTTTTTTATTTTAGCACAATTGAGTCATAAAACATGCCAATAACAAATCTTCCTACAGAACTGAATCCATCCAATCTCTTCTAGGAGTCAACGTCGCCAAACACTCATACTCAGAGTGTTCATCGGTAGAATCAGGTAATTTACATATTTATCAACATTTGTAAGTTACGTGATTCATTTAATAATTATGTCACAATAAATACTTTAACTCTCCCTCTATCTCTCTCTCTCTCTATCTCTCTCTCTCTCTCTCCTTGCTAGCAACTCGCAACTAATTAGTAGAAGTTGATGATCTGGAGCGATCGCTTATTATGAACTTTGGCAAACGAATTTAATGAGTTTGAGCTACAATAAGAAGATGAATATGCTGTATGATGCAAGATGCAAACATTACTATAATATGATCATGAAATGAGTTAAAATGAATATAAAACGACTCAAAAAAGAACCGAAATGCCGAACAGATTTCAGCTCGATTCTACGTCACTAGCAATTATAGGAACACACTTTTACTCTAAATAATCTAATTAAAGCATTTTCTCAACACTTACCTTAGAAATTTCCACGATAACAAAAGCGTTTTCCAGCTTCCAACGGATTTTGTAAGGTTCCTGCAGGCTTATCATCGGTACATACGCGTTCCACTCACCAAACGCTTCATCTGGAATGCCTACAGCATACACCTGTTCTACACTATGATATGGCGAGCTATATCCTTCCTTTGCCAGTCTTCCCACTGTTGCATACAGCGAGGAATGTTTATTTGAAAGGCTTTGAAGAAGTCCTGTAAGCAGAACAGAGAATAGAACCGTCGTGTTCATTGTGGTGCACCGTACTGAACTGAAGTCGTTCATCGTTGGAGCATGCAAGCGGAAGTAGAATTTTAATAACTGAAAGTAAGAAAAAACAATTAAGCTGATTGATAATACAAACTAAAATCAATGTTATGATAGAAGCGCCTGTCAATACATCAATCTGAGTGTAATTAAACTAAAATCATACGCTAAATGCAGCCTTTTTTGTGTTTCATTTACACCTGGAAGCATTTCAGCACTTGTGTGTGGTATAAAAATTCACATTCACTCACCTTTGATTCCCTTCTCTGATTCCCCAACAGGGTTAGTACAGCATGAAAAGGAAGGGTTTCGAGGGCACACTCGAAAGAATCAAGTGCTACCAAGAAAGTGTAGTACACCATTACACGCCTCGTACGCCTTTCGAGCACCGTTGGACACCCTCGGTTCGAAATGGAAACGTGCTGCTGGTGAAAAGTTGTGTCTCTGTGTGTATATGGGCGCACATCGTGGAAAGGTGTCAAAAAGTGCCGCCGGATGTCGGATGGAATCGATGGTAAGTGGCCAATTCGGCACGAACTTTGGCCATATAGATAAAACTTTGTCTGCACAGCGCCAGCCCGGGGTGTGTGTGTGCATACGCTGCCATTCCCCCTGCCAAGGTGAGAAGTTGTGAAAATGTGAATCGATCCTACCCTCCAACCCGGTTGTCTCCTGGTCGAGTTCGAGCGTGCGCTTCTTGACACGTTTGATGGACAGGGAAAATGATCGAAAAAGTTATAAAGTTGGGTATTTCTTTCTTAGGATGAAAAATGTTTAAAATTGAAACAAAAAACGAGGCACCATCGTTATTTACACTTGAAGGTATTTATTTTGAACATTTTTGCACGTGTTAGAGCATATCGACTCGGAATGAATGGAGGAACAACCGTAAAGTATCATTTTCCTCGTGTGTTTCATTTTAATCCAATTCATAACACAATTTTGTCATCGACACGCCAGCAGCTCTGGATCCACTTGTGTCGCTTATGAATGAAATGATTTAAAGTAACTAACCGTAAATTGTTAGTTTCTCTCGTTTTAAGCCGCACACTATCCACAGACGGGAAATATAGCAATACAAACTCATATACAGAGACAAAAAAGTGTTCAACTCCGGTCTCGCCCGAAACTCATAATAAACTTTACCATCTTTTTTTTTTTTTTATTCCGTTTCTCTTCTATTTTGCATTTGCTTTTTGGACACGCTGTCGCGCCATTCTTCGAAAAGTGCTTCCGGTGGCATTTTTTATGCAAATATTTATCATACTTTTTGTGTGTTTTTGTTTTGCGTTGTTGCTTCTGCTGTACTACCTTTCTATCTTGTCTCCGTTGTGCTTTGGTTTTGCTGTTGCATTTGCTGAGCCACCTCATTGTTGGATAGTCGGCCTATGTATTGCGGAAAGTGAAACCTGATTTGCTAGAGGCTGTGGTTTATAGTCGCTTTATCTATACGCTTCGTTTGGCTTGATGGTGGGGTAGATCGCATGCTGGTTTGTTGTTTTCGTTGCTGGGCCTTTTTGTGTCCCCTATCGATGCAACTCACGATGGTGGGTAGAAGGGGCTTTCCTGTTTCTCTCGTCTTAGTTACGAATAAAAACTGCCAAATATTACGATTTTTAGTGAAATATTTTTTTATTTATTATTTAATAACTCAATCATTAAACGAGAGATGAGAGTAATCTGTATCTGTAACGTTTGAAAGTGACATTAAATATTTAAAAACAATATTTTTTTATTACCTTATTTTGCGATGGAGGCGCATGGTAGCTGGTAAAAGTATGAACACTTTTGCTCAATTCAGAGGTGTAATATATATTTTATTGTATGATCCAATGTACTTAGTGACAATGCCATTTGTTGATATATCTATATTAGTTAAGCAATAATTATTAACCACATTCAAAAATATAGTAAACGATCATAGATTTATATTAAAACAACAGCGACGATACAGGGTTCTCCAGGAGTTCTCATAGCTGTGGGACACTTTATAATCTCTTTCTTACATGAAATGAACTTATTGTAATGGGAATTATACTCTCTAGCACCCTTGTTGGACATATCCAATAGGAATTTCCAACGAGTCTGTCCAAAAAGGGTGCCATAGAGTTCAATTTCCAACGTATGAACTTCAATGCCAATAGGAAAGAGGCTAGGAAGTGTCCCACAACTATGAGAACCCCTGGAAGTGTTAGGACGCTTCGTTGGTATATGTGATAGTCGCGTGAGCTCCTACAACGTTGGACAGGATCGACTCTCACCTTTAAAGAATGTAACGAACATTTATAGATTAGTTTTTTTACAGATTACAGAATTAGTTTTTAGATTTTTCTCTAATTTATATAGTTTGCACATTATAAAGTTTGCATGAAAAAATCAAACTACACAACAATCATAACATCTGAAGCAAGTCCCTTTTTCGAATGGCCAACGACCCTGAACGACTTGAGGTTTCTAAGGAAGCGGAAAATGAAGATCGAGGGAAATGTCGCTACTTCGCTGTGTTCACTAGGCCGGGAGGTCGATGCAACCTGCCAAACAGTGAAATAGTATCTGTAAAGCATAAACAAACATATCAGGAAGTAGAAGTCTTCCACAAGCGGCAAGCAATGACGCCAAAACTCAATGGAATGTCGATATAATACCCTAGTCCCATTGTTGAGCTCTACTTCAACAATTTTGTCGCGAAAACTGAGGAGCAACTGATAAAAATCGAGGTAGATTATGAAAACATGCCTGCATGCGTGCCTTCTCCTTCTGCCTTCTCCTTAGCTCTAAAATATAAATATGTGCTCAAAGGCAGCTTGCAAGGTCCTAGATTTATTTTTGTAAACAAGTTTAAAAAAATACTTTTCAAATGATGTTCATATCGATGGAGTTTTTTTTTTCTAAGGTCATTTTTTTAATGCAAACGTTAAAACAGCAATCGAAACTATTATATTTTATTTTATTCAGTAAGAATGATTGATTAGTCTCTTTTTGGTGCAACGACCAACTCGGTCATGCTGGCTTTCAAGACCTGTTTGATACCACGAATAGTCAGTCTTTGCTATAAGGAGGACGGTCCACACGAGTCTTAAAAGCACAATGGGCATGTTTTTAAGTCATACGAGTTAATGACTACGCCATGTGGACGTAAACGGTCGATAGTAAATGGTTAAAAATTTAAAATAAATGTAAAAGAGAAAGAGCATTAACGATTACATCTGAAATGTCCATGATAATACCACACCAGATGATGCAGTCATGCTAAGAGAATGTCCTGCTTTTTTATAAATAAAAAGTCATCCCAGTTGGCTACGCTGTAGCTCTCTTCGCAACGATGCAAATAAACAAAATACAGCCACTGACGACGAAGATGAGTCGCACCACCATCCGTCACCGCATAGGCCCGTCGAGGTACGAATTTAACGACAAAGCAGCAGCTGACGACCGGGACGAACGATGTCGCCTGCTGGAAGAGTTCGAGCGAAGCCAGAAAGCGGCCGCCCAACGGCATCCCCTCGAACGCACCATGGACCGCACACTGTCTCCGGCGCTGCGTGAAAGGACGAAGCATTGCATAAAGGCGGTGCCGCCCCGTTTTCAGCCGCCCTCGTCCATTGCCATCCGCCAAACCGACGGCGATAGCAGCCGCCCGTCGCACGAACTCGGCTCACTAATTCCCGCACAAAAAGCGACCACGGTCCAGGTGACGATAGACCCGCGCACCAAACCGCGACCCCTTCCGCCGAGGGTGGAAAATTGGATGGAAAACTTTCTCCGGAAGCCGGCGCGTAGCCGCGTCCGGTGGCGCTCGAAGCTGCACGAACAGGAACCACGCTGCTCGGACCGGCCGCCGGCCGAGCGGGTCGAACAGCTGATCGACGTGGGAGCGCAAGACTTTGTCGACTGGCTGAACACGCTCGGCGCGGACCGGTCCAGCCTGACGACGGACGTGGTGAAGCGACTGTTCTCGATCGAGTCGGCCGACGAAACGTCCCGGGCGCTCAGCATCGCACCGAAGGAGATACGGGCCGTGCCGGGTCAGGTGGCGACGGAGTGGAACGTGCCGCAGCTAGCGCTGGAGAACCGTATTGCAGGGCTGGTGGAGCAGGACCGGGCACTGGCAAGGGGTGGCATTAGAAGGACGGCTTTCGGGCGTGGATTGCCGCAGGAGTTGCGGAGCGGTTGGAAGCAGGACGATGCACAGGTCGGGTGCGATGTGGAGCGGCCAGACGTTCCGGACGATTTGATGAGTTTGAAGCGACTGTTCCGTGACATCTGGCACCTGCGCTCGGTCAAGTATTTGGTGGACTATTTGGTCGAGCGACCGGCACTGCCACGGCCACGGTTTTTGGTCGAGAAGGGTCTGTTTGAGCGGCAGGATGTTGACGAGCCGGTACCATTCTATCGGAAAGTTCTGTCCCAGAAAGCCATCGCGGAGAGCATCAAAAGATAAAGAGATGATGTGGTTAGGTTGTTGCTTTAGGAGAGTTAAATTTGGAAGTGTTTAAATTGTACCCAGTTTGGGGAGAGCTAACAAGGGAAGCAAATGGTTGAAAAGGCAGATGAGCGTTAGCGACTTTCTTTCAAGCATTTATTTTACACGTCGGCAATCGAACTGTTTAATGTCGACCAGAAGGAATTAAATTTGAATTTCTAGAAACAACTTCTATTTCCACTTCATTTTCTCTTTTCCTATGCTCTATGTAACTACATACTTTCCTGTATAAATTGACGCGCCAAGGTATTGTTATTACAGGCGTTTGACTTTCCCCAGTAAAAGACAGAATGAATCGATTGATACGACAGTTTGGCGGGAAAACGATGCATAAGGTTAAGCAGTTTCGGGCGGCAGCGTGAATAGCAGATGAACTGCATAAATAGTAGATGATAAGTATACATTGCGAGGGTTTGAATTGCATGGTAGGATTGATTGCGAATGGAGTTTTATGCTTATTTCATAATTGGGCGCTACTACCACTTTGTGGTCTTCGACTGCAGCAAGCGAGCGCACGGTCTTGCGCCTTCTTCTGTCAATCCGTTGTCGCATTGGCAATATTTTCACCTCGTCTATCACGTCTACCCCTCTGTTCTTGTGGACGACTTAAAAGGACTTTATGAGCTGGGTCGTCCGAAGGTTTTGCATTGATTTATTTATGAGGATACGCACGACTTTCGTGGTGCTTATAGACCGTGTGTAGCGTTTTTATTTTTTATTGAGTGAATTCATATAAATTAAGCAATCTTTCATCATGTTGAGCCTCAACATGTGTTACAGCAATAATATTATTTTAGATATTGATATTTAGACCATATCATTATATGCAATTTTGTGTCTTTACTCTTTCTCCTTCTTATGAATTCTTGTTATATATGCAACTCCTTTGATTATTGATTCAATGAAGGGGTTCGCTCGATCACATGTTCGATTGGAGTCTTTGTTGGTTCATGTTATCAATATTTATTTATTTATTCATATATCACTGTCTTGCATATTTGTGCTACGACAACTTATTAAACTAACTTATTGTTAAGCATCTGACTACTTCTTACATGAACGACTATTATCACCGAAATTGAATAGTAATACGAGGTTCGACTTATACGAATCAGTCGAGAGCTTAAAATCAAAATGATCAATCCAGTCGTTAAATAGCCTTACCATTGATAATAAAGGATCGTTAGATCCATAAAGTGTGCGTCTAGGTACGGTGTAGAGTAAATTACGCGATCGAAGTGTTCTAGCAGGTATATACATGTTAAGCTTTTCTAGTAGAGAAGGTTCATCCAATTCATTATTTATCAATTGACTAACAAACACAGTTTGATTTACTTTTTGATTATGTTCAAGCATTTGAAGAACTAATAACAAACAACGATCCCTATAGCTTGGCATAACTCCTCTCAAAGGTGTTAGTATTGGATGGACATTAACCAAGTATTGAATGGAACATAAGTGGTCAAATCGTTGATAAACAGCAAAAACAACTACGCGGCTAAGGTACTACCTTGAGGTACTCCAGATAAACTAACGAATTCTTCAGACACAACATTATCAATTTTGACTCTGTATCGACGATTTGATAAGTAAGAATTAATCCATGTAACAGTATCATACGAGAAACCTATGTGCAGACGTTTCTTTTCAAGGAGTTTGTGATTCACACTATCAAAAGCAGCTTTCAGATCGGAATATCGTTGAATTGGTTGTATTGAATCAAGATCTCTAGAATGCCCATTCTAGGTTTGACCATTTAATTATCATGGAATAAGCTCAGGCCAGGACCTGCAGGCTTGTAAAGTATAATGCGAAAATAACAATCATGTAAAGCCCTAAATAAGATTACAGATACCTCAGAACTGGTGGAAGTTAGTTAAAGAAAAGTCAAAATGGTTAGAATAATCGCAAAATTGGTTTATAGTAAATGCCTGACTTCTACCTATATCGGATCCAATTCCAATGAAATGTTCTCCTTCGCTTTCATTATTAGCCACTTATCTGGATGTAAGACAATTTGCTATATGGTGTAGGCAAATTTCTTGAATGTGATGGATACAGTAAACAACATTGTTTGAGATAACTTTGTGTTATATAGCATTTTAAATTCGCCTTCCCGTAAGCATTCCATAACCTTCCCAAATGCTCCACTCGATTGTGCACATTGTGTTTGTCGGTTCAAATATTGGACCGATTTGTCCTGTTGCTCCAATAAAGCATGCCCGGACAGGTCGAAACACAAACCCCAAAAGCGTACCTCACCTCGAGCCTTCGCCAACTTGCAACGCGCTAGCAACATCACATGCACATCATTTGAATATGAAACGGTGCCGGTTTGGTGGTGACGTTTGTGTTTGACAAACATTGGTTCGACCGGCCTATCGTCCTGTTGGCCCTGCATCCCCACACCACCACCATCATCACCAGCAGCAGCAGCAGCAGCGGGTGAAATCTTCGGCTACAAATTACCTCATACAAACCTCATGCCCTACCGATCGATCGATGCACCCTCGAACAAATGGCATTTGACTGGCGTTCAATTTTGTGTGCACAAAGTGCTAGGTTGCGAGGTGCGCAGTTTAACCTTGTGCGGTAGTTTAGATCAAACAAATTGCCGTTCTGTTGGCACCAGCGCACACACACACATCCACAAGGGACGTATAAGCGTTCCGCTGATTTGCACGATTCGCACCGGTCCAAGCATTATTCATTGTTCGTTCGTTTGGGCCGTTTATTTTCAACTCCAGCCGGACGGATGTTGATGCAATAATTCATCCTTCATTTTTCGATGCTCTAGCGGAAGTGCGAGTCTTTGTATGGGTCGTGTAATTTTCGTTGGAAACAAAGAAACAAATGCTCTAGCTCAGTACTATTACCGTGTTATAGTCGATTTTGAGTTTCACAAATCACTACAAGTATTAAATTACATTATATGAAACATCATAGAACGCAATCAATATTGAATGCATTTATTTTTTACTTTTGTTAGACAATCCTGGAAATTAACACCATTTATTTGGTTTTAATTCCTTTTTTAAAGTACATTGAAATTGATTTTGTTTTTCTGGTCTCTGTGAATAGTTGCATACGTGGTTTTAATTTATCGAATGAAATTGATCTTCTACCTGAACTAATTTATCACTTCAATAATCACTATATCGCTACCTGCCATATCACTGAGGTGACTGTATAATTAAACTACAAGCAAATTGGTTTTAATTGTCACACCGTGATATGTTGTACAAAATGACTTAGCAAATTTAATCAGTTTTACCGTTAGCGTACCACTTGGTGGTCACTGGTCGATCCGTGTTACACGCACAAACGCTACAAATACTGGACTTTCAAGCCGGGAATTGTTGTTTGGAATTGTTTTCATTGGTTATCATTTTTTGCATTTAAATTATCTCTAACAGATGCTGCAACCCTCAGCTTCAATCAAACTTGTTTAGATTTTTGAGTAGTTATTTGTAGAGCAATTTTCTTTATTCAAACATTTGTACCAATAAAAGATCCTAACTTTCGTGAAAGCAAAATGTTATGGTGTAAAGCATCGACCCTTTGGTTACTGTTGGTGAACCAAGTGTTGGCTCAATCGACCGTGCAAGTAGTGGAGCGTATTGTTCACCGAGCGTTTCACACGAAGGGACACGTGAATACACTCATATATTGGGATGGATTCAATTCTTTAGTGTCAAATATCAATACATCTTCATATCCAAGGGTAGTGTTTGATCGTACTACTGGTTTGAAAGAAACGTCATTGGGAGACAATTGTCTCGTCATCATGGTATTGAAAGCTGTTAATGAAGTAAGTTTAATGTGATAGACGCGCAATCATTTACCAACGTACAAAATGAAATCATATTCTTTTCTCTTTCTAGGATCATACCTATAAACTTCTCAACGTAGCCTTATCTAATTCTGAAAATCATTATTTGGCAAAATATTTAATTATTCTGGATAAAAACCGAGCTTTAGAACGAATAATCGGGATGATTACGTATATTTTCGAACATTTAAACATCATGAAATTTGCCATTGTGATCAATGATGGAATAAACAGCAATGTGGGATACATGAATGTAGACAAGTTTACCGTGCTAAACCAAACGGCGGACTTTGAGACCATATTTAATGCACGATTGAAAAATCAGCCCTTCCGAGCGGTCATGACCAACAGTTTACCTTACTCGTACGTATCAAACCAAGGAAAGCTGGTAGGCTTAGACGTTGAAATTGCTGAAATCATCACCCAAAAGATGGGTGTATCACTATACATAACACGGATTCCAGCTTGGGAGTATCGAATAATTGCTAACTTATTAGCGTTTAAAAAAACGGACATTTATCTGACACGTAGAGGTTGCAATCATACATTAGGTTTTCCACAAATATATCTACAGGATAGGTACCGCGTGAGAATCTTGATGCCTAAAACGCAAAAGATAAATTTCAACCTTCAATTCCTCAAGCCATACAGCCCCGAGGTATGGTATTTTCTACTCATCTCAATCACAATAGCATGCACTTTAAACTACGTCTTCTGGAGACGTCATAATATAAACATACTCATGGTGATAATATTTGGTTATCAACAGGAAACAAATGGACTTAAGGCACTGTTGGTATTGGCGATTGAGTTTCTAAAGTTTATTCTGCTCGAGGCGTACTTTGGACAGGTGACATTGTTCATGATACAGCTGCGGTATCAGGCAAACCCACAAACACTGGAGCAGTTCTTTGCCACGGACATAAAGCTAAATGTTCCTGAGATAATGAATCACTTTTTTAATCAGCTGCCGGACATTACACGGCAGCGTATAAGAAGCAAGCTCAAACAATCTCAAATGTTTGTAAATGAAATTGACACTTATAGCCCCGATTATGCTTATTTGATTACGCAGTACGGTTGGGATGTGTTGAGAGACGAGCTCTCGTATGAGTCCACATTTAACTCGAGCCATTTCTACATCATGAAGGAGCCGTTGTATGAGACTAGCATGTGCTACATATTTGGAAAATGGTCGAAATTTCAAGTGAAATTTAAGGAAAATCTAGAACTGCTATACGCTACTGGCATCATCAATAAGCTCACGAATGAAGCGTGGAGATCGTCAAATAAAGGATCGAAGGGAGATTCATCTGCGGTGCTAATGTTGCCTGATCTGGTTCCTGTATTTTACTTTATATTTTACGGCTGGACGCTAAGTGCGGTATGCTTTGCAGTAGAGATAGCTATCAACAAGGTCAGAATAATGTTAATGCATCTTAAAGAGAGCCTTGAGAGATTATTTGTGTGCTTATAATTATTTTAACCGAAATGTATGAGTTAATTTCAATATGTCACGAACTATGTATGTCATATTACAATGTAATTTACGCCTTTGTCTATGAAAGATGTAACAGGCACAAATAAAAAAAAATATCTGTGTGTGAAACTAAGTCTTTGTATGTGTTGACCAAATATAAGATCATTTTATTCTTAAATATCTGATGTTATGTTTTTGTTTTAAAAATATCAAAACTCTTGACAACACCATGTTGTTCCGTAGAGCTTTGATTTACTGTTCACTGTTTGTGTAGCAAGTGCTGGGTCAGAACCTACAGACATTGGAACAATTCTTCGCTTCGAACGTCATGTTGAGCGCATCCCATGGAATGATCCAACTGTTTAACGATCTAACACTAGTGGTATCGTTGCGACTGCAAGAAAAGCTTTAGCAAAACCACACGTTCACTACCGAGGGTAATGGAAGAAATCGACTTGAATGAGCGTACATGGGCACAAATTATGCATCTGATGCCTTGGACAACGAGCTTTTTGGATCATTTCAACGACTCATTTGGATCAATCTTCAACTCGAGCTTTTGCTACGTATTGTAGGACCCGTTGTGGAAGGTTAAGATGTACCTTTTGGAGGTGTGGTCGAAGCTTTGTGCGAGGTTCAGCGAATGTCCTTATCGGCTGTACTGGGATTATGAGTCAAATGGTCGACGAAGCGAGGATATTTTGTTTTTAAGTGGTCAAACTTATCCGTTTAACTAATCAATTGTTTGTCACCTGCATTTAACATCGTATGCATATCATCGTTACACAGAGAATTTCAAATTGCTTGCAATTTGACTATAATTCACGTAAAGATGTTTTACGAGATAACCATTATTTATTTGAGCAGCAATTACCTACGTTATTCTAAAAATTCTAACAACCTATGACAAGTAATACATAACCCTGCCAACCGGCATTTCGAAAACATGTGGTGGCACAGTGCTCTATTGTTGTGCATACTTTTTCTCAATGAAGGATTGGCTCAACCCGTCGTGCAAGTTATAGAGGATATAGCACATAAAGCCTTTCGAACCGTGGGATATTAGGATACACTTATCTATTGGGATGCTTCTGAGTATATAGCATCGAGTATTAGCACACTGACTTATCCCAAGATCATAGTTGATCGCACAAAAGGTTTAGCTAACTTTTTCTGTGAAAATCGTCTCGTGATCATGGAATTGGATGGTGCTAACGGGGTGAGTAATAGTTTTTTCGTTGTAGTTGCTTACCTGCTCTAGAAATTTAATTATTTTATCTAGGAAAAAATGCACCAGCGTCTACAAACGGCACTGTCAGGCTCTTCACATCATCATTTGGTAAAATTTGTAGTTCTTTTAAGCTATAACAGCGAGCTGTCTAGAACGCTCCTACTGATTGACCATTACTTCGATTATGCACACATCATGAAGTATGTCGTTGTGATTCATTATTCTGAGCTAGGTGAGGTAAAGGAAGTTGGATATATGAAAACAAACAAGTTCATTTTGCTAAACAAAACAGTAAATTTTGAAGAAATCTTCAAAGCACGGTTAAAAAATCTACCGTTCAGAGCAATCGTTACAAACAAAAGACATTATTCATATCGTTCAGAACAAAACGAAGTGAAAGGAATAGACATTGATGTAGCTAAAATAGTGACAAAAATGATGGGCATACAATTACCTTTGACTCATTTGAATGATTCCAATGTTCCAGGATTGGAAGATTATTTTTTCCAGGACAAAATGGACGTTTACCTGACCCGGCAAGGTTGCAATAATGCAGCGCAACTACCACAGCTTGAACATCAAGAAAAATACAGGATTCGAATTATGATGCCCAAGATACAAAATATCAATTTTTATCTTGAGATTTTCAAACCATACAAGGCGGAGGTATGGTATCTGTTACTCTTGCTTATAATATTAGCCTGCGCTTTAAACTGGTTGTTTAGGAGAAGAATGCGTGTGAGCGTACTGATGGTGATCATTTTCGGATATCACCGGGAAACAAGCAGGTGGATGGCAGTGCTTCTGCTGGCAACTCAATTTCTGAAGGTTGTTCTACTGGAAGCGTACCTTGGACAGATGACATCGTTTATGATCCAGATGCGATATCAGGAAAGGCCCCAGACATTGGAGCAATTCTTCGCCTCGAACGTTATGTTAAACGAACCTGTGGCAATGAATTATCATTTCACTCATCTACCACTTGTTATATCGATGCAATTGCAGCCAAAATTCAGACCAAATTACACGTCTACAGTAGATCATAGTGGAGCATATGAGCCAGGCTATGCATATTTCGTACTGGAGTACGATGAAAAGTGAATTCACCTACGAGTCAGTGTTTAACTCTAGCTTTTTCTACATATTGAGGGAACCACTGTTTGAGATCAGAATGTGCACCATGTTTGGCGTTTGGTCGAATTTTTTTGCGAGGTACAAGGAATGTCTAGAATGGTTGTATGCTGCTGGAATAATTAACAAAATTACCGCAGAAGAGTGGAAATTTTGCAGCAAAACGTTAAACACGTTCACGGTTTTGATGTTTGCTGATTTAATTCCAGTGTTTCTCTTTTTGTGCTACGGTTGGGCAGTAAGTGTGATTTGCTTGTTGCTAGAAATAAGCTTTCAAAAATTTAAACAACTACTGTGGAAGTATAAATATCGCCACACAAGACTGTTTTTGCGTACATCATAGGTTCTCATACTTAGTTGTATTATGCTTATTTATTTATTTATTTATGTTTTATTCTTCGAATAATCCGTAAACCAATAGCTACTTGCTATTGAACTATGTATTTCTATCTTTTGAAAATAAATATAACGTCAATCTTTGGAAACCTATTTTTATTGTAATTGTGAACACTTCCTTTTCAAGTGTCATTTAGTCGGCATCATACAACTATTCCCCTCTTTGTAGTGCATTATCAGGCACGAAAACAATAGCTACAATCAACTGCATTTAGCTATTTGTACAGTGATTTAGTCCATACTTTTAATACCACTAACAATCCTTCAACTCACCAGCGTTTATGCTCAGTTAGTCGCAAGATGGCGTGGTGTACAGCTCTAGTCCTTTTTTTACTGATTCTTCAGCAAGGATTGGCTAAACCGAACATGACAGTTGTGGAGCAGATTGTTCATCGAGCTTTCCACACCATGCGAGAACTGGATACGCTTATATTTTGGGAAGTTTCAGAAAATTCGCTTACTCACACACTTCCATACCCCAGGATAGTGTTAGACAACAGTACTCCTTTCAAAGACGCATTGCGAGAAAATTGTCTAGTGATTATGGAATTGAAAGTTACCCACGAGGTGAGTATACAAGTAAATGAAGAATACTAGCAAGTTTACCATCTTTCAATATCGTATCTTTCAATAGCGAGATGTGTACAATCTTATTAATTCAGCATTCACTGAATCTGCAGAACATTATTTAGCAAAATATGTGGTTATATTGTATCACGATAGTACAATAGAACAAACGCTACAAAAGGTTAATTATTACTTCGATTATATAAACATTATGAGCTACGTCATTGTGATACAGTATCCCGAACGAAGGAATCTAAACATAGTGGGATACATGAAACATAATCGGTTCATTGTGCTGAACCAAACTGCAGACTTTGGTATCATTTTCAATGCCCGATTACACGATCTACCATTACGAGCGATCGTCACCGAAAGTAAGCCTTACTCGTATTTATCAAAGCGCAGGACTTTGAACGGCTTAGACATTGAAATAGGAAAGTTTGTAGCACAAAAGATGGGTGTTTCATTATCGGTCAATTATTTCGATAGTATATGGTATGAAAATATTCCCAAATTATTGATCGACAAGCAAATGGACATGTTTTTGACGCGAAGAGGTTGTAATTCTGTCTTGAAACTACCACAACTTCGACTGCAGGAGAAGCTCAATGTGAGAATGTTGATGCCTAAAATGCAGCGGTTCAATTTCAATCTTCAGTTCCTTAAGCCATATAGACCGGAAGTGTGGTATCTGTTGCTTTTAATAATATCAATAGCCGGTGTACTAAATTGGGTGTTTTGGAAAAGAGTAAGAGTTAACATACTCATGGTGATCATTTTCGGATATCATCAGGAAACGAGTAGATTGACAGCTTTGCTAGTATTGGTAATACAGTTTCTGAAGTTTATCCTGCTAGAAGCGTACCTTGGACAAGTGACATCGTTTATGATACGTTTGCGATATCAGGAAATCCCACAGACACTGGAACAGTTCTTTGCCTCGGACATTATGCTAAACGCTCCAATCGGGTTGAACCAATTTTTCAGTCTACTACCAGCTACGCTTTCTGAACAATTAATGGAAAAGATCAAACTACCTAGAATGTCTGTCACCAACGAGAGCGATTTTTTTGAGCCAGGCTACGCTTACATAATTACGGAGTACGCTTCAGACGCGTTAAAAAACGAAGTGTTAGAAGTGTCCATTTTCAACTCGAGCTTTTTCTACATTATGCAGGAGCCACTGTACGAGCTTGAAATGTGTTATATGTTTGGAAAGTGGTCCAAGTTCCGATTAAAGTTTAAGGAATGTCTGGAAAGGATGTACGAAACTGGAATTATCCTAAAGCTAACCGACAACGCGTGGAGACTACCGAACAAAGCATTGAACGTGGATTCATCTACGGTGTTGATGTTTCCCGATCTGGTACCAGTGTTTCGCTTCATCGGTTACGGTTGGCTGGTAAGTGTAATGTGCTTGGCTGTGGAAAGGACCATACAGAGAGCGCGAGGATTGTTTTTCATGTGTTATGATCGATTTGAGAGAGTGCGTTTTCGTTAATGAGTGTGATGAGGTGAGCTGTAGTTCTGAATATTAAGGGAGTTAGAACAGAAAAAGTGTGCTTAATGAAGGTATTAGAGTTGGGAGAATGTGTGGAGTCGGAAACGAACATCCAACATATAAATAATTGCAAAACTCATGCAAAACAGTTTACTAATTTTATTGTTAATATCAAGAAGGCAATAATGGAATGATTGTTAATGAACATGTTAATTTAAATATTTACTGTTATTAACTGTATTTTTGGACTTGTTTCGCACGCTTATATTGGAATAAAATAAAAGAGAACGCTTATATCGTTTGCAATAACATACTCTGAGTTTTTATTTGATAGAGAATACTACTTATCGTTCTCTTAGATTCGTCATTATCTGTCTTTCAAACAAACATACAAAAAGTTTTGAAAAAGGTTGCTAAATGAAATGAAGCAATTCAAGTTGTTGGAAAATGGGTTGCAGGTTTTTAACGAAATCGCCAACACAGACTACAATTCCTTCTTTTCTATAGATAATTGGCTATTTCATTGATATGAACGTATTATGAAACAATAGACAATTTATGTATATGGAAATGGCAGCAACATTCTGATGATCAAGTGAATAAATGTGAAAAATTCAAATTGCTGAACACTTCAATGCAAAGAAAACAAAAGAACTGCACTTGAAATATACAAAGTTGTTCCCTAAACACCTACAAATTGAAGAGAAAACTCACGCAATCAATGGCATTTAGCTGTTTGTAGAGCGATTTAGTGCATACTATTAAATCCTCCAACAAATCCTTCAGCGCCCAAGCGTTCCTGCTCACTTGGACACAGGATGGCGTGGTGTAGAGTAATAACCTTCAGCGTACTGTTCTTTCAGCCAGGCTTGGTTCAACCGAACACGGATGTAGTGGAGCGGATTGTTCATCGCGCTTTTCACACGTTGAGCGGTATAGACACTCTTATATTTTGGGATGTAACAGAAGCGTCGATTGTGAACACACTGCCTTATCCCAGGATAGTGTTTGATCGCATGGATATTGTTTACTATTTTTCTTACTAAATGATATATTTTTCACAGCAAGATATGCACGATCTTATTACTGCGGCGTTTATGGGCTCCACAGATCATTATTTGACAAAATATGTAATCGTGTTGTTTTACGACAACAAAGTAGCACAAACGATCTTAAAGGTAGAACATTATTTCGATTATTTGAATATCATGTCCTATGTCATTGTAATACAGTTTCATGACAAAAGTAAACCAAGCATAGTGGCATATATGAAACAAAAGCAGTTAGTTTTACTAAACGAAACAGTGGATTTTGCAACCATCTTCAAAGTGCGAATTACAGATCACCATTTGCGAACCATCGTCACCGAAAGTAAACCTTACTCATTTCTATCAAAACAGTGGCAGGTGGTTGGATTAGATTTTGAAATAGCTAAAATAGTTGCCCGTATGATAGGGGTAAAGTTGTCGGTCAGACACGTCGATCCTTTGAATCCAATTATACCTACATTACTGATCGAGGATAAAATCGACATGTATTTGACGCGAAGGGTTTGCAACTCTGCCGTGACATTATCACAACTTCGACTGCAGGAGAAGTTTAATGTGAGAGTACTGATGCCGAAGATGCAAAAGTTCAACTTAAATCTCCAGTTTCTTAAGCCATACAGGTCGGAAGTGTGGTAATAGTTGCTTTTAATAATATCAATATCTGGTGTACTAAATTGGATGTTTTGGAAAAGAGTAAGAGTAAACATACTCATGGTGATCATTTTCGGATATCATCAGGAAGCGAGCAGATTGACAGCTTTGTTAATATTGATCGTACAGTTTCTGAAGTTTATCCTACTGGAAGCGTACCTTGGACAAGTAACATCGTTTATGATACGGTTGCGGTATCAGGAGAACCCACAGACACTGGAGCAGTTCTTTGCCTCGGACATTATGCTAAACGCTCCAATAGTAATGGACGATCTTTTTAGACATCTGCCGGTTACGGTATCAGAACAATTGAAGAAAAAGCTCAAACAACCGAGATTATCTGTTATTAGCGAGATCGATTTTTATGAACCAGGCTTTGCATACATTATTACGGAGTACGCATCCAATGCGATGCAAAAGGAGGTATCGGATGAAACATTCTTCAACTCGAGCTTTTTCTACATCATGCGGGAACCGCTGCATGAATTCGACAGTTGCTATATGTTTGGATTATGGTCGAAGTTTTGTAACAAGTTTAAGGAGTGTTTAGAAAGGTTATATGAAACTGGAATAATTCTAAAGCTAACTGACGACGCGTGGAGACTACCGAACAAAGCACTGAACGCGGATCTATCTACGGTGTTGATGTTTCCCGATCTGGTACCAGTGTTTCGCTTCATCGGTTACGGTTGGCTGGTAAGTGTAATGTGCTTGGCTGTGGAAAGGACCATACAGAGAGCGCGAGGATTGTTTTTCATGTGTTATGATCGATTTGAGAGAGTGCGTTTTCGTTAATGAGTGTGATGAGGTGAGCTGTAGTTCTGAATATTAAGGGAGTTAGAACAGAAAAAGTGTGCTTAATGAAGGTATTAGAGTTGGGAGAATGTGTGGAGTCGGAAACGAACATCCAACATATAAATAATTGCAAAACTCATGCAAAACAGTTTAATAAGTTTTTGGTTCATATGAAGATTCTCTTGACATGAATGTCTTTAAATGTTTATTTACATAATTATTGTTGTTAAATGTTTTTGTGTACTGGATTGAACACGATGTTTTGCGCGCTCATAAATATATTGGAAAAATATTCGTTTGCAATAGCATACTCTGAGTTTTTATTTGTTACAGAATAACACTTATCGTTCTCTTAGATTCGTCATTATCTTTCTTTCAAACAAACACACAAAAAAGCCTTGAAAAACTTGCTAATCAAAATGAAACAATTTAAGTTGTTGGAAAATGTGTTGCAGTTTTAACCACTATATTGATATGAAATCTCCAATACAGTGGCTATTACATTAATATGAACGTATTATGAACCAAAAGAGTATTTATATACGAGATATGGTAGCAACATTCTGATGATCAAGTGAATAAATGTGAAAAATTCAACTTGCTGAACACTTAAATGCAAAGAAAACAAAAGAACTGCACTTGAAATATACAAAATTGTTCCCTAAACACCTACAAATTCGAGAGTAAACTCACGCAATCAATGGCATTTAGCTGTTTGTGTAGCGATTTAGTGCATACTCTTAAATCCTCCAACAAATCCTTCAGCGCCCAAGCGTTCCTGCTCACTTGGACACAGGATGGCGTGGTGTAGAGTTATAACCTTCAGCTTACTGTTCTTTCAGCCAGGCTTGGTTCAACCGAACACGGATGTAGTGGAGCGGATTGTTCATCGCGCTTTTCACACGTTGAGCGGTATAGACACTCTTATATTTTGGGATGTAACAGAAGCGTCGATTGTGAACACACTGCCTTATCCCAGGATAGTGTTTGATCGCACAATTGCTTTAAAACAGTTGCTGGGAGAAAATTGTCTGGTGATCATGGAGCTGAAACCAACAAAGGATGTGAGTGTATATCAGTGTGCAAAAGTGCTATTTATCTTACTGAATGATTTATTTTTCACAGCAAGATATGTACGATCTTATTACTGCAGCATTTACGGGTGCAACACATCATTATTTAGCAAAGTATGTAGTTTTGTTGGTTAATGACATGACAGTAACACAAACGATCTTAAAGGTAGAACATTATTTCGATTATTTGAATATTATGTCCTATGTCATAGTGATACAATTTCGTGACCAAAGCAATGCAAGCATAGTGGGATATATGAAACAAAAGCAGTTAGTTTTACTAAACGAAACAGTGGATTTTGCAACCATCTTCAAAGTGCGAATAACAGATCAACCATTGCGAACGATCGTCACCGAGAGTAAACCTCACTCATTTCTATCAAAACAGTGGCAGGTGGTTGGCTTAGACATTGAAATAGCTAAACTAGTTGCCCGTATGATAGGGGTAGAATTGTCGGTAAGGCACATCGATCCTTTGAAGTATGCAATGATACCAACATTGTTGATGGAGAAGAAAATGGACATGTATTTGACGCGAAGGGGATGCAACACAGCAGTGGCACTACCGCAACTTCGACTCCAAGAAAAGTTCAATGTGAGAGTGCTGATGCCCAAAATGCAGAGGTTCAACTTAAATCTTCAGTTCCTTAAGCCATACAAGTCGGAAGCATGGTATATGTTGCTTTTACTTCTTACCATAGCTGGTGTGTTGAATTGGATGTTTTGGAAAAGAGTAAGAGTAAACATACTCATGGTGATCATTTTCGGATATCAACAGGAAACGAGTAGAATGACAGCTTTGCTATTGTTGGTACTACAGTTTCTGAAGTTTATCCTGCTAGAAGCGTACCTTGGACAAGTGACATCGTTTATGATACGGTTACGGTATCAGGAGAACCCACAAACACTGGAGCAGTTCTTTGCCTCGGACATTATGCTAAACGCTCCAATAGTAATGGACGATCTTTTTAGACATCTGCCGGTTACGGTATCAGAACAATTGAAGAAAAAGCTCAAACAACCGAGATTATCTGTTATTAGCGAGATCGATTTTTATGAACCAGGCTTTGCATACATTATTACGGAGTACGCATCCAATGCGATGCAAAAGGAGGTATCGGATGAAACATTCTTCAACTCGAGCTTTTTCTACATCATGCGGGAACCGCTGCATGAATTCGACTCTTGCTATATGTTTGGATTATGGTCGAAGTTTTGTAACAAGTTTAAGGAGTGTTTGGAAAGGTTATATGAAACTGGAATAATTCTAAAGCTAACTGACGACGCGTGGAGACTACCGAACAAAGCACTGAACGCGGATCTATCTACGGTGTTGATGTTTTCGGATGTGATACCAGTGCTTTACTTGCTATGTTACGGATGGGTGCTCAGTTTGCTGTGCTTTGCAGTAGAAATTTGCATTCTGAAAGTGATGAGAGGATCGGTGAGGTTTAAAAATTACTTTAAAAGCTTGTTTGATCGTAGATCAACCAAGATCACATGGTTTAATAAAACATAAAAATAAATGAATGATACGTTTGATGTATGGTAATACAAAGAAAATACTTTTTCAGATTAACAATCTTTACTTAAAAAAACTTTTTACATTTTATACAATGTCACATGTGCCCTGAAATGGTTCATATGAATCTTTAAACATTCGTAGATCAATCATCATTTGATGTTAGTTGATAAAGCGATACAAATGTCGTTTAGTGGAAGTATTGGTTGTTAATAAAAATAGTTAAGACCATTCAAAATATTCTTAAGTTTTTTGATGACAGACATGTTTTACTTGACAGTTTCTAATTATTAATCAGCTGCAATACAGATTGTTCACAGTCAAATTGAGGTTGTCGACGGTTGCCCTCAAATAAGTTATTCGGTCTTTATCGGTTGACGTATTTCCTGAACAAAGGTTTGCAAAAGGTAATTTTGCACTTTTCTTTGAAGTTGTACAATTTGTATAAGAATTTGCTTTCACCTTTCACGAACATACTCACACGCAGTACAACCAGATTGAATGATCGTTCCATTAGTAGTATAATTGCTTTAAAAGTGTTGCTACCGCACAGCCTGCGCTCAACCATACCGACCTGTAGACCGTATAAGCCGAAACGTGGTATAGAATGCATTTTACCACCTCCGTTATCGATCGTAATCATGCACACTCATACACAGGGGTACACACAGGCTGCATGCTGATGCAGTCGCACCTATCAGAGAAGGTGTTGGGAAAGGGAGAAATTTCAATTTCACTGCACGACACATAAGCTGCATTGAATCGGTGCTGCAGCGTGTCGGGCATTGGGACGGAAATTCGATAACACACACACTCTTTCTCTCTCTCGAAAAGGCGATTTGTATGAAGTGAGACATGAGGAGATTGTTTTCATCGTGTCAATCACTCTGGCCGTGTCGTGTGGCGTGTGGTGGCGCCAATGCTGATAACTGCACGGAACTGAGTGGCGGCAAACAAAAAGGAGGAGAAATAAAATACAATTTTTGGAGCATGGAGTTGAAATCAATTTGCCGTTGAATAAAAGCGGACCTGTATGCAGCTGACAGTTTGCACAACAGCACCTAACAAATTGGGTCTTCTTTTGAACATCTTTTTACCAAATATTCGCGATGCACAAGCCGTGCGTAACGAATTTTATGCAATCTCGTTCAGGTTGATGGAAAGAAATCCCTCAGTTATCTCAAGGTACAGCTTCTGTGGGCTGGTAAACCACCGTTGATTAATCATTCACTACCTAAGGCGAGTAAATTGCCAGCAAATGGATATTCATCACGCGGCAGTGCTTCAGCTAGTAGCGAGATAAATTGCACCAATATAATGCACAATTTGTTTCCTTTATTGAATTACCACCAACCAGCGGGTTGACTCGACTAGCGGAGGAGAGATAAATCGATGCGACTAAGGAGTGTGATTGCTTCTTGTATCAATATTGATTAGTAGCTCATGAACCAGATCAACCATCGCAAAAAGGGTTAGTTTAGTCGTGCCAAAATCAGCTTTTTATCAGGATAGAACCTCCAAGAAATGTTCCAAGCAATTTGTTTTGTATTTGTATGTACTTCTGTGTACCTCGAGTTACATATTTGATGTATATTAAATCTGTATTAAATTTTAGAATGAATCATTTTTTCATCTTATTGGCCTCTAGGTCTGGCTAATAAGACGATAGAAATCTGATACAAATCGCCTGGATCGACAGCTCTCAGGCGAGGACCCAACGAAAGAGTCCCGAAAAAGTGCGACTTTCAGTATGTGAAGCATTCTCTGATATTGGCCCTTTTCCCTTTTAAGTTCAAAGGCTGAAATTTTAGCCTGTCAGCCTTTCGTCTCTAGAACATTCGCCTCTAGAGCATGGAGGATTACACCCTGCTCCACAAAGACAAAGAAGAAGAAGAAGAAGAAGAAATTGTTTGGAGCAGGTACTCGAATCTAATTATACGATTTGAGGCTGACATAATCTAGGCTGAAAATCGTAGGCTAGTTTTGTATTTCTGGTTTTGTATGGAGTGTTGACAAGCTGTAGCATATCTGCTATACAGAACTTATTATAATACACACTATCAGCTATAGCCACATTGTAACACACTTCGGAAAGCCAAATCACACCATTGCGATACGTTCAATATAACACATCAGCAAATCAATCCACACCATAGCAACACACCCAGACCATACCGTTCATAGAAAAAACAATTGAGACACATTTATCGAAAACAACCGAAACGCGCCCGTTCCTTGGCTAGAACAGTTGAAACTTTCCAGAACCTTTGTAAAAACACTAAATGCGAAACATATGCACAAATTGATAGACACCTCACTCCGATACAATGTATAAATTGTAGCTCATATCAATAACCTTTAATTAGGACAAAAACACATTCCAAAACCAAAATGTATGAGACCCATTGAGTATAAATAAAACCAATTCCGACCATGGCAAGTCAGATTCGTTCGGACTGTCAGGATAGGACTATGCCCATCCAACATCTATCGACTTCTCATTTAAAGAGTTTAGTTATGTCCCCCTACCCAAGGTAAGGCCTCTAAACTCCAACGTTTCCAGTAAGGGAAACCTCCTAAAGGTTTCTATGATCGCCTGGACGATCAAGTGTCGAAAAGTCCGCTTCGAACAAAGTGTTATTCAACCTCGATACTTGTCAGCGAAACACTGACCTACCGGGATGGTACGCGTTGATCAGTTGTACCGTTGTACGCTCATCAGATTACATGGCGACCGTATCAAAAACCGAACATACTATATGGCGACCATAGCTATATCCAAACCTACTACAAAGCTTTCAGCCGCCAACTGTCAAACTCCATATAAAAAAGCTATCTAGTATTGTGAAAAGCCCCACTGACAGGCTGGTAAATCGATATTGAATATTAAATTCCTTGCTATAAAACATTTAATGTTAAAAGATTGACCTTTAGAAACGTCTGAAAAGAGATACTTGAAATCCGAAGAACATGTGCAATCAAAAGTTTTTTGGTTTAGTATTCTACAGTAATCCATCAAATCATTCAGCAACACCAAACGTCTATCAGCCATTCTGAAGTAAGATGCAGTTTGATGCAGATAATCTTCTATTTCTCAGATTTTTATTGAGAATAACTTCGGCGCCACATCGACATTCATTAACCTGCCATTCTAGACCTGGTCTATAGAAAAGCCAGGGGCACCGTTTCTAATGTTTATCCACGATACACAACTATCGATAGCATCGCACCACAACCAAAGCATCGGCACGGGAATCGAGGATATATTATAAAAATGTCTGCTGTGCTGTCTCAATTGAGGTTGATTTGTTTTCCAACCGCGAGGGGCACAGCCATACGAAGCTTCACGCGAAATCGAAGCGCAAGCGAAACAGAGAGCCTCAAAACTGTTGTTCCGTACAAATCCAACACATGTGTGTGGGTGTGCCGAGCGATGCAAAAGAGGAGGTAAAACAGGAAAACTCCCTCCACTCCGATAGAAGGGGAAAAAACGGGGGCACCAGATAAGCATATTTTGCATCATAACGACTCCAGGCTCTTCGGGCGTTGAAAATGGGTGCGCTGGGAGCAATGCAGCGCGGAGGGCCAAGATTTATGGAGCTTTCAACCGGTTCGCGGTGGTACGTTTTCGCGTGGTAAAAACGAACTGCACTCACACGCGCGAATAAGATGCTTTGTGTACGTGAAAGACGGTACGATATGGGGGAGCAAGGAACAAAAATGAAAAGAAAAAAAAACTTAATAAATTCAATTAGGTTATGCAGAACACCAGTCTTTGGTGCACCAGTCCGGTGTCATCCGTGAACGGTAATGTCTTGTTGGATGCTATGGACTTGCGGGTAAACGGGGGAAATCGTTTTTATTTTCTTTTACCACTGCCACTGCCGAGCTGTGTCTCACGGGTGTGGTTTGCAACGTTTGTTCTAAATTTCAATCATCCCAACACACTTGGCTTGGGCGTTTGAGAGTAGTGCAGCGGTGCATTTGCCCTAATAACTTGAAGGAGGCGGGGTTTTTTTTTGCAGCTGTCCGCTTTATTAGGGTCAACTGATTTCTTCCGGTGCCATGTGGAAATTTGTTATCAAATTTTTGTTTATAGCCACAAGGAGGAGGCTAATTATGGTCGATTAAGCCATGTTCTGTACGTGCGGAAATATAGGGCGTGCAATGCTTTTAAATTCCACGTTTGACCTATTTAGTGTATGTTTTCAATTCTTCTTTAAATGCCATATGATTTCTCAGGTTGGTTGGTAAATGAGCACTTTCTTGGTGAAGGATATGTTTTATAATATTTTTTGATTTATTTTTGTTTCGATTTTAGTTTGAATCAGTCTTAAATCTATTATTCTTCAATCTTATATCTTATAGCACATATTTGTCCAAAAGTGTTTGTATCAGTTTATAATCAGGCTTTAAGCAAAATACCAAAGAAAGTGTGCAGCTTGTAGAATTATATTCCTTTATACATCTAGAACATAAGAAGTGCAGTAGTTGTTTTCAATACTCAGAGTAAATAAGAATTATAAAAGAACACAAAAGACATGAAGATGATTAAACCAACTTTGAGTTATTTGCATTGTTTGTCGTACTGTTGAAATTAAATGTCGTTAAATGAAACACAGGACGAGAGATGTAACATTACTTATTGTGCTTAATTAAAGCGAAATACGCTTGTTGTGCTCTGGCACGTGAGGATATGCTATCATTAGTCCTATCCGCGTTGGAATGTCTCGCAATGGAACCAGCTCAGATGAGCCAACATGGATGTCAAAATAAAGTAAGGACAGTTGGCAAGAGTTTGAATGGAGTGAAAGTGAAAATGAGAATAATTCTGCTAGAAAATTCACTTAAAAATACAGGAATACTGAAGGTCTCTTTAGTGTCCCTTTTAGTAAGATAGCTCATAGTTGTAAGCTTTACGAATTAGTTATTTATACACAAAGATGTGATAAACATTGAATTACCATTAAATGCAGCAAATTAAACAAAGCTACACAGTTTACAGCAGATAGCAGAAATTTAATTGCATTATTCGTCACCACCAACGCACTGTTGCGATGAAAATTGAGCTGATTTGATTGCATTTTGCATGGCCAATTTACATGAATGCATACATTAACGAAAGTGGCGGTACGTATTCAATCATTCAAATCGTTTCGAATATAAATTCCCTGCACAGCAAAAAAAAAAAGCTGGACAAATAAACGACTGTCAATGATATTAGTTTGTCAATTATGTCGATTCGCGACTGGCGTTTGGTGCACGCAAATGATAAATGAGATTTGTGCAGTTTGTTGTTTCTTTTCGGCTTCGGTTCGGCATAGCAAACGGTCCGATATCAAATATCGCTCAACTCGACCATAAAATCATGCTCGTTAGCCACCAATCCACCAATAAATGGTCATAAATAATGCATGAAATTATTATCGGCTCGTGAGCTGGCGCGATTGGTTTGCAAAGCTGAAGGAGGTGTGGACGTGAGGAGAACGTTTTAGAATATTGATTCGATTTGGTGAGGATGAGGACATGATAACAGGAGATTGTTTCGAAAAGCAAATTGCGCTTGGGAAAAGTGTTACTAGCGGTGGAGTAGTGAAAACAGTGTTGCCGAGTTTTGAGCAGCATTGTAAATTAATAAATGGTATTCCTATATCCCATCTGCTCACAAAATGAAGGAACAGCATTTTCAACATTACTTAACTTTGCCTTTCTTGCTCACACGTGCAAGCAAAATGGATTAACTGAACATTCAGTTTTGGAAATGACAGGCTCTTTGACCCAAATCAGGCGTGAAGTAATTGAAAGTTAATAACTTGAAAACAGTGTCGAACAATCGAAGCATTTTAGCATATTTTGGGGAACGGTTCGATGGTTGATTTTGTCCTTCCATAACACTGTTTTTGGGGTTTGATGTGGGTTGCACCAAACCTTTGTACAAAATTAACCACTAACTAGCTTGCCCAAAAGGCTGCACAGGTTGTCATGTTCAGGTTGCGAGGAATTTTCCTACACCAAAGTTCTATCCTATGGCGTGATTTGATGGTCCGTTTTGAATATTGATCGAAAGTTTTTTTTTTAAATTGTTTTAGAGAGTTTAAGCTTCTCTTTATACGTGTGCGTTAAAAGTTCCCAATTCTTCGTATTTGTTATCGAGTGGGTCGGAGATGCTTTCGACGCTCAAGTTTAATTTTTCACTACAAAATTCATGGAAAATAAGAATGATTGATGCGTACATATTCTTGCAGTTTTTCTTTTGCTTTTACTTTTGTATCAAGTAACGCTGTGAAAGCTTATTTTTGCAGAAAAAAACCCATAAGATATTGATTTTCTCATTAAAAAGAATCAATTCTGCCTTCGACAGTACCAAGAAAATAGTACACAACAATAATGTACCGCACCGCTCTTTAGGATGACTTTGGCTATCTTTGGCAAACTTTTCCCCTCACAGACCGAAAGTGACGTAGGAGCAAACATTTCCCCATCCTTCCTGGCCACACAGTACAGCACTTTGTTCTCTTGACCCGTGACGTGGCACGAAAGGGCACACGTTACATTCTCCAACGGTTCAAAAGCACGCTGTGCCAGAGCCAACCAGCACCACCCTCATTAAATTAATGGCCCGTTTCATAAAGCCATTTTCGGTGGTGAAGTAATAAAATTTTAAGTGTTTTTCCAACATCTCGATGTGGTTTTATTTTTCTTTGAGAAAAGAGGAAGAGCCTGGAAGGTGGCATTTTGCCACCGATTGCAGAAACTAATTGATCCCATGGTTTGTTTAGCTTACTGTACAGCAGTGTCTGGAAAGTGTGTGTTTTTGGGTGTCTCCATCGGTTGCCACTTGGTCGGGACAGAAGCGATCATAAATTATGATAGAGTGTATAATAATTGATGCGGAAACCATTTAGCTTGTTGTGGAGCGAACGATGCTTACACCAAATGCTCTCAACTTGTGGTTGGTCAAAGTTGTGGGTAATTTTTCGGGTGCTGAAAAGCGTGTTGTTGGGAGTTTTATTGGTGCTTCGTTGCATGTAAATCACTATTGGTATTTGTACGGTAATTGATGATAGATGTTCGGTAATTGAAATTATGTTACTGGATATTTATCGTTTAGCACTTAGACTGTGCAGTGGAAACCTGAGTGTAATAGAAAGTGTCGCAGGAAAAAGGCAGCTCTTTTTATCAGCATATTTTATATATTCAGACAATAAAGTATGGGACTTAAATAAGAATCGTGTCATATCTGGTGATGAATTTGACGTCTAATTAGTGAATCACTGGGCTGCTCCATTGAAATGTAACACTTTTAAGTACCTGAAAAATAAAATCAAAAAGAAGGAGCACTGCTTTAATCATTTCATGAATCACCATGAAAGCTTAGCCACCAAAGCACAGCGCCACTAAGATTTCGTTACACGTGTGTCCAATCAGTTCACCGACCCATTTTGTTTAAATTTACTGTATTGTACATCAGTCCGACTTTTAGATGAGCTAGCGAGTATTGTCTGGTCATCATTACAACGAAATAGCATAGATAGAATAGAGGCCATCTAAAACAAATTTTCGAAAATAATGTATTATTGACTAGCCTGGTCCAACGGTGTGGAATGCCCATCATACAATGTTAGGTGTTTATTATTTGGAAACGTTGCAGCAAAAGCAGGAGGACGGCTCAGTGTTTATTTTTCCACAAGAAGATTACTGGACTAGCCGTACGCCTCGTCTCTCCTATCTAGGATTAATTTCACTGATCCTGAAAGAATGGTGAGGCCTAGGATTTTTTTTAACTTCACATTTTTGTTCCACAGTGTTTGGCACGTTGTTCCACAGTCGTGACCCAATTATACGAATACTCATTTATTCTAACTCACTTAATAATCAAAGAGACTTGAATATAGCAATGAACGATGTTAGGAATTTTTGAAGATTCAATCTTTGTTAGCAATGTTCTTATTTTTCGTTAATTTATTTTCTTATTTTTATTTGTGCGGTGAATTGTTGGAGCTTTAATAAAGTTAGTAGATAGTAATTTACCAGATGACCTATAATTTAAATTTAAAAAATTGGCGAAGTAATCGAATGGTTTTTAAATAAATTAATACAATGTCAGAAATCTAATTAGAAAATATCAGGAAACGTCATAACAACACGTAGTGGTTGAGTACAATCTTTGAGTAAAATTAACATTTAAATGCTTTTGAATGATACTTATCTTCAACAAGTAATGAAAAAATCAATATGGATACAAAAAAAAAATACTAAAAACAACATAAAATTTGTCCTTTTCGACCATTGTAGCAGTAGCTGGTTGATGCTGCTCCTTCCCTTAAGCAAACAATTGCTTTCTTCTTCCTACTTAATCTCGCCCCCAATTGCAACAAACGAAACAAATGCTTCACAATCAAACTGACCACCCGAGTTGCAGCAGGGGCAACAAAAACCTCGCAACCACACCACCACTGAGAGCGGCAAAAGCAAACACATTGCCCGGGATCGAACGGAATTGCTCCGGTGCGAGGCAGTAGAAAGACAGGAAGTGAGTGCGATAACACATGAGTAATTTATTTTCCTGTATTGAACCTAAAGACCAGCGGGTGGTGTAGTGCACAGAAAAGCACCACTCTGTTGTTGCATCACTCGCTCACCCGGCAAATGCCAGCCCAGCTGGAGGTGGATGAAGATTTGTCTTAAACTCGACAACCCGGAAGTCCAGTACCGTTGTATGTGACAGAATGGATATTAAACTGATTCCGTATCGGGCGATACATCCGTGTGCGTGAGTGTCTCTCTGTGTGTGTGTGTTTATCTTCAATCTACCCTTCGCAAATGCAATCGTTTCTGTTTTGTTGCCATTGCGGCCAAACACTGATAGCAGAGCGCGTCCAAGAAGTCCGTTTCCGGTTCTTTTGGCACCTTGGCCTGTTTTTTTTTGCTGGTTGGTCACCATCCTCCTCCCGGTAAGCCAATATATTGGCAACAGAAATCCTAAACCCCGACAAACGACAAAAAGTACAAACGAACGTACAAACGGCACCCGACAACCAACTCGGTTGGTGATGAAAGAAGCAAGCTTTGGAGAGGGAGCAAAAAAAACCGATAAGAAAATTGGGATAGCAGAGAGTGAGAGAAAGACGAAAAGAGGGATTTTATACGGCAGCAAAAGCCGCCAGCCGGGTTGAAAGAAACCAGTGCGCCATAGCAATTAATTTCACGGTTCGTGACATTTAAAAGCAAGCTAGCTTCGGGATTTATGCTAAATGAAAGGTGAAGGTGCTAACGTACCGAGCGAAACAAGCCGAACAAGCGACTGAGGGTGGGGCGTGTGGTGGATGTGATGGTGCTGGCAGGGTGATGAGAAAAACTTTCTGCAAGCAGGCGGTGGTGTGTACCGTGTCTGCCATGGTAACGTGCATGGCTTGGGGGACTGATGTTTAAATACTGTGCACACTCTGCGTCGTTGAAATTTCAAATTTGCCAAGTGTATTAAAACGAGAGAGAGAGAGAGAGAGAGAGAGAGAGAAAGAGAGAGAGAGAAGGGAAGAAAAAGGATTATTTGATACTTTTTTCCTAAAAAAATAATTGAGTTTGATTACTGTTTAATTACCAAAACGCACATGGCGAGATTGTTTCAGTACGTCGAAATATTCAAAATAATAAAATACATTTTATTGATTTTTAATGGTTCAAAAATTCAAACAAAGGAACTCAATCCTTCCTTTACAGCTACAACCGGTCTCTCGATTATAGTCGTCCATGTGCTGGATTTTTCCATCACGTAACAAACGATTTTTTAAACAAATCACATTATCACCTCTCCGTACCACCCACCGGTGTCGATCGCCATATTACCGCCCAAACACTCCGTTCCCAATCTGCCACCGACAGTGATTGGGACAAGCTGTTGCGAAAAAACTTCATTATTTCGGTGCACAAACTTTACGCTGAATTCACCCGAACCGAGCCGAAAATCGTTTGCGTCCTCCGGCGAAAAGGAAATGCAAAACGGGTTAAAGTTTTGCGGCGGGGCTGTTTGCTGGTGCCGGAAGCACTGAGACGAGCAGTCAGATTCCAATTTTTCTGTCCCGTAAAAACTCGGCGACATGTGTGTGTTTCGTTTGGTGTGGGGAGAGGGGGGTGGGGGTTTACGGAAAGTCACGTAAGCTTCACGAAAATCCCAAATTCGTCCCCCGATTGGGCGAAAGTTTGCTGCCATGTTTTTATAGGCTCTTTTCCGCTTTCGCTGCTGCCGGTTTGTCATGCCTTAGCCCTTATGTTGGGGAGTTTTCCCGAGCGCCAGCGTCAATATGAACGGACATTTCCGCAAGATAAATTAAATTGATGTTTTGGGTAAATAGTGGTGACAGGTTGGGCTGGAACGCTTGTAGTGCATTAAGCGAAAACTATTTATTTTAGTTAAAGCTAATCAAGAATTTATGGCCACTAAGGCTGGAGCAGAGTTTGGTCTAGGACCATTAACGGAAAAGAACTAATTTGTTATATTCTTATGGTTTTTGTCGTGACTTGTGCTATTTCTCTTTCTCCGTAAAACCGATTTTTTCTCCGAACGTATGAAAAATGACAAAAATTTGAACTATTTTGGCTTAAATGTTGATTCAAACGATTTGAAGTCAATTTATTCCACTCTCAATAATATAAAGACTCTGTTGGGACGTTCTTGAAATGCTATAATGTCTAAGCTACGATCAATTTAATGTACAAAAGCATGCCTGAACCCCTCTCGAATGGATGCCTATTTCTTCTACAGGTTCTTCAGATAGGACTGAGATCTACCATAGGAAAAATAAAATTATTGGAACGAAATTAATTCACTTCCCATTGTACTAAATCATCAATAAAAGCAATACAAACCGTCATTGCTGGGCTTCAATTACTTGGACGTTGTCTAATCAGTTGCTTCAGTTTCGTTGTTCCGCACGATTGTGACCTCGGCTTCGTTCCCGTGTAGCGTATATCGCGAAACACACGCTCCTCGGGATGCGTCACCGTGTGAAGGCCGCCTGTATATCGACCACCACCCAGTCCCCCAGCATCCTCCTCTCTTGGTATCAGGCAGCAGCAACTTTTCCGTTTCAGTGGTTTCAGTTTTGGAACAAACGATGCCATTGGTACGAATTTTAAAACCTTTTTTTTACTTTAATTTGGAGCGGATGGAGAGAAATTTACAAATGCTTGTGAGTTGTGTTAAACGATAGACTGCTGCTTTTCAAATGAATGCTTCGATTGTTCATGCTTGTGTGTTGGATTCAGCGCCTACTTCTCTTCCTAGCTGTCGTTTGCCGAACTTTCTTCTTGCATTGTGCGATTGAACTGTACATTCACCTGCCGGAAGACACGTTCGTCCGGCTTTACGACCGTGTAGGAACCGCCACAGGTACGCGACCAGCGAGCGCCCGGTTTCAGCCGAGGTACAGCGTCCGATTCTTCCAACCTTCGGGCGATCATTGCCAGCTTGGCGCTGGTGCGCGGTGCTAGATAGCGCCCATCGCGCTTCCGCTGCACAACGTTCTTTGTGTCGCAGGAAAGGCAGCTCAAATTTTCACTCGCCGGTTGGGTCGTGCCGGCCGATTCTGCTATGCGACCTTGAGAGCAGGATCTCGAGGGAGTAACGGAACCTTTCCGTGAGCCGACACCACCATCAGTCTGGAGACTTTTCTTGCTGCTAGTCATAAGCTCGCCTTCTCGTAGCTTTTCCTCGAGTAGAGCTTCAATTCGCAGTGGCAGTTGATCGCGATGACTTAAGAGCAGCTCCATCTGACGCTGCAGCTCATCCAGTTTGTCGGTAAACTCGGATAGCTTGTCGATTTGGTCCGCCGTGCACGTGGTTTGCTGCATGGATGGGGTTGAGGTTGTTTCCTCCACGCTAGTCTGCTTGCTTTCCACAACCTGTTGGAACTGTTGGAATTCGTTCGATAAGCGTTCGAGCTTTTGGTAGAATAGTTGTTCAATTTTCTCCAGCCGCTGTTCAAGATCGCCTATCACAGCGAGCAGTTTAGTTTCTTGCTCTCGGAATTGAGACGCTTGGGCATCGATTTCCTCTAGAAGTGCTTCGGAGGTGACTTCTTTCGGGGCGGATTCCTTCGGTGAAGTGTCTTCTTTTTCAGGGTCACAGACAACAGCCACACCACATTGTATTACTGTCGGTTGCTCTTGAGCCTCCTCGTCTGGTTCTTCCGGTTCCTTCATATCGGCAATAGCATCCTCGAGGAGTTGAAACCGATCATCGTTTGTTGTTCGAGCGTCGTCAATTTCTTGTGAAATCTTGCACATACCTTCGACCAAGTATTTTAGCAGTCGGTTCAATTCGGTACAGTTGATCACTCCGTCCGGCAGTGCAATGGCCTCATCCACCAATGCTTCTAGATCGCTTGGCGTTGGTTGAACCATCTTACCAAGCTTTCTGCCAGGACGGTAAATGTCGAGTTCAAAAAAGACGAAAACACGAAATTACACTAATAATTTTTAATTCCACAAGAAGCACACACACAGCCAAAGTCAATCGAAAACAAAGTGCCAAACTCGCAGCTCCACGATCAGAGCATACTAGACTGGGGAATGTTTATCCGGTGAGCAAAATCGCCCCACCGCCAACTGAGATCCTGAGCATACTGCTAGCAGAACCTCGTCGAGGCTTTCAAATTCGATGGTCCCACAACCACGACCGACGGTGGCCTACCGGACACACAGCAATGTTTCCTAGCAACTGCACTTCCTCCCATACCACCACGACCACCGCCAACCCGTATGCTGGACGCTTTCGAGGTTTGTCCCCGCCGTCCACCTCCTTTGCCGAGCGAAACGTTCGATTGTGATTTTGGTAGGCGCGTTTCGATTTTTGCAATTTTTTGCTGCATCACTTTCAGCATCGTTTGCACGGCCTGTAGCTTCTGAAGGATGAGTTCATGCTCCTTATCGGAATCCTTTCCACCCTTTGCGCCGACCTTGGTTTTGGAAGTGCTGGACCGGGCGGACAGTTTCCTAGTTTTGCTGGTGGATTTTTTCAACGACCGTCCATCGATCGTTACACGGCTGGCCGAACAGCAGCAACGGCACGGACCTCCGCCAGAGCCGGGCTGAATGAGGGCCGTGAGTTGTTGAAGCAATCGGCGCAACGCACCACAATTGATGGCCGCTCCGGAGGTGACAAACACATCATCGATGAGCTTGTTGATTTCGGTGCTGGGTGCTGCGGTTGGGGCCGGTTTTAAGGGCGCGGGCATTTCAATTGACTGGACACGGTTCAATTTCGGGACACTTGTGAAATTAATGAATGAAAACAATCAACAGCTATCTGTCAACATTTGAAGAATTGAAATCTATTCCTGGTTACTAACCAACCGATGGCAGTAGAATCCAGGGCTACTGGATGAGATGATGCTGCATGTTACCCAGAGACAGTGAGCTTCCAAGAGTGTTTGGGTTGTTTATTGATGTTCATTAATAAAATGGTAAGTTGTTCGATGATATTGAGAGACCTTAGCGCTTCTCGAATATGCGCATTTTTGGTAAGAAAGGAGTCCAATGTCAACGAGTAACTTATACTACAACATGAATCTAAGTAAATGGATAAAGCGTTTTCCTGGAGTGCGGGATGGTCCAATGGTACAGTCGTCAACTCGCAGGACTTAACAACATGTCGAACCGTCGTAGGTTCAAACCTCATATGGACCGTTCACGGTAGTCCCCCGACAGACTATCGGTTGTGTAGCGCTTAATAAGTCTTGCAATCATTTATAGGCTAGCATGACCGCGTAAGTCGTTACGACCAAATAAGAAAAAGAAGAAATAAGTAGCTAGTAAAAGTTTATGATTACCTTGCATATCGACTGGTTCTACGGCTGGTTTCATTCGTAAAGCGGTATGACCATCAGGAAAGGTAAATTTTTACCCTTTCATCCATAATATTAATGTAAATGATCTAGTTATGTTGCTGTAATTTTGAGTTCAAATTAAAACTTAAGAGCTATTCATTTGCTGTACACATATAAGCGAATGTTCCAACTGGAAGTTTCAAGAGATAGATCCTACTCCTAATGTTACTATTTTTAGAAAAAAAAACTGAATTGAACCTGTGCGATAAACCGTTCTCGTTCATTCAAACAATGCGTATCTTCCAAACTAGTAGCAGACATTGCCTACAAATTTGATATAAATTTCAGGATATTAATGATTAATCACATACATTAGCTTGAAAAATAAAAGTTTCACACTCGTAATTGGTACAATATTGAATGATGAAATGCATTAAGCTAATATTTCTTATGAACCAGTCACATATTTTATATAAATAATGACGAACGAACTATAGGGAAACCTTCTCTTTTACTAAGTATTCTCATATTTTCTGTGAAAAGTTACTCTTTTTCAGTTTTTTTTGTTTGTAATCTAGCTCCACGCAAAGTTTGAATGTATGTAGATTTTCTTTACAAATCTGCTGATGCTGATGGGGTGATCAATCTGTCATCGAAGATATTGGAGAGAGCTTAGGATATTGATATGGCATCCTTTCCCGCCTCTCCAACCATTCGTTGAGCTGATACGATTGGCTCCTCGGTGAAACCTTACTCCCAAGCAAAATATTGCTTCTCACAACCACTTCGCACGGGCAGGCACGTCTGGTTGTGCAAAAACCCTTACCACCATCGTCGCTGGCCTTATGTGTTGAGTTTTGTACTCTAGCAACTTTTCCCTCTACCTTCCCGGATGTTCCCTTGCAAGATGTGTACGGAAGCGAACCGTCGATGCATCTCTGGTCAGTGCGCCACAACGGGTACAGCGATACCGAAGTGAAGACGGGTTTGCGAGTCCACAGCTGCCCGATGTACGCTCAAGAAGCGTCCCGTCCCGTACCAGCTGCGATAATCTTCTTACGTGTTGCCGTGCTTGATTTTCCGGAAAATAGAACCACACTAGACCGCACCGGGGATGGGCAAAGTCTTGAAGACTTTATTTTGCTTTCCGTTCGGTCCTGGGGTGCACGCGCGTGATGCAGGCGACGACGTGCCTCGGGCGCTAAGCGTACTATACCGTAACGATCTTTTCCGGTGGATTGGAGTGGAAAGTCTATTGCCGATTGGAGTTTGCCCAAGACGCCGGGCGCACACGGGCGCTGCTTTTGCTCAGGTGCCACGGGAATCATCATCATCCACCCATTGGCCATTTGCCAGGATCATTCGCCCGAGATGAACTGAAGAACTAATCAATTTATTATTAAATCTCACTTTTCTTCCCAGACACGCTCGCTCGGTCCATGGCGAAAGTGGTCGCCGCTCTAGCGTGCACATTGCCCGAGGTTCGGGTTCTTTAGGGGATTTTGGGACCGTGTCAGAGCGGGCGGATAGAAGCAGCAGCAGCAGCCGATTATGGAACAGGCAAAGGTGCGTGGAATCAACTCCCGTACGCAGAAATGATAAGTCGGCCATTGGACAGAGATATGATAATCAATGCTAAATGGAAACGGGCGTGCGGTTGCTTGCAAGATACGCGTGTTTGTATATGGTCGTGCGATAGGATATCCCATGTGCATGCTGGAACCATGATTGGAAAAGAGATTATTGTGCGGTGATGTGTAATTGTACAATACCGTCGGCACGAGCGAGACGAGAAGGATTGCGCCATGGCGCCACAGATCATAGGTAGCGTGTGTTCTTAATTGGTGTTGTACGGCGGTACTTGACTTGGGCATTCTCGCTTGCGGACGAGTGATCGACTGGGGATTAACACAGAGGGCCATGATTCGGAGCAAGAGTTTAATTAGTTTTGCCCGGTTTATGATACCATGTTCGTGTGTATGTGTGGATGACGCAATAGGCGGATTGAATGAAAGGGAGATACAGTGCATGTGATGGTATGAGGTGATGCGCTGTGATTTGAGCTATATGAATAGTACTCGATTTTGATTTAATGGGCAAGACAAGTGTTTTAATCTTAGACGCTACTATCAAGCATATTACTTATTGCATATTTTTGGGAAAATAATTAATATTATTTGTGCCGTTGTGTATGAATGTGTACTCACATGTTGTGTATTAAGATGGATATGTCATTCTAGTCATCATATGTGTTCAATGGCCGACTTATCATTTCTGCGTACTGGGTACTCATAGGAAGTATTTTGTAGGAATAATTGGTGATTCGGCAAGTAATTTTACTTGATGCAAGTAAGTAAAATAATAAAAAAAACAATACAATTGTCCAATAAATTCAACCGTACCGTTGGGAGATCAGCGTTGAAAGAAAATAGTTTAAAAATCAAACTCTCTTATACCTAAAGGTTTGTAGAATCAAAGAGTTGAAAATTCGTATTGCCTTAAAATAGAAGTGTTACAGAGTCCAAGAGAGGTGTAATGTAGTACAGTAATAGAGCCCATGAATTGTACACTAGGATAGGTTGTTAAGTCAGAGAATCGTAGAATCGTAAAATAAAAGTGGACTCTACGAAGAATCAACGAGGTTCTAATCGTTCTAATCGTTAAAGAGGCCCAATTGCTTTGAGTTTATACACTGTGGTGAACATAAAAATAATAGCCTGGTAAAATATTATCAAAGTCTTATAACATGGTAATTAAGGATCCAAACCTTTTCTAAATAAATCTCTAATAAACCTCTAATAAGCTTGTCTACCTTGTTTTACTACCGTTAAAGCTACTAGTCACAGGCATTTAAAGCCATATGGGACTATTTCAGTCACGCATCATCAATAGTTCTTTAATTTAATAAGAATTTAGAGAAAGGTTAGATTAAAAAAACAAAGTCCAAGCCAACGAAATGTTAGAAATATTCAAACCCATTAACATGCATCTCCATCATTCCTGTTCCTGGTGCACAAACCAACCAAAATGCGATAAAAAGAAGGTTAGCCGGGTTTTTACATTGGAGCACAGACTTACATCTTTATCTGGTACGATTTATCGAAGCTTTACCTGCGTCTGGTATGCTTTGTCTGCTATGGAAAGCGGAATAGTCTAAAAACATGCCCCCTTTCCCAAAGGCTTAGCAAGGATATCATGACATTGTTCTGGTGCGGTAGTTGTTACAATGTTGCTATGTTTGAAACCTCTGTGTCCGCTCCTAGGTTCACCTTCACGAGCTGTGTGTGTGTGTGTGTGTTGGTCGTCTTTTCGCACGAGTGATTAAAATCACCACCGAAGGTCCACTGAAGCCTTTCGAGAATTGGGGAATGAACAACAGTGAGGTTGAAGCAATGAGAAAAGCAACAAAAAACACCGCAGAAAGGGTAGGGATTCCCGTGCTTTCACCACCGCAATCCGGATTTGTTTGATTGATTTACGATTAATCTGAAGTTTGAAACATTCCTTCGCGTGTACGCTTTGGTTCGGTGGTTGGCAGCAAAAAAGGGGTTTTGTGATTTAAAATTTATAGTCTTGCTTCGATGGGAATTGAATTGTTTCGCGATGAAGGTGGAGGGCGAGCGCTCGGGAGCATGGCCTGAGGTTAAGTGAAATTTGATCGGGAATTGAATGGTGGATAGGAACAATTATTTAGCAGTAAAGAGTTTTTTGTTGAACGGGATCTGTAAGTAAAAGAATTAGGCCTGTATTGGTGAATTAAGTTGCAATGAAATACGGTGCAATGGGATAGTACATGGTCAATAACAGTATTCCATTCTGATTTGTATTATTTGTTGTACCTTTCGACGTATTTTTTTAATAAACCCACCCATTCACACGACTGTTATTAGCAAAGCTTTCAACTTTCACTTTCTTCCATTACATGCTTTACATTGCACGCGAAATACTTACGTGACGGTCTGGTCCAGCGATTTTCCAACCATCGTCACCATCTTTCAGAGTTCGAATGGTATGAGACAACAGCCAAAACCATTCCCGGCATTCGTGGCAAAATGCGTCCCTCAAGTGGCTGTCGAGTCAGTGGTTGTTTTCGAGTGTGCTGCTGGAATGAAAGTCGATGAAAAATTATCTCCCTCCAGCAGCCTCCAGTGAGGGAAGGCCAAAAGCCAACCAGAAACCGGCATGCATCCGGAAGGTAAGCCAAACAATTTGAGCATTAGCATCCACGGCACGTACTGAGGATTGTTTACAAGTTAAAGAATCTCTTGATGTTCGCTCCCTCCCGACAAGAGAATGGTTCGTTCGTTCGCTTGCGTGATCTTCCCGACCAGACGATTTGTCTTGTGTTTTATGAAGATATGTTTTGTAGGTTGTACTGTTGGAAGGGAGTGATGAAAGGGAGTGTTAAGGGGGAAAAAGGAAGGCTACTGTTTGTGTGACATTGGGAATATGTCGGTACACTGCGCATTCCACGGTTGGTACAACATTAGGCGTGGGAATGTCTCGTAATTTGGTTGGAGTTTAGTGCAATGTTTGCGGATGGGGTGCCGAGAGAGTGTGTTGCGTATTTGTCGTAATTTAAAGCGTTGCATGAATTTTTAATGAAAAATATCATGGGCATTATAATGTATACCTTCGGATGATGCAGAACGGGCTGAAAGGGCATGTACAGGCCTATATTGGTACATGGGAGAGTAATTTTGCTGACAGTCTTCTTCTGTCGTCTATTGCTGAAAGATATTTTAAACGACTTGATTGACGCTAGTTACTCAAATAGTTGTTCATCATACTTATTTTAATTATATTTAAAGCCATATGATGACCAAATCATCAAAATAGATCCACAAATCTAAAAAGAATAAAGGATTTCGATGTGAAAAGTGCTTTCAGTTCGATGTTCAAACTATCAACTGTTCGAAGTTCAAACAAGAATAAGGAACGGTCTTCTTGCCCTCTATGACTTATAAGTGATGTAGGTGAATCTTATATGTGTAGATAAATATTGTCTTTAATGTTCGCGAGCAAGGTATCACTGTTCGCCAATCAATTCTAGAATATTTGTCCACAAATGTTGACAATCTTGAAGCTGCTTTAATAATTTTAATAATTATTTCCAGGAGTATGTCATAGAGATATAAGTCACTGAAAGCCAAGCCCACAAGTGGTACAGGCAGGCCTTGACCGACAACGGTTGTTGAGCCAAAAAGAAGAAGAAGAACTCATAGAGATACAGATATGGGCACGAAGAACCGAAAATCACTTTATATAAAGTCGAAATAAAAGTTCTGACTTTACATGATCATAACCAGTTACGATCGCATCTGGCCCCCGTTGAGCTGAAGTTTTTGATAAACTCTAAGCTAATCTGCTTTTAACAGCACCCAAGTGTTACCCTTTTACAGCACCCTTACACATTGGTCTTTAAATTTTAAAAAGTTGGCAATGGATTGGCTCACTCCAGATGTTGCAGTTTTCAATCAATTTGACATTACACATAGCAACTATTTAGTGAAACTGTTTCCTGTACAAAGCGGGGAACACGACAGCTACTTCCTCCGCAATAACTGGAATTGCAATTACAGTTCGGTGAATGCAAAGTGCCAACCGTTCAACTTTTTGACACATTTCACAACCTAACACTACCGGCAACTGGGTGATTGTGGTGTTGGGCCAAAAATGTTTTCGCCCATTTCCCTGCACAGCTTTGATTTGCACGATGAAAGGCTGGAGGAGAGGTTAAATGGTCTCAATAGAATGCAAAAAAAATAACTACATGCTTTTAGAAACTTCCTGTGTGTTTGAAACTGTGCGTTTTACAGTTGAGTGACTGATTTTCAAATTGGATGTGAAGTCTGGAAGCCCTTTTGAATGGTAATTAAAACACTTTCCATATTTTAAGCCGCCTGTTTTTAAAGCACCCGTTGCAAAATTCGACTGGATCTGTCTATGAAAGAAGTTGGTCCATTTTCTCGTTTGGTAGCTCTCCATCGACATCCATTGTTAAAGAAAGTGTTCGAAATGGATTGCACCGAACGTTGGTGCTATTGTTTGCAATCCGGCAAGTGAGAATATTGAACAAGCACTAAGATATTCCATGCTTTCGCTTCTGTACAGTTCAGCGTGCAGCAGTGAGAACGAGCTAAATCATCGAGCTGAAGCGTTTAGATCAAAACTCAAGCACTCCGGTTTTATTCAATCGCATTTTTTCCCACCTTCAATACAAACACGATCCCACGAATGCTGCTACGCCCTTAATGTGTACGGCAAAAGTCCACAGGATTGTGTGTGTGTGTGTGTGTGTGTTTGTGTCTATGGTCAAAGGTGTATGTGGCCAAATCCCAACCCGGTGTGCGCACCTGGAAAAATCCATTGTCAGGATGAACTCTGCTGCTTTCCATTTATCAACCAAACGGTGCCAACTCGTGCCGGGGATTTTCGCTGCTTTTTCCCGTATCTTCAATGGATGTGCACATACGCCCACTCTCTACGCCCGGTGCACAGATTTTCAATGAGCTCGTATTGTGTGGTGGTTATTGTTTTGACCGCCGATTTTTGTGTGCGGGAGAAAATTTAGCATTTTTCTCTCTCTCTCTTTCTACGTTCCGTTCTGTTACGGCCGGAAGGCTTTAGCAGTGTGCAGGCGGAGGACTGTAAACATTGGGCAGGTTGGATTGGGCGGCGGTTGTTTACCTCTGCGAGTAGGGTAGGGTTAGTGCAGCGTGTATAGGAATGTATCCTTTGTGAGGTGTTCGCTACAAAACTCGAAACATGTTTTTAGAGGCTTATAAGCTTAGTCGGTTTTAACTGCAAAAACAGGTAAGTATTTAGTATTTTTAATTATCTCTGTATTGTGCCAGTTGGCTGGATTTGTGTCACAATAGTTTCAGTTTTTATTGAGTTTCATGAACTTCCATTCTGTGATAATTCGCGAGCAATTGAATTCAAATAGGATTACGCCAGTAATTAAACGTTTTCAATGGTTTTAAACATTGCTTTAATTTATATGTTAAAATATTAGTGTAATTGAATAAACTGCGCCACAAGTACGATTGTAGAAATGAATCCTTGATGTTTTAAATTGCTCTATTGTAATTATTGTTGAATTTAATTTCGGTAAAATGTAACTATAATTGGAAAATAATTCACAAAAAAACATTGAATTTTGTACAAAAAAGGCTTTTATTCCCAGAACATTACCAGCGTTACAAGCATCCCGGAGAGAAAAAAATATACTATTTTACCATATGGTGTATTTTATGTCATTTTATGCTTAGTATTACATACTTCATTGAACTCGAACTCATAACATGAAACATAAAAAAGGCTTGTATACGTTATTGAGCAAAACCCACAGCAGTGATGGTATCACATGTCCAGAACGACGTGCAATCACCATCGCTAATAATTGTCCTGAATATTTTTACACTCATGCTTATGGCTTTTGCGTATGCAATTTAATGTTTTAACACTATAAACATACTTTATCCCACAAAAAATAGGCTGTTTTAGTTCACAAAGCATGAAACTGAAAACGCCATCATAAGAAAAAAAATAATTACACTGGACATTGGTTTAATAGAAATGTGTTACACCAGCCACCACACAAAAACGGCAACGGGCTGTCTATCTTTATCACATAAACGTTATATGGAAGGAATTTAATAATTGACCAAAACATGCTCAACATTTAGTGGCATCTGGTCCACTTGCTGCCATGTTAATTGTTTCACGGGCGTAAAGCAAAAAACAAACCGGATGAAATGCGGTGCAACAATAGCACAAAACTAAGTAAACGCTTCGAGCCATTCAGGACATTCGTAGAGGTGTGGCGGGGAAAAAAGCGGGAGTAAAATGTTCGTACATATGTTACCATCCTCTTGCTACTAACCAACAATAGCTGACCAATGGAACAACGGTGTGGGGTGGCGTGTGGTTGAGAATTAGTTGCCCTTTGGCAGCATGGAAGCTGCGTGGTTGTTTGAGTGTTCTTTTTTTTTGTTGACATTTTTAGGAAAACCACTTACGCGAAGAAAGCGAACGATAGAGCGTTACTATTTTTAAAATAAATTAAAAAACCCTTTGCAATTTAGTGTGATGGATCGATTAGAGGATTAATTATTGTAGTTGCTTTCAAAAGAATGGCCCTTTTTTCAAAATATTCGAAATTATTGACAGCAATCTCTCTTATCGACTCGATATTATTGTAAACTTGCACGATTAATTTGAGTTAAAACCGAATAAAATATTTATTTAATTTTAAAGAAAATTCCCAAAAATGATTCAATGACTACTGGTACACTTTTTCACTTCCGATATCCCTGATAGGATACGCATAATAAATGGCCACCACCAACGGTTTAATGGCAATGAAATTCGGGCGAACGCATCGAACACTGCATTGCGGTTTGCTGAAGGCAGTGCTATGTTCCAAGAGTGCTGTCGCTCGATTTGAAGATTTATGTTTCCGACTGGGAAGTGGGAATGGACTATGCTCATAATAAGGTATGAGTAAATAATATGTATTTTATTATTGCTTTATTTGAGCTATCTTATTACTTTTATCAAGATATAATGAAAAATTGGCTCTAAAAATTGTAAACTAAGAGAGTTAAATTCATTACATTGTATTGAAACATGTAACCTAAAGAACAAAGAAAGAAAATATTCTCAATTTGCTTCAATTTTGTTGCCACAAAGAAAGGCATCAATTTCTGACACCAATTTTGCATGCAGCGCAGAACAAAAAAGCGAATAAATGCTCTTCTCTTCTTTCAACGTCTTTCACGTGTTTATGGTGCCGTTTTTTGCCAATAACATGCCCTGTCATGGTTGTCAGCTTTTCCGACAGAATCGGGCAAACTTTTCCCTCGCTTTCTTCGAGACCAGTTTTGCGAGATGGCGATGGTGTTGCCAGGCAAAACGAACGCCGTTGTTCGCTTATTTTTGATAAAGTGGTTTATTGGTGCATTGTGCATTTGCTGCAAGATATCTGGCCCTGTCAGCGCTGGAGCTGAGTCATTTGTCTGCTTTCATAACAAAGAGTGTTGAGTTTGTAGGAAGGGAAAACAACGTGCATCTTATTGGAGGTCAACGCACGGGCGAAAGGTTACGCATTTTGAATAATTGTACATGAATCAAGGAAGGGATGGAAGCTTAGCACATCATTAATTTGTTTTCTAGGTCCCAATTTCATTTTGTTTTAAATGATATATGTGGTTGGTAGCTGAATATTTCCGAAGATATTGTATTTAATATAACATACAGTCAAAGGAACTAAACATTCCAATGAATCATTAAACAAGCAACACAACTACGTGTATTGCTACTTCGCGCTTTATAAAGCATCTTTCCGTGTCTGAGTACAACCGCTTGTAGCTACGAAACCCTACAGACTGACCTACCATTTGCAAGAATTTAGATACAATTCTCCTTCGGAAGCAAACGCTGTAAACCCGATGTGGCGACCGAGCACAGCCGAAGCATGCGCATGCTCATGTTGTTCTCCAGCTTTGATATGCTCCTTCTAATGGGAGATGATACTTGTTGAATGGTATTTCTCCTTCCGGGGCCGAAATTTAGATCACTTTCGGGCCACCTCCCTCTCGAAATGGTGACATGTGTTTCAGTTTCGTTCCATTTCCTTTGACGTTGAGCACAGCTTAAGTAGTTTGTTTGTCGTCTGCAGGCACTGGAGGTTAGTAGCGAAGGTGAGAGCAGCAGTAGCAAAGTGCGAAGATGTAAGTGCCATTGAAACTGAATATGATTTTACTTTCATGTTTGAGTTAGATCAAGTCGACTTTAAAAAAATATATAAAATTGATTTTAATCACTTTTTGATCTGAATCCGGTTGATTGCAATCTTACGACTCTTTAACGATGAACCCATTCACCTGCAATAATTTTCCACGCACCATTTCCTTTATCTGTTCTTTAAGAGCACGAAACATCTTCAAAACTTGCCAAACAACCGCCATCCAGTGCCCTCAAATATTTTCATCTCATTTCACCATCACCCGCCCTGCTCTCCCGTCCCCTCACCGCCACTTCAACGATCTTCGCTTGACGTATCTCATCATGCCATTTTACATAAATTTAATGCTCACTTACTACTAGCTGAAGTGGCGCACTTTCGGCTTCGGGTACCTTCCGGAAATCAATGAGTACCGTGTAAACATTCAGCCAGCAAGGAGCATTGCATCCTTGAGGCAAAGGAGCTACCATCATCACCACCACAACTTCACATCCGTGCGAGTGAGCGTGATAATTGGTTTTTAGTAGACCAAGCTTCCTTCGGCACGATGATGCTTAGGTTACTTACCCGGCCTGCGTTAAAGCTCGAGTGGCTCGATGGAGCTGATGGTTGTGAGAATTACCTTGAGAGAGAGAGAGATAGCTGTGTGCATTTTTGTTGTTGCTTTTGCCGATTGGAGAATGCGCTGCTGGGAAAGTTGAATTATTTTATCGTTTTAGCGTTGTTTACGGACGTTGTGCGGGGAAGTATTCTGCTTGGCTCTGTTCAATGGAATTGTGCAGCCAAATGTTTAACTAGATAATAATGAATGTAAATTTTTATAAGACCCGTTACATCTTTTTTGAAAATGATGCAAAATTCGATTTTGCAGCAGCATGTTGAGAGGTTAATGCTATCAGGAGTTGTAATTGGTTACACATTTTTGATGATTTCAATGCAATAACATTTTTAATAGATGTTTATTACCAGTAGGTATTTTCAATTTTGTTGTATAATGCTAGAATACAATATAGTCAAAGGATTTAATATATTTTGATATATTCGGTTGGCCAATTTGAATGCTTTTTTATTGAAGAAAGAGTGTTCATTGTGAAAGAGAGAGCATACAGTGGTGGCCATCTAAAGTCGGACACATAATATTTTCACCTTTTATCTGACTTGGACCATTTTTCGGAAAAGGTATCGTGAGCAAACACTTTTTACTACACTTTTTTACACTGTTTCTGCAAAAATTAGACCAATATCAATAAAACAATATCGGAACACCATGCATAAATGTAAGAAAAGGTATGAAATTTATGCAATACATTGAAAGTCGGACAATTCCTTGACAATGCGCCTAGATTGGCCAATATGGATCTAAAATCGTTTGCTATCAGTTATTAGAGGGTAATCTTACAATCTTAGGTGATCAGATGCCTGTTACATTGGCTGGGACAAGCACGATACGGAATCAATTAAATGAATATCAGAGTTATTTTGAAGAGGATATTCATATTGTTCATAATTTTAATGTAACTAAATCTTTAAGAAGTACCAAGATTTAAGTTGTCCGATAAGCGTTCTAGGGAACTGTCCAGAGTGCAGCAAAATCTAATAATGGATAAAAATTTCAGGTTGCGACTTAAGGTGACCATCACTGTAATCCTGTTGCATACAATAAAGCTACAAGTATATCAAAATAATGCTTCAAGACTAGTTTGAAATTTTGAAACGCTGTGATCCCATTAAACAAAAACAAAAAGCTAGTATAGCTTCATGGTTTATGTATGACTAATTAATTTAAAAGATTATTAAATAAAAAATCTTACAGGAGTTCATGAGTTAGGAACATATTTGTCTTTAAAAAATCACAAAATTACGAGATAAAACCTTAGAGTGAACAAGTCTAGAAATTCATGTCGTTCAGAATAGCTATTTTGTTTTATTAACAAGTCGATTTTTCATATAAAGCTCTATAGTTTAAACGGTTATATAATTTGCTTATTACTTACTGGTTTCATATTGATTACTTTTTGTGATTAGGTAATAAAAGATATCAAAGAACACAGCCTTACAACAGCCTACATAGCTAAAGATATTCTCAAAATGTCCTTAAATTATTCCACTTACAATCGCACATCTGTAACAGATTCGCCGCTGCCTATCTTCCAACCGACTAAATTACTGCCGGAAATGTTGAAAAATTCATGCATATTAATTGCACAATATCAAAGCAGCATTATCTCACCGGAGGGATCAGTAATTATCGCAAACCACCGGTTTAGGGGACCGGTTGAATTGCATCATCACTGCGTAAAATACCGGGTACCGGGGTTCGCAATGGCATATACAGCAGCAGCAGCAGTTCACTTAGGTTTGTCATCATAAAACAAACTCCCCGGAGAGCAGAGCACATGATGGAGGTGGTGGATTGCATTTACTTCCCCTTGCGGTATTTATGTTGAAAGTCAATATTAAATCTGCGATAAGTGAGATAAGAGACGTTACTTTGCTTCTCTGGCATGGGGGACAACGAAAAGGAAGCGGCTTAATAAAAATATGCAGTAGAATGAGGAACATTTCCGGGAAAAAAAGAAATCTCTTTCTAGTTTATTTTTGTGTTTAAAAGAAAGGAACTAACTTAACGCCTCTTGTGTAGCATTTCAAGCAGGGTGAGAAGTAATTGCACTCCTCACACTATGTTTGTTTGTGGTTGAGTCTTTTGACTGTCTCAAGAGCACACACCTTTCATCGCAACTCTAGCACTGCACAAGTGCCCAGCCCAGTAACGCTTATATGCATGCAAATTTATACGTCTGCAGTAAGGAGCAACCGAACGCATAGTCACCGGCTCCTTCAAACAGGTGCATTAAATTAAGCCATTAAAACTAATTTTCCAATTGGTATCAAGCGAACCAAATTACGCTGGATCTGTGCATGTTTCGGCAACGTTTCGTGTTCGTGTTTGCACGTGGCTACGACGGACCACGGCCAGCCCTTCTTGGAGGGTTAATTTTGTCAAAGAGCTTGTTCACGTTCCTTACCACGCGAAGGAGTTTGTCAACTCAATCGGACGGTGCCGTGTGTACGAGGTGATGGATCTGCTTATTAGTCTAGTTATAAGGGAGGGGATTCCTATGTTTTTTCAACAATCCCGACAAAAACACACGTTAGATTTGGCGTGTTTGCCCATCGTTTATAGAGCGATGATTAACGCGCCGCCGTCACGAACCACCCGAAACGACCAATAATTCAGCGTCGCGTCATGAACGATATAATAGGTGTGTGATGATAGTGGTTAGAGCGTTTCGAAGGAGGATGGAGTATTGGGAAAGTTTAAAAAGGTGCCTTGAGGTACAGTTCCCTCTTTTGGAGTGATCCATGAGTCCATGTGTCCATGAGTATGGATTAGAGAGTGTCACAACACTTTCAAGAAGCGTTGATTGGAGCACTCAAAACTGATCGGTTCTCAACACACTTGTATGTCTAGGGGAGTCACAGACATTTTTGAAATAGCTAAACTTTCTTCCTTGATCCGGAAGTCGTGTTCTACCAACACACACACAGCTTCTTGTGTACTTTTTTGTTGCTCGGATTTTCTCCCACTCTTCGAAGAAAGTTATCTCATTAAAAGCAAACGCATTCCCCGCGCCGTTTTGGAAAAAAAAACCCCAGTCAAACAAACCCTGCGACGCCTGTTGTCTTCGCCAAAATTGTTCGCTGATATGATATTAGTTCAACACTCCCCAAACAACGCGCTTGCGAATGTTGTTGCACCCGTACACCATTGTTATGCCCAATTGTTTGTTCCGAGTTTTCGCAGTGCTCCCCGTCGACTGCGTGCCTTCCGGAAGTGGGGACGAAATTTCGAACCGGCAAAGCAAAGAAGATTCCGTCCCAGCCGCCAAAGTTTGTCTGTTTTGACTTCATTGCCCGGGTGGTGGATGATAATGGTGGTTTCGGGTTGGTCTCGTGTTCTGGGGGGAGTTTTTGCTGTTGCTGGCAGATTGATCAAACCAAATATTTGCTCCGAAGTGGAGAGTGTATTTCAAACGATCAGTCGCTGTTGCTATAATGGAGTTTTTTCTTCTTCTCTTCTGTCCACTTTCCACACTGCTTTTGGTGCTGCGCCTAGTCATGGCGACCTTTTCAACAGTTGCTCAATTTTAGATTATATGTTTCGTGGCATGATTTGGAAACAAAGAAAGGGATTATAAGCGTGTTTTGTTTGAGGAAGTGGGCGCTTTTTTGCGATTTCATGGCTAGGAGTTTTCTAGCGGAGGAATGCCAAACGGAAAAGCTTTTTATAAATATTGGTTTCTTATAAATGTTTCTGTAAAGGCAACTTTTGGGGCATTGAAATAATTGTGTGCGATGCAATAAGAGTCTCGAAGATAGCATTTTGAAATAAATATATTTTTTCAATGGATATTGTTTCTAAAGTATCTCCTCTTGGTATTGAAATTAATATCATAAGTAGTTAAAAAAAAAGAAATTATAGCAGTTACATTTCATCCCAAAAAGTTATTGTAAAATGTAACCCATTGCAATTAAAATAATAAATATGTTACTGTAGCATTTTTGCCAATTATGAAAGCTTCCCATTCTGCTTTTTAAAGCTTTAGTATCATTCAATCTTGTAAAATGTCTCTTAAATTCAATCAACTAATTCAAAAACCTTAAGCCTACATTGTGCTTTCGTTACGCTTCTTCATTGACTTTCCCGCTTTGAAACGTGACACTGGCCAGAAGACAAAATACATAAAAACATTATTACGTTTACCATTACACTAATCTGGTCGATGTTTGTTGTGCTATTAGTATCAAAGAAGCTACCAAATTGAAAAACGTACCATTGGGCAGGGCAATTGTCCAAAGCATTTTGGGCCATTGCTTCGCATCGTTTGCTCCTTGGCAAGGCAAGTACGGTTTGGCAAGTTTTTGGCTGTGACTTTTCACTTATTTTAAGTATCGATGGCAATCCAATTTTCTGCTCGTTACAAACACAGAAAGCTATGGGATGGAAATAATTCACCAGCAAAATGGTACAGTGAGTAGATGTGTGTTAAAGAGGGGGAGAAAACGGTTGTGGAAACGATGAAACTTTTTCACTTATTTCCCGGGAGCTTTTCATACGGTGGACAAACATTTTCTCATTTTCTCGTGCGGCTCTTATTCCATTAGGAGTACTTTCAAACGCGTTCTGCCACACATGCAGGCTTGGTGATGTTTGAAAATTTCTATAAATGTGTAATGGTTGAAAGGCTGTTTTCATTCAAGCTGCAAAAATAGAATCGAAGGGTCTTGTTGTGTAGAAAATGTGTACAAAAAGAGTGTTTTGTGTTGAAGCCAAATAACGCTCCATAACATGTTTGTAGTCGAAACACTATTCATATCTTTCAGTACGACTTTACGCAATTATTATCACGTCAATACCTTCCACAGATCGATTCTTCTTTACGACAACAACAGAAAGTCAATCCTTTTCCTATTTGAAGGCTCAATTTTGCTTTGTTCTCCATTTTGGGCCAACGACTGTCATTGCTTATTATGGGGACACTACGGACGCTCCAATCGCACCGCATTGACTTTGGGCGGTGAAGTTTGCGTGCCGAAAGGACATTTCACACGCATCCGACGCATGCCGACCTTCCTTTTGTCCTTCTAGTTTGGGCAGGGATGGAAGCAGACATTTCAGGTCCAATGGCAGAAGAAAATTCGACCCAGCGACTGTCTTCACACGGAACGGAATTGAATGGACGGCGAGATTCGACCAGAAGGCCGGTGAGAATCGGTGTTGTTTTGCTTGTTGTCTTTCGATTGAACAATGGCAGGAGTCGTTGGATTGTTGGAACGAGGGTTTCATGTTTATGGTGTTTCGTTGATGATTAGAGAAATTTGATAAGCCAACTAAAGCTCCGCTAACAGAATCGATACGACTGCCTTGGAAGGTGTCTGGTTGTGGAAGGTGTGAGCGTGTTTATCTCGTCGGCAAATCGGGCGTCCCTCGCTGTTGTTGGGGAATTAGAAGTACGCATTACTTTCATTAAGCTTTGGATTAGAGTAGCAAATCGTCAAGAATTAAATGAAATTGGGACCTTTGTTCCGATCGTTTTTAGCGGTTGTTGCAGTGTTTTATTAATAGTATCCTCCTTTTCTTGGTAATCAGAAATGAGTTTCTTGACATTGTTTGCATTAAAAGAACGCTAAAATGATTTAAGCAACGAATTCCTTCCAGATGTTGCAACCCGCTCAAAAAGTTCTTCCCATACAAATGCTAACCCTCTGTTTATTTAGCTTCTAGTAACCACACTGACAAGCCCGCACCCATTTGCACCTGCTTCGGTCGTCCCGACAAACGACAAACCACACCGTGACTTTCTCCGGTGGTGGTGAAAGGCAAAGAGTTGTGTCACCGTCCCGAACCAAGAACCGGATCCCATTTCTCATAATGGACAACGGGAAAAGGAAAATGGGAGCTCCGTTTTTTGTCGCTATAGTTTCCGGTCAACCGATAAGGGATTGGTGTTGAAAGGAAGCTGTGACTGAAATGGAAGTAACTTTTTGCAGTGAAAATCTCTCTCCCTTCCTTCCGCTTTGAGGATTGGGAACCTGTGGTGTTAGGCTAATGCGTTCGTTTCGAGCTCCCTTCTACCAGAGCTGCTCGTTTCGAGCGTTTCGTTTTAAAAACGGATGTCGTGAAAATTCAAAATTAATGATGATCGTGCACACCAGCACCCGCTCGGTGAACTGTCCATCATTTTTTGGGTACAGAGTTTTGTTTCATTTGCTGCACATGGCTGCCGAAACTCTGTCGTGTTGGAAATAAATAAAAGTTGCTTAAAACTATTGCCCCGCCGAGCCCGAAGCCCGGAGCTGAAGTTTTAATTTGGTGCCGAGGATGGCAAAGTTTTGCTTGTTTCGGAGGTGTTGAGAAGTTAGCAGACGATACGTACGTTCCGCAATCGCAGACGTCTGGACAATTGGTGGAAATGAAATGAAGTTTCCGTACGTCGTATTGCTATTGTCCGTTTCCGTAGTTGCCTCGGGTGAACGATATCGTATTAATGCGTTGGAAATTTAATACTTTTTTTTATAACTTTGGATTTAGAATGCTCAACTTTGACAGTAGAAATAGGAAATGCTATGACTTCTTACCTTCATTAATGTTAGGAAGCTTGCAATCTTTTGTGCCGTGTGCAATTGGGTTTGAAGCTCTATAGAGCTCAAAAAGATTCGTTAATTTTCCAATGACCTATCACTTTGAGCAGCTTGAAGCCTCCCCGTCGTCATCGTTAATGTATTGTTTATAAACACTGAACCCCCCAATGTTTTAAGCAGATCATTTTCACATCCATTTCCTCTTTTCCAAGCACAAATCTCTCAAGTAATGCCATCGTAGAAGAAAGACATTTTCTATCGCATAAAGGATGGTGTGGCGTTTCTCGGGTAGTTCACAGGGGACAAAAAGGAACTTTCTTGTGAAAAAATGACTGGTTTCATCTTTCCGGGGCTGCGACAAAGGACTCTCATTATTGTTATTAATTTTTAACTAACACCTCTGGCACCTTTTTTTTGGGGCGTAAAAGTACGTGCCGAATGTGTCTGCTAGTCACCCTGCGATACGCGATACTCGGTGTTTTAGTGAAGGATGTGGAAATTTCATCGACAGACAGGAATCGTTTCGGTTGTTTAGGCTGCATAATTAGAGAAGTTTGTTCCCTTCAATGATAGGTTTGCGTTACCTTATACAAAATTTTCCCCTGCTTTCATCAGCTCGCTTCCTTTCAATGTGCTTGAACGTGCTGACAGGGGTTTAAGTGTTGTGCGTACTTCGTTGAACGAATGCGTTTACATGCTCCAAAAGTATTTGTAAATTTTACCAACGATTCATGAAATTACTTTTTACCGGTTGTGAAGCACCATGGGCTCTATAATCACTTTCAACTGTTTGTCTACAATACAAGCGCGATTGGAATTAAAGTTGATGTCAATCAGTCGCTGTGTGACGTTCTTTTTTTGGCGTTCATCGACATTCCGAAGGGAGCAACAACTCAGAAGGCGTTACGATTGACACCCACTGGCATGGTACGTGCACTGATTTAACGTTAATCGTGTGCCACTGGTTCGACAAGGGGAAGCGTACATGCGATCACGGGGGAAATTCTAATTTCTATTCAAATTGCTTCATTGTAAATTCGGTGACAAATTTCACGACACGCATGACAAACAGTGTTATCTGTGGTAGTGATTAAAATGGAATTTATTTTGCAACGAGTCGCAAACGCTGTTCAACTTACAACCAGTTATAAGAATGTTGTGTGTTTAGTGTTCTCTTTAATTTTTTTAAAATAACTTAATGGTTAACATAATTTATGAGTGAAAAAACACTTTGGACATGAAAATTAGTCCCGTAACTTGATGAAAATTGATGACAGTCGCACTCATTAGACAGGTATGACGTGTATAATTTGATGAATGAGCTTCCCGGAGAGTAATTAGGACTTTAAAACGATTAGGTAGATTATGTTTGCTAATCTCCCTACTAAAGCATCCGCCTTTTCTCTGATTGGCTTTGTTTTAAAGTAAACTGCCTGCTTTTATGGGTATTCAACTAAAAAAATTGAATGAAAGTGAGCTTTAAGGATATACTCCACACAACGTAGCCTATCTGAGTGCAAAAAATGGTCGTTATGTGACACAATGATATTTAAAACCCCTTTTTTGTGCCTATTCTGTTAACTTTCCCATGGCAAAAAGTGTAATTATTGTTTGGTAAACCTTCGGGAGGCTACTACACGTACGAGAAATGATAAATAACCAAAACAATTTTGCTATTAGCTGTGGAATGGCTAGCTGTTGTGTTTTGCAACACTTTTGCACACAATCTCTCTCTATAACAATGTCACAAAAAAACAAATGTTACCAGTTACGCTTACCACAGCCCAGTACGCCCAGAGAACCTATTAGTGGCAAATGGCTGCTGTGCACAGTGCTACTGATATGGAGTGTGCGCGCGGCTGGGTAAATTATGTGGAATTCGGAACGCCTGTGGAATTCATCTCCAGCCAGCCAGCGAACTGTGAGCATGAATGCAAAATTACTTGCTCGGGCGACAAAAAAGGGCACAAATGCACTGTTCCAACTTTCAGGTACAGGGGTTCGATTTTGAAGTACGAACCTGCAAACCGAACGACGGTTTTTGCTGCCACCTCTCGCTTGTTATGAATGCCAAAAAGCATTGTAACGTGATACTGTTGAAGGATGAATTATTTTATATTCTGCTGGGAGCAAGCGGGCAGTATTAAAATAATGGTTATGTTTTCATTTTGTAACGATGGACAGTCGTGTTTTAAATGCGATTTTGCAGCAGAGTGTGTTACATTTGTAGTGAGGGCTGAGGTTTTGTGACAGAGGCTGTTTGTGTAGAGTCGTTTTTGTCGGGTTATGTTGGAACTTTGTATATTTTATGCGTGGTACGCGAAAGATATCATTTGATATACTAGGAAATTATAAATAAAAACTGACTCCGGAAAATGATTCCCCACCAATTTATGAGGTATATTTTACATTGAAGGCACTTTATTCTTTTATTTTCATATTTTTCTTCTTATTTCCTTTTTTATTATTATTCTTTTGCTTGAAAGAACTAAATTCACTTGTCAAACATGATTAAATGAATAGTTGAGGCATCTACAACTAACTTCAAAAACAAGTTTTAATTAGGAATAATTTCAGTGATACCAGCAGAAAGCGTTTTGTTTTTTTGTTTAATTCCAAACCTTAGGCAGACATTATCAATTTCAGTTTAAATTGTATTCTTATTACTAGAATTGCTATCCTAAGTTTGAGAAACCCTGCAAAATCCAGCGTGTACCATGTATCATACACATTTACAGCCCGTTTTTATTGCAACCATCGTACATCGTTCTAACCACCATTTCATGCACATTAAACAGCCCCGGAGTATCTTCACCCGGAACCCGAAAAGCCCCCGTCAAAACTGTGCAAAACTTCCAAAGACTCTGCAGCATCATCATTTTCCACCGAAACAGACAGCAGCGCATCTCATCCCCGCGTGTCATGGATAGATGACACGCAACAACAGTGCCATCACTTGCAAGCTTTCACACCAACGCCTCGCCCAGCCCAGGGCCTGCGAATGACAACGCCCAAAAGCGCGTCATGGATATGATCGTTTTCTAACCGTCTCGCAAATGTGTTGGCCCCCCATTTTGCAAGACACGCATCATCGGTCGATGCATCATGCATCCTGTTGGGTGTTGGGAGATTTGTCTCCCTTTCGAGATGGTATGCAAAGCTTACCCGCACAACAAAACGGGAGCCAACTGGAACCGATGAAGCGTGAGCTGCCTGGTGTCAGCTCGGTTTGTGTCCGTTACTATGGGTTTGGAATTTATTGCAATCGGGGTGCGAGATTTTGTAACTTGAGTTACCATCAAGAGGCACCAGCTGCCTACACGACACTGAGCGTGGTGTGATAAATTTTAGACCACAATATAGTTTACAACCATCACGGTTTGTTTGGAGCAGCAATGTCGGACGTCAGAAATAGAGTTGTGAAATTTGAACCAGATGAACTTTTGGACAAGTTGAAAGAACTTACTGCGAGACTTTCGGTACAATTGGCAACTCAAAATAGAGCTACAATTGCGGTATTAGCAGATTGCACTCGGTTTACGTTCCAATTTCCTGACATCAAAGCAATTTCTGGGGAAGAAAAAAGCTTTTATCCATGCAACCACCATGCAAAGGTTAGTTTACTTCTACAAGCAAAACCTTCGAACCTCACCAACTGGGAAGTAAAAACAGTCAAACCAACCAATTCATCCAATCAAGCAATGCAACCTTTCTCCATCTGGCGTTACTTCGCCGCATGGTTCGTGGCTTATCAAAGGGGTACATTTTGCACTGTAAGCTTATCGGCCGGTAAGATCCAGGGCCAATGTGCCTTCACCTCCACTGTGAGAAGAAAAAGCAGTAGAAGTAGTAGTAGCAGTAGTAGTTGCTGCGTGAAGTAAACGCCACGTCAGCATCATTATCATCATCAGGCGGGAGAAACGGTTCGCGCAATAAGCTAACCGAGTCGATCATGTTAAGGTTTTTTTCCTTGGATCCACAAGCGAGCAGCACAAGGGAAATGCATTAGTCGTGCAGGGTCGTTCGGGGAAGGAGAGAGCAACACACACAAAAAAAAAACATAGAAGAAGGTTTTTAAGGTTCACCCACATTTGGGCGAATGTGACTTTCATCTGCATCCTGCCTTTTATGTTGTAGCGCGAAGAAGCGCCCCGTCATCGTCGTCATTAGCTGGCGTATAAGGAAAGGAAAGCGTATCTTCTAGGAAAGACGGGTTGGTTTGGGGACGATCATCATCACGAACAGCTCGTCCCAGTCTCGACGGTTAATGTCCTTTGGCGGCTGCTGACGATAAAATGTCTGCAACGATTTTCTTTCCGTTTTTTGGTGCCGGTATTCAATTGCTAAGAACCCACAAGATAGTGCGCCGTCAGGCAATGGGCGGTGATCCATCTTGGATCGTGGAACCTTATTTCGGCTGTTTTTGTGAAGCGTTCCGCACAGATTGGCTTTCGGTGATGTGCTCTGTGGGAGGAATGTATTCACCCCGGACGATGGCACTATCGTTCCACGATGGCAAACAAATATCAAATACAGATTGGCCCCTGCTTTGGTTGTTGGAAATTTGAAGCCCGTTTGCAAGCTGCCTGAGACAAGTAAAGTGGTATCGAATCACGGGTGCAAAATGGTGTCGGGAACGGATACTGCGACTGGCATGCAGCGACGGGGAAAGGGTGTACCACGAGGTGCACAGTCATTCCATTCCATTCGATTTTACAGCTCATCGATCAAAGCAATATGCACATCTGCACAATAATTGGCAAGTTGTGATACCTGCAAACTGCATGGTTCAATGGGCTGTGTTTGAAATTGATGCTGCGGCTGCTGCTGCTACAGTTGCACTTGAGGCCACACCATTAAGGTTTCGGTTCGATGTTCGCTCATAATAGACATCAAATAATTGCCATGAATTAGTCGACTCTGCTGGTTTTGTTGCCAAAACTGCCACTTTAGCATCAGGAGCGGTGTTTGAACTATTATTGGAACTAGTATGTGGTTAGGTATAAGTTGGCAAATTGAAATGCAATGCATTTTATGACTTAGATAATCTTGTAATTTTAGCAGTTTTACTTGCTTATTTAGCAAGATCTTGATTTTGAAAACAAAATTAAAAACAAAAAATTAATTCATTAAACAATTTGTCATAGAAAATTTGATAAAACAAGCTAAGGATAAACATTATAATACTGCTATCATTGAATAAGTAAGAAGAATTGTATTGCCAAATAGATTTTGTCATAATTTGAGAACAATGATTCTACTTTTTGTTCCAATGGAATATAAAATGGTGTAGCCTTGAATCTGTGTACAATTGCTATGCTGTTGGTCCTTTTTGTATAGATTTTTCAAATGTTGATTCAAAACCTTCCACCGACTCAAACTTAGAACAAATGAAAAACGAACAGCCCCTTCACGAATCGAATACTACAATCGACTCTTAATGTTTTTCCCATTGCTTATCGCAGACAGACATATACTATTGCACATGTTGCAAAATTCATGAGACATTGAATTAAGTAGTTTTGCTTTCATTCGCATTGGATGGGAAAAGTACTTTCTATTCATCATCTCCCCTGCGATCGATTTCGTGGCGGAGTTGGCGGGAGTATTTGCTTCAGAACCAATCGAAACACAATACTCCCTCACTAAGAAAGAGATTTCAAACAGTCATTCAGACACTCACATACGCAATGATAGTGAAACTATAAAGACCAAATGACAACGAATAACCACAAAACGAAGGTCAGGGGAAACGCTTGTTCACCAAGTTATGCTCATAATCAATAAGCAATGTTTGCTATCAACTTTTTTATGATACAATAAACTCTTCCCTGTGCTTTTTTTGAGGCACTTAAACGTTGATAGCCTTCGTTGGTTAGTTTACCATGCATACATTGTAATTAGATCAAGGCATTTCCTGCAGTCCTTTGACGACGATAAATCTATCTATTCACGACAAGTACTACCGTCGGGCAATACCTAGCGATGAATTACGCCTGTACAGCAAGCATGCAACGGTGGAAAACTTTTACCAGGAACAATCTAATTGAATGCGGAACGAATAATAATTGACTTTTAATTACACCCCGGGAAGGTTCATGCGTAAGCATCGATGTCCCCCGACCCCAGTAAAGTTATTGATTTTTGCTGTCCGGCAGCGGCTAGACGAAGTCTCTTGTTTCTATCATCTATAACCCCCAACCGAACCATGTTTTGGAGCCGAGTTTAAATGAGCTCCCAAGTAAAATGTTCTCTCCAGTAGAGTCTGTTTGTGCAGGAAGCAACGCATCGCAATAGGGTGGATGGATTCAGTTGGGAAAACAGTGCACTATAAACACAACTAAAACTGAGCCTGAAATGAAAGTTGTTCGAAATCGATGAAGGGGTGCCTGTGTGTGTGTTGCGGGACGCGGTCTGAAGGTCAGAACGATTGGTGTTTGCGGATGCCTCATTATGTATGTTGGCAGTGGCATTCGTCGCATGGTGAAAAGGATTCGTAATGTGTCCGGTTGCAATGGGATACATTGCTTCACATGTTTCCGTTCGTAACAAAGCGACCGTCGTCTGTTGTGCTGAAATAACTCCAACCTCTGTACTTTAGTTGAGTGAGCGAGGGAGATTGACTTTTGTCGTCTTTTCTCTCAGTTTGTGTGTGGCACAAAAACCCATCGTTTGAATCCAATGTACGTAAAAGTGTCCCATCCGTCCAGGATCCGGTCTGATGCTTTTCATCCGTTTCACTGCAACTCGGGAGCGCTGGTCTCATGAGCGATGTCTGTCGCTGTAGGGAGAACGGCTGCTACACTGTTTTCCCACTCATACATAAATTATCCGAATTGCACATGATCAAACCAAATGGGGTGGTGAGAGACGCCACTGATCGAAAAGGGGGTTTACGCGTTGTTGCTGTGCGCTGGAAATTGGTTGGAATTGAAGATAACTGAAAAGCAACATCTTCCTATTCTCTTCCTTGCCCGTAGTTGAGTTCGTGGCCAGGAAGCGATCAGGGTAATAAATGAACCCAAGTTGATGATTGCGGGTCTGATGTTTGCGGTGTAGTTGAAGAAATGTATAAAAAGGATATATTTCGCAGTGTGTAACACAAAAAATACACTGTGTTGAGATAAAATGTGTTGAGTGCTTTTGGTAGGAACCAAAACTTATATGCTTGTAGCTTGAGATAGGGACATTTACTTTACTCAACTATGTGTAGAGATTTCTTTCTGTAAGAATTTATCCAACCCAAGTTTATAAAAGAAAAGATTAAATTAATTGACGAGGTTGTGCATACATCTGACACACTTTCAATAAATTTGAAACCAAACCTAAGCCAATATTGGTCACCATATGCAAGAAACATCCATAAACATGTAAAATTTTCAGTTTTTTTAAAGTGTATGTTGATTTTCTATAGGTACTTCAGGATTTCTATCGCTTATTAATGGTCGTTAGACCTATTAGCAGAGCATTGACACATTTTATAGGTTTTTGTATGTATTTACCCAGTAATGTTTCATTTCGTTGTTGTTTTTCACTGCTCTTTGAGATGCAGAAATCCCAAAAGAGCATCAAATCTCGCTAGAGGATATTTCTATACATTAAATAAAGATCCTATGAGATGAATTTTTTATAGAAATTTTCATCCTTCAGAGTCTCCTTAAATGATTAACTAAATAATAAAAATGGATGAAATTATACAAGCTACCAATCAATTGCAATTGATCACAGTAACATTTTATAAGAACGTAAGTCCTCTCCGTGTTAATTGACGAAAAACGCCTGCGACAAATAATCAAATCACTTGCTCCCACAAATCAGTTCCGTACGTTGTTCCGTGACGATCCATCCAGCGCACTGATTGCTCCCTCGGCAACGGTTCGCACATCATTCGCTCGGTCGCACTAACTTAAAGATGTCACCTTTCATTTCGGCCCCACAGTTCATGACGTTTGCCGGGAGGCAGCGTGCCATCGGTTTCGGGTTTCAATGGAAAGTTGAGTGAGCGTTACAAATTAAATTTCATATCACTTTGCAACCTTGCAAACCCCTTTTCACACTCTGCAACCAGCCAGTGTCGTCGCAGCCAGTGCTTTGAGCTGTGGATTGGCGCACAGTTCGAGTGAAGGAGACTGCCAACAGCAACAACAAAAAAAGCCCTTTCGCTTGACTCCCGGGAAAGAAAGGAACATTTGAAGCATCCGCCTGGGAGCGCACCCACCGTACACCGAGCGCACCCGGCATCGATGCAGTACCGACTTTGTAACGTGATAACGAATTTCTTGCCAGCACGCTGTCACTCACCGTAAGCGGGAAAGGAATGCGCTTCATTTCCGTAGCGCGCAAGCTGCCGTAACCGTTTTTTTCTCGTCTTTATGTGTCACTCAAGTTTGCCAATTGATTGCTCCCCCGATCGAGGGCTCCATCTCGCAACTCGCAACAGTGCGCAACGCGTGAGGCAATAAAATGCATCCACACTCGAACGATTGGTTCATTGTTTGGCAGCTAGCTGTCTGCCAGTTTGTTAGGACGAAATGGGCTGAAACGCACACCCACCCGGGTTGGAATGGCATTTGGAGTTTTTTTGGCTTTGGAGAACATTGATACATTCTTCACAAATTGTACAAAAAATTGGTCTATGAAGAGAAAGTTTAGTGTTTTTTGTTTAATTAAAGTTGAGAAATACGACCTAAGGTGTGAATTAGATCAGAAAATTCCCTAAATATCTACTAAAACTAAAAGAACAATTAAGGACATTTGAAATAAAATTCTTTGTGTTGTTTAATGTACCGCCAACAAGCTTCCAACACGATTCTGTTAGAGAACCGGATGTATTGCCATAGTCCAACAAGCTTCTGATAGAGAACCTTATATTGAAAATCATCCAGATAGTTTCCAGCACCATTGTTTGGTGCGCTGAGCGCAATGAAGAGGAAATTTTCCCTCTACAATTGGATTGCGATCGAAAATTAAAACAATTGAACCGAAAGGGAAACCCCGAAACCCGGAATGTTGCTATCGCCCGGACAACAAACTGTCGGCCTGTGTATCGTCGGTTGTCTATTTGAGCCCGTTGATCGAGATAATTCGCTTATTGAAGTGAAGCATTCAGCGGGTTCAGATGCACCATTTCGATTGTGTATTGCCGCTCGCTCTGGAGTTGGTAATTAACTCTGGCTTGCAAAAAGCAACTCTACGCCTTTGTTTTTATCAAAAAAGCAGTGGTGGGAATTTCTTTTCGCTGATCCGATTTCATAAAATGACATACGTTCAACTTTGCCTTTGGAAATGAATATTATCTTATCTTTTGTGTGCGTGATTTATAAATTGTTTCGCTCCTCAAGCATTACACACATAAACCCGGTTCGAATCCTTCCAGTTCAAGTGCTTTGAGCTTGTTGACAATTCTAATGCCCAGCTGCAAGCACAACTTTCACCGTCGCAGTGGGAAAATTAATCATTCATAAACCCGGCCTGCCTAACCCAGGCAAAACGGCAAGATAGGACACGAAAATTATGCAAACGATGCATTCCGCTGCGGTGCGGATTTCCCTCTCGAACCTGTTGGCCTTCCATTTGACCCCCGAACCCACTGGGCGATGTCCAAAAAGGTGCTCACGTGTGAAATTTCACCACCACGTCTGTTTGCGCAAGCACTTGTGCTAGTAAATCATGGGGACAGTTTGGGGACGTCCCGTGCATTGGCACGGGATTAGACGCTCGATGTGTTAGATCGAACGAAAGCATATTCACCGTGTGTTGGGGGCCTGGCACGTAGCATCGGTGTTGTGTTCTGATTGCGATTGAATCTTTGCAGTATTGTTCTCATAGGGTTAACATTAAAGCTGCTTGATTTTGAGCTTTCCATTTTAACTCTTGAAAAATAAAGTTTAATCAAATACAATTGTTTCAGTTTTCTCCTATTAAATGGAAAAATAAACGATACGAAGCAGCTATATTATTATGTTTTATTTAAAATCACCATTCCTGGCACTTGAATGCATGGATAAAAGCACAAAAAAGAAACATTGCACAGCGCAATGCTGAGCCAAATGCAAACACAAATGAAGTTATCAGAGTGAAACTTTATGAACTGTGATTTATGATTCTTGACCCAGTTTTTGGGTGGCAGTTTCGGTTTTATAGAAAAACACTCAAATACAAACTTGTTTTTCTGTCCGGTCATGCTTCCACCGGGGACTGGAGAGGGGGTGGTTTATGTTTTGTTTCCGGTTTGGAAGCTGCTGCACAATAAAGCTCATCCATCATCTGCAATCGGATGAAAATAGTTTTGTTTGTTTTTTTGGGGAGCAAGTGCAAACGAAATTAATCGTGCAAATTTGTGGCAATATTTCTGGTGATTCCGACGTTTGTTGCAATGCTTCAGTATGATAGTTTGACTCAAAAGCTCGCTTTTATATGAAAGAAATGGTTTTTGAACAATTCAAGCGAAAAGGGTTTTGCCAGACCACGAAGTCGGAGGTGTCACAAAACTGCTGATTTGAATTGTTAAAGATTTCCAGATATGATTGACCATTGATTAAGACACAAATATGGAGCACAAATTGTGGAGCCCTGCTGATGAATTCAAATAAACTGATGATACCTCATTTTTTATGATGAACTAGTGGCACCAAACTTTACCACAACTGCAATGTTTCTCAAAAGGTGTATTAAACTGTACCAAACACATTTTGTAGATGTTCAAATGGTAATATTAATGGTAATGGTCAGTACAATAGTGAAACAACCTGAAATGTGTGCCAATTTATGTTAAATTCCCTCCCGCAAACATGTCATTATGCACATGGGCAAACAAACACTTCCTTTCATGCCTATCATCCAATCGCTTTTCCACTTCTGGACAATTGCTAGACACTGATCGATTATATTAGCCATCGCGATGCAGCGCTGTCTTTGGGAAATGCTAATTAATCTCAAATCCTAATCATTGGCAAATGCTCTATTTCTAGCGATCCCTTTGCTCTTGTACCATTTTCAATCCCCCACCCCCTCCCTTTCCCACCCAAAGCAAAAGCAACACACTAACAGCCAGCGCTGTATGTCATCAAAACCAATTAATTGAACCGATTGATTGTAGCGACGCTTGTTGACACTGCGCTCCACCCTAGGCAAGTGGGGGGCTGGGCAGCGCGGCCATGCAATACGGCCAATATGATTTATGGTAATTATTTTCCAATCTTGCCAGTTTAAAGCGATTGCTGATGGAAGTAAAGCCAGCTTAATTGAATATGCTATCCATCCATGGGGGTAAGCGTAAGCAAATTATGAGCAATAACCTACGATGGTCACGTGATCGAAACCGTCCCAATCGAGTAGGTCGTTAATAACGAGCGGACTGTGTATGAATATGTTTACGGTAAGTTTAGTGCTTTAAAGCAGAAGCACCGATTTTGCATTGAATAGATAGGGGTATTTATGTTAAAAGCTCGATATGTCGTTACTATGTGTTCCCAAAAATGACTAAAATCACTATTCATGCTTACACTTCTATTGTTGTGTCAGGGTCTAGTCTCATCTCTGCATCATGATCACTTTTGTGCTTGTTGATTGTTCCATATGCATCCGTGTTAAAGACTTTTTTTATTATTAATATTTTATGGCTAAAATGCTGGCTTACTAATTGAAAAAAAAGTAAATGCTTTGATCCTGAACTGTAAAATTTAAAACAATTTCCCTTCGACGTGCCACATTCAACGAATCACCATAAATATTCTAATAAGCTCTAGCACTCTGTACGCATATTGCATGGAACGTTAAATTTAATTACAACCATCACATAATTTACTTTATTTAATTTCTTCTCTCTCCACCATACCGAGGCTGTTCGCCCTTCAATGCCCGGCGAAATGTTGCAACCAATGGCTGTATTAGCTTCCCTTGAAGCCCTATCGAACAGTCGACTGGTAAATGTCGATCTAGCCGGGCTTCTCGCGACTAATTAGCATTAGCAGAGTAGAACGAAGAAACGAAAAAAGGCCCAACCCCAAATTGCGAATCTAAAAGGTTACGCACCGGGGAAAGGTCAAACAGCTTTGCACGTGCATTACGAAAAGCCCGCACCCGAAAGGGCTTCTATCGAGCCGCGAAGAATGTGGTTAAAATTTCAAATAATCTTCCGTAAAAAAAAACACTGAATCCCAAAACGTTTCACGTTGAAAACGGAAGCAAATACCACCACGCGCGCGCGCCCCCGCGAACAAACCACTTTGTGCGGGCGTGAAAATAAAATTTAATAAATCTTTGGCTGCGATCGGCGGTACCGGTGGTTTTTTTCCTGGATGGAGGCCATGCAAAATGAACTGATCCGAGACCGCATTGGTCCCCCGCGTTGTGCGTGGTTGTGGCTGGCATGGACGGTCTTTATCTTTAATCTTTGTTTCAAACTGTGTTGGGAGAAGGAGATTGCGAGAATTCTTTCTTCTTTTTATAACGCTTTTTAGGGAAGAAAGTGGAACAGCGGAGCTAAACGATTGGTGATTTTTCATTCGCTCTCTCTTCCTCTCTGGTTTCAATTTCCAGAAGGCATTTCATTGCAATTGCATGTCTAGGCGTGTGGCGCACAGCTGTAACCGTTTTGTTGAGTAATGTTTTTCATTAATTTGGGGTGTGTACAGGGGGAATGTTGGGAAGTAAGTGTCAGTTTTATTTCCAAAAAAAAAACACAAATTACACATTCCGGTGGGTAACTTCTGGTTGTGAACAGAAATGGTAAATGTAGGTGTCGACGTTTTGCCATAATTTTGATCCATATTTCAATTTCTTACATTCAAACGTGCTCCAATAACCAAATTTATAAGATTATTTCATTGTTTTTTGCTTGTTAAAGCTGGCATTACGCTACAAACTAAACAATTTGCTTCACCCTTAATCTCCATTCCGATACATTGTCCGTGGGCTGGATGGAAAATAAGCACCACACTCATTTTCCCATCGCAAACACCTTACCTTCTGCCTCGCTCCGTTATGCACCGAAGCGACGCAAAAAGTAAATTGATTTTCCGACCACCGCAGCGTAACGTGCAGTCGCGCTGCGCATTTCCCGCTTTGCCCGAGCGAACGTGGGCAAACCGCCCGCGGTGCTGAGAAATTCAACCAAACAGCTCACACCTGCTGGCAGTGTGCGGAAGAGGGAAACGCATCAAGCTCGTGTCACGGCCAGACATTTCGATTTGTTGCTCTCGCTCCAAGATTAAACTCGGATGAAATGCTAAGTGTGAGAGTGTTTTGACACATCCAGCAGGGTTTCATGTGCTCACGGGAGTGAGGGGACAAGTGTTGTATTGTTTCCTTTAGTTTTATGTTGTATTTAATATTGTTAAGATAACTGAAATCAATTTCAAATGACTATAGCACAAAGATAAATTACCAGCATCATCTTTAACCTGTGTGGTATCGTTTACTGCTAACACATTCTATGCATTCCCCGGTAACCTATCGTAACAAGATGCTGCTTCCATAAGCCATAAGATCATAAAACCTCCAGCATTACATCCTCATTTTTTCGTTCAACGACAATCGCCTTCCACGGCTATTGTCTGCTCTCTTGGTCGCCTTTCATAGTTGTGAGCTTTTGTAACGCTGGCTGCATTTTATGATGCTCCCGAAGAAACTACAGGCCAATAAGGAACGTAGGATAGGAGCATGACATGGAGCAGGCAGTATCCAGCAAAGCTAATTTTGTGAAGAGATTACCAATATTACTTTCCTTTTTCTATACTTCCAAACATACCATCAAGGAATGACGAACTATGAGTGATACTACTTTCAACAGAAGTAGGACACGTTTTAAAAGGTTTTCTATTTAAATTTTTGTTCTACTTCTGATAACTAATTTATTTCATATTTCTACACAAACTGTCCATTCTGTAGCGCCACTTTCTGATGGAACTTTCTCTCAAGTATGTCTTTGGTTATTATTTCCAGAACGAAGCACTTGAGCCATGAAACTTCCTTTGTCCACACTCAGATTTAATATGTTATGGTCGTAAACATAAACCATACCCTGTGGTAGGAGAAAGGGCAAACTGGAGAGGCTAAACCATTTCTGGCTGCCCGGCACCGGTCAACGGTCAATATCTGGTTTTTGTTGTGCGGTAGTGGCCGTTCTGCAGCGGTGTGCGCTTTGTTGTCAACGGAGTTCCGCAAATCGGTGCCACACATTTATAGCCTTCAACTGAAATAGCTCCTGCTCCCAGATGTGCCGACGGTTTGCCCCAATTGTCCATGTTGTAACAGAAGTTGCTGATTATTATTACTGATAACTGACTTTTATGCAGCTTGTGTAATTTATTCAAACAACTGTCGTCGAAATGTTGGACTTGAACTTCAACAGAATTTGTCAGACATTTGTCTTACAGCCTTCAATTATAAAACTGTGCGCTTTTCTCCATTCGCAAAGCTTCCAGCTGAATGTTCTGCAACAGCTGCCACAGCGCTTTAAACTTTTGCAAAAGCAACCGGAAGTCAATTGTAGCGGGAAAGTTGATGGAAACTTTTGCCAGTGGAGTCGTTCTTCCCATGTTTTGGACCTCCCCATTTCATCGAAAGTCTATTAAACTGGTTTAATCTGGTTTTATTGTTTGCTCAATCCTATGCTCACACGAACGGCAAAAGTGTGGGGCAAAAGTTTGTTATATTAAATCACTAAAGCAAACACGCGGATATGCCTGTAGCCCTTTTAGCCCTTTTGCTGGTGGCTGATCCAGTGTGTGTTTTGTATGTTTTTTGAAGGATTTTAGTGAAGCAATGCTTGTACGCATGTTTTGTTGATTTTAGTAAATGCAGCAGATTATGGAAAGATAAACAGATCAATGAAAGATCAATGGAAGACTTCAATACTTGTATGGAAAATTACAGCTGTTGCTGCTGTAGTGAAATATATACACAGAGTAGCTGTTCAAAATTGAGGTATTTTAAGACAATTTTAATGGCAAAAACTGTATTTACATGTTACAGAACATCAGTTTTATTCTAAAACTGCCTCTTCAAAACGGAAATATTTAGCATGCCATACCTCCTGTACATATGCTTCATTCACCTTAAAGCATCATACTGCTACACTCGACCATTGAGCTCCATTTCGATTGCTACTCCCATATTTGCATACCCACTCAGACATCCGTGATGCCTGCCTTTTCAAGTTTATCTTCCATTCCCATCCCGAGAAGCGAACGAAAACCCGGTGAATCCTTTCAAGCAACACCCTCTACGGCAGTGTGCTCATTTCGCGTAGGTAAACGGAATTAAAATTTCATGGAAAATCATTTCTAGTTCGCTCGATTACTGTATCCCTTCGGATGAAGGAAGGCAGTGCAAGCAATCGCATATGAATGGTAGTGAATTCTTATCGTACAACATCTGACGGCAAGATAGTGACACCTTTCAGCTGAATGGAAACGACTTGAAGGCAAATGGAGCGGTTGAAATTACAGCCTAAGGTCATGTACTTTTTCCATGAATATACAAATTATGTCTACATCATAAATCATTTAAATCATCATTTTAAATAATCTTTTTGTACATTTAAGTTCGAAATCACTTGTGTTTGCTGTACTTTATTTCAATAAATCAATGCTTACTTGCAATTAAAAAATGCCTGATTTTCCAAACAATTCCTACCGTTTGCTAATCATCCCGCAATGTGCTACAAAATTTCCACCACACCACATGGTTTGGTCTGAAGCTTGTGGCCTGGAAATAACCGGTTACATCGAGTTGATATGGTAACAGTTTTTCGATAACGATAATGATAGGAGTGTACCATTTTGTTTCCCAATTTGCTCATCCCGGTTGCTGGAGCGATCGTCGGCTCGTAACCAACGTGGCAACGCGCCATCGACGCCGGTCGGAAAGCTTTGCATAACTTTTCCCGATTTCGGTTCAGTGAGCCGCAGTTGCTACTGATAACTGGCGTGTTATTACCGGATAATCACCGTTGTACCATTGTACCTGTGAACCGTGAGCTGGTTGAGGGTTGGGAAAGGAGCGTGTATCGTACCGTTGCCCATTAATTAGAGTTTGGTGGCATATTTACGGAAAACTGTTGAGCCGCGTGTTCTAAGTTGTAACTGGGATTTTATTGATTAAAGGAAAAGTGAAATGAGTTCAATGAAACCTGTAAATTAATTTCACTTTTTTTTAGGCATTTTTTCTGGAGGATAATTAAACGATTTTCTCAGCCGTTTGTCGATTTTGTCCCCGGAACAAACGGGAAATCTTGTCACCGCTGTCCCACGAAACCTGCGACACTATTTCCATCCTCATTACATTCACCTACACCTTTCCTTTTCAGCTGTGTTGTAAGCGAAGTGCAACGTGCAAGCATTCAACAGCACACTTTCCCAGCTGCAGCCCTGCCCAGCCCATCCCAGAACGCCACCCGCCCGAACAGGTCGCATAATTGTGTCTCGCTGATGAAATTTGGTATAAATTTTAATTGGATTCTACTTCCCCGCCCCAATCACACGCCAACCGTGAGCGATGGGGATGAATTTATTCATTCGAGGAGGGGGGCCCGTCAACCAACTCTTATCGCCGACCAAACAAGCGCCGAACGGGAACAAAAAGCTGCGTTCAACGTGCAAAAGAAAAGTGTGCGTGCACTGATGCGTGTGGTGCAAACTGCTGCCAGGCTCATAATGCGTTTCATAACGTAGTTGCACAGTCCACTGTTCTCTTTTCTGCTGGGACGGGGTGGCAGTGGTAAGAGAGTAACCTCCCTCCGGCAACAAATTAAAAGTGACACTCAAACCAATTGTTAGCGCCCAACATCCGAACAGATCCAGTCCACGGTGGAGGGTCGCTAGCCTCGGTACGCGCGCCGGTTGCTATGGCGTTGGGGCGAAAAGCGGTTCCACCGACCCGGGGGGGAAAAGTTGCAAACGAAAAATCTTTCAACTTGTTAAAAAGTTATGCTTCCGTGGATGGAAAATTTGACCGGTGCAGGTAGAGGTAGAGGTGGGGTGCGAAGCAGAGCAGAGTGTAAGCAGAGAAAACAACCAACGCGAAAAGTATTCGCTTCAGTTAAAGTGTCGCTTTTCTGCAAAATTATACCAATAAATTGTTTCTGGGACAAAGTATGTAGCAGGAGCAATGGAAGTGATCAAAAACTCATTCGTTCTTAGCGCCAAAAAAATGGACAAAAAGGTTTGTTTGATAAAAAAGTCTAGCTAAAATCACATAAACCATTGACTTCCGGAATGAAGTAGATGTTCAACTCCCATAATTTTGTTTGGATTTTAGATTTCAGTTTGGAGTGTTAATAACCTAGCTGAAAATAATAATCGTACAATGCTCTAGACTAGCGGCTCTTTACAGTTCAAATATTTCATATAACTTTCACACATTTTTGCTTTTAGTTAAACAATTTGGCTCTTCACGTGAATCTCTACGAACATTTTTGTAGAATTTGGCTCTGACGGTCGCAGAATTTGCCGACTGCTGACCTAAGCGGTCCTGCCGGCTTATACAGGTTTTCAAGACTTGTAAAGTACCTGGATAGTCAGTTAAGGAGCTGCATAGTCAATCCTAGCTGCCGGGTCCAATTTGGGGTTAAAATCACGACGGGAAATCCACATACGTTAAATCCACATACGTGAAACCTACGCACGCAAAATCTTTGGTCGCAAAATCCTTGGACGTAATAAGCTTGGTCACAAAATGATTCGTCGTAAGTTTTTTTTTGTTTTGTTATAATTTTAACATCTCTGTAATCACGTATACAAAGTTCCATATCAGTACTTGGTATTTGATGCTTCTGAAACGATTTTTTTTAGTTTAATCAATGTAGTTATTATAAGTGACATTCTGTGTAACGTAATGTCTATAAGCTTATGCGACTTGTACGATAATTGAATGATATTTAGTGAAAAGTTTTGCTTTACCAGGCTATCCCTACAAAGCTAATTTTATTACTAACATTATATTACAAATATAACATGGTCTTCTTTCAAATATATCAAGACGTTTCTAGGCACAGTTAGGCACAAAACACACACCCTCATATACGCCCAATTGCTTCAAGGTAAATCTAATTTACCCCACTTTTAAAATATGCAATTTCTCGCCAGCACAAACTCAATTGCAACGAACAATTTGCGAAGCAGCGCGATGGTGAAAGTGCATTAGCAAACTGTCTTTCGATCCTCCTCCCGGAAGCGATACAGTGCCGAACCATACGGTGCGCCGAATGAAGCTGTCAGTAACAAAAACCCGTGAAGGCCCCGAGGGGGTATTCGGCAACATCTTCTCCGCCTGTAACTAGGTCCACACTGTGCAAACAATGCCCTAAAATGTAAAAACCTTGCAACACACACACACACACATACACACACACTCTCTCTCTCCGTTTCTCCCAAGTGTATTGATTTAAAATGAGTGCGCCACACTAAGGGGAACAGCTTTCCGGATGGCAAATTATAGGGTTCTCTGCTGCACTAGAGTCGCAATTCCAGCCGATTGACACGAAGGGGGGCACATAGCCTAGCAGTGGAATCGATTTGTCACCCTTCGAAAGTGTCCTTCTGGATAAAAGATTCAACCCTCCCCGATTCTCCCAGCTTCAGCTCGAGTGGGATTTCGAACACGCATTCACTGCAATGGCCGGTGCCAAGGATTTGTACCTCATTTCGTATCCTTATCCTTCAGGTTAGTGCAAGCACGGGTGTCCGTAATGGAGTGTGACACGTGGTCTACACTCTCTCCCGCACACACAAACGCTTGTTATTACGCATGAGATATGGACGTGGAGTTTGCTGCACTTTCTCGACCAGCGTCGGGACTAATCTTACCACACCGTTTCGTGGGCGAGTGACGCGGGGATAGAATTTCTCCTTCCAGGCAAATAGCATAATGCTTATCGATTTCCCTTGTCCGGGGATTATTCACCCTTCTTGCTGTTGCTGGAAAGTGTCCTGGGAGTGTGCCTGGCAAAGAGAGTCCTGATTGTCCATCATTTTGGAAGTAATGTAGTTTCAGAAGAAATGCCCCAGTTGCCATGGCAGTTTTGTTGTGTAACTTAGGTGCTTTTGTTTATACACTCCATCACCGGTAGCATCCGTATGCAATCATGTCCGTATTAATTATTTCCATTGTGTCCCCAGAACGCTCGGTTCGGTTACGAATTCTGCAAACAGTCGTCGTCGTCGTCGTCGTCATCGTGATTGTCGTTTGAAGTGGTAACTTAACCTGTTGCCACTGGGGCGGAAAAAAAGGCGCACCGATCTGAGGTGGTAGCAAACTGTGAGCGACCGGATAAGGTAAGTGTTTCCTGTAATTGGTACGATTCGAACGCTTCACGGTGCCTCGCACAACAGCACAATTGAAGCGCTTTTCTTTGCGTGCTTGCTCTGAGAACGGAGTGTTACCATGGTTTGGGAGGTTTTTTTTCGGTTTGGTTGGCTGGGTAGGTACTCCCGTCAGCAACCAATGGTTGGTCTTTTCTTTCCTTTGATTTCTGCCCCACTGTAGTGCGTTTGGCTAAACGAACCAACGCAACGACATTTAATTTGCAACGCTTAGTCAGCTTCCGATAGAAATTTAATAGCAAGTCTCTCTCTCTCTCTGTTTCTGGTGGAAAGGAACCTCTGTGCTTGCGGAAGGCAATATCAACTATCTCGAAGGGGGATGGTGGTGATGGTGAAATGAATTTCTCCGATCTTTCCGTCTTCGGTTACGTTTGTGCGATTTCACCGTATTTTTTGTATATTGCTTTTCCTTTTTATCGACACACAGGTGAGCGCAGGATCCGTTTGATCTTTACGGATACTGCGAAGGCGGATAGGGTGCGTACGTACTGCTTCCTCCGCCGATTCCTTGAAGTTCGTGGAGTCTGGAAGCGAAATAAATCCCGGCACGTGACCTGGCGGGCGTGATTTGTGCTGGGTAATGATGTAAGAAATATTTTATTTGTACTTTTTATTTGCTCAACAAAACAACACGTTTACGTCCTTGCGACCTTACTCTGGTTAATATCTTTTATACTCTGCAATTGATCTAATTTCCCCTGTTTCTTTTTTCTTTTCCAATTTCAGGAACTACTTCAAACATTCAATATCCAAGCAAATGTGGCTGTAATTCTTTTCCAATCGTACCCGCATCACACTCACAAAGCTAAACCTTTTCCAACAAAATATTCATTCAAACATTATGCTACGAATGGTCGAAAAAATGCTCATTTCCAATATTCCAATAAAGCGAGTGCCTTCATCATGCCCCGGTGTGTACGTCTGTCACAACACGACCGACCGGGTGCTCTGCGCTGACCGACGCTACTTTAGTCCGAAATTGACTTCCGGGCAATTTACGGTTTGACAAGGGTTTTGGCCAGCTGGATGTGGAGTGGGTTGGTGAACAGTAGCAAGCAACAAAAAATGGAAAGGTTGCAAACAAAAATCTGCCTCCAGATCTCCTCCCGAAGTTGCCCAATGATGTCCAACGACTCCCTTCTGTGGGTGTGTGTGTGACCCTTGTGTTGAGTTGTGCGCAAATGTATTTTATTGTGCCTATTTTCTATGCTTCCTTTAGCCGTCTCCTCTTGGCCCTACCGCCCAGCTGTGGTGACTTTTGGTTCATGTTGATTTTTGTGGATGGCAGTAAGTCCGCAGCAGCTTTTGGATGTTCTTCTCCAAACACGCCCTCAAAGCGGGAGTAAACCCTGTCCCGGGCAGAGAGCGAAAAACACATGTCGGCTGTCAAGCGCACAGCCTTTCTGGTCAATTGATTTTGTCGCCAATTTAAGTTAATGCGTGACCTCGAAGGTTTTGCCCGAAATAGGGATTTGGTGAAAAAGGAATTGGTTTCTGATGTTTGGAAGGGATGGGCGTTAGTGTAACGCTAAGAATATTTTCAAGGGAGATGGAAATTGGGATAAAAACCATATTATAAGTATCTATCACATTCCAGTAACAATGATAATTCATTCAAACTAGGTGCTTTTATACCTATCACACTATCAATAGGCAATAAATAGTCCGTTTTATCGTCACAGTTTTCTCCCAAAGCTGACTCAACACTAGTCTTCGTGATGTGAAAAAATCAATCACAAGTCAAAACTTCCAAACGACCGTCATACACGCGACATTGTCGAGGCTTTTTATACGCTTAGTATACGCTAGGCCCCATCCAAACAAAACACTCTTTATGTTTGTACCCTCGGTCCGTGATTTAGCGGCGTTGTGGGCTGGCTTTGTCACACTGCAGTGTCCCTGAACTTGCTTTACCTGCTGGGAGTAGAAGTGGGAAAAGTTCACGGATACGGAGGAACCCAACATGCCAGGCAAGGATGGAGCCAACAACTCATTTCATTATTGGTTTCTTTCCACGCCGTTAACACGTCGTAGTGCCAGCGTGACGGTTACATGTGGTGTGGTGAAACAGAAAAAAAACATTACAGAATGTTGTACGGGGTCTGTGATTTACCGCAAATAATTGCTTTAATGACTCAATTTTATGCCTTCGCCGGGCCGTACAATGCATGCTCGGGCATGGTTACTTTTTAATTCGTGTTGAAAAGGTTTTGTGAAGGAGTTTTGCTATGGGAAAGAGGGATATTATGTCTCATGCTAGAAAATGTTTCATTTATTTACTTCAGTAGAGCATGTAATGGAATTCCTAATTTACCAGCGTTAAGTTTGAAAGACGCATCAAACGCATCAAATGGAGGATATCATTTTTCTTCACCATTGCTGTATTACTCGTTTTAGGCTTTATACAGACAAGCTTTATAGAGACAACAAGGGGCGGTCCTGTGGTACAGACCTCAACTCAATAATATGCCTGTCATGGGTTCAAGCCTAGAATGGACCTTCCCCCCGTAGCAAGTATTGTCTTTCTGGCTGCGTGGTAATGAATTAAGTCTTGAAAGCCTGTCAAGGCCGACATGTCCGCGTAGGACGTTAGGCCAAATAGAAGAATAAGAAGCCAACTTAAATGAGCTGCTATTGAATTCATCATTGTTTAGTACATCTTTCAGCATACTATATAATCTATTCGTTAGGTCGAAGGATAGGATAGATTCTTGGTATTGCACCCAAGAACTTCGAACCTCTTTCAAACATCGTTTATCATTTCCATTCCTAGCTAAATCAAAGTTACGAGACCGCTCGGAGCCGTTGAAGACGTTTGGAGTCGCAACTAAAACGCAAGACGGCCGCAGGTGCCGCCTGAGCCGTTTGAAACTGACACTCGATTACGATTCCGGCGGTTTCGAGGGCTCCAAACTTGGTAGCAACTACCTTTAAGGGTTCTAATATTCAGTAGGGAGTGATTCCGGATTTTTGTTGCAATGCAACTCCAGATTTTAGTAAGCAATTATGAGTCGTAACAATCGCGTTTCGGTCTTCTGATTCTGATTAAGTAATTTCTGAAACTGCTCTCAGTCTTACGCATTCAACTGGCAATCCTTTATGCAAGCCATAATGGCATCATTTTGTCATATTTCCAGAATATTTATGTCTCTAAGGCATGCGTGAGTATTAGTTTCATAAAGTTACGTTTTTGTACGTTGTTGGTAGATTACCTTTACTTTTATTAGACAATTATCAAGACCATGTACATCTTATAGAACATCTACTGAGAATACTTCGCATTTGCTTACGAATAATCGTTATATTGAACCACCTAATTTTTGAAAAATCTCAGATTTTGCTACTTAACTTTAGATATCTGTATTTTGCTACCAGTCAAATGGTAGAAACATATTTGTCGATCATATTTAAAAATTCATCCCTTTGATTGATTTAAACAGTAGCTGTCTACATTATTTAGGTATTTATGGCATGATACAAGAGTTTTCCTTTTACTCAGTTGTCAATTAAGTTGCCCCTTAGCCCTCAGCTCAACATCGCAGCCCTGCGTACACACTGAAAATTGAAACTATTTATAAAACGAAAGAAAACACTCAAACTGCAAACATACCTGCAACTGGAAATGAATTCCTTTGCTATAAACTTTTGATTGCTTCCTAATTTTTGGGCATTGCATTTCCCCTACAACCGATTCGCGCAAAAGTTTTGTTTGCCAAAAAACCAATGCGCCTCGCATAGTTCTGTCGAACACAGTCGTGTTGCTAAAACTATTTGCACCGACCTGTCTCTATTTGATCTCAGTCTATCAGGCTTGTCGAAAGTTGAGCCAGCTATGGATTGCCTTCCACCCCACCTTCAAAGCCAAATACTACACGACTTGTTCCCTCGGCAGTATATGTGTCTGCATGTTTTAGGAAATGAGTTGATAAGACATTTTCAATTTGTTATACCCCAGGAAATGTCTCAGTTTTGACTTTAGGAAACTACCACCTTCCGTCACATCTCCCGTCTCCCACATCCACGGGACATTGTGCGAACTGCGTAATAGACAAAGTTACTGCCAGCAAAAGGGAGCGAGAGAGCAAAAGGCAATGAAATCTAACTGTCACTACCGTTTTTATCTGTGCTGCTCTCATACCTCTTAGGTTCCCTCCCCTAGAGGGTCTTTTATTCTACTCATTTTAAATAGTGCTGCCATAAAACCCGAAAATTCATTCCCTTATCTGGCGTCCCGGCTCTAGCCCGCCATCGCCGTCGTCGTCGTTTCGCTGGGGAAATGGGTTTTTGGGTTCCCTTTTTAGCGTTGCCCCATCTCGGGCCACGCGTCGCTGCGAAAAACCCGATGCTTGAATTGCTCGCAAGATATGAGTGCCCCTATGGATGTGTATGTGTATTCAAAGTTCTGGGGAAAAGTGGATTTCAAGTTTGATTCAACCTTTTGCGCCACTTTGCGGAGAGTGGAGAAGCTGCGGAGGACGAGGAGAAGCATGAGGATGAGTGCTGATAGGGACAAATTTGCCAATAAAAATGTAATTTATGGAATCTACTTGAAAGATGGTATCGGCTTCATGCATCAGAATATGAAGCAGACTTTCATTGCCCTTGTGGTGGAAGTTTGCTCGGAAGAGGGTGCGCTGTTCCTAGCTTCCCGGTCGCTTAGTTCAAACAAAGTGGCTTTGCAGGTCGATGTCTGTTCGTGTCTGTGTTTCACCGGGCACTTGGGGAATAAAGTTTTTTAAAACGTGCACCTTCAGCAGAAACTGCAATATCGAGAGGTTTCGTTTAACGCAAGAATGTATGAAAGTGTTTGGCGTGTTTGCTTAGCAGTTTTCCTTGGCTTTAGAATTTCTAAACGTTTTCTCATGGTTTTCAATCCTATTTGCAATAATGTAGGCCTTTTCTGTTTCATACACTTGCAAGGAATAAATAATAATTAATGATTTATAAAACACCAATTACCTATCCTCACGGAGGTTAATTTGATTTCAATCTCCTTAACCAAGACTCGGGTCATAAAAATTGCATTTTCAAAGTGATCACTGCTTTTCATCTCCAAAGCCATGGCCGTTTGATTGATGTGGATTTAATGCTGCTCAAAAAAATGGAGCCATTTTACGTACACAAGTACACCTTGAGACTTTACGGCGACGAGCACTGTTTCCGGTGGTGGGTTTGGGTTTTCGTTGTGATTGTGCCCCTTTTCCCCTTTTTTTCATCATTGCTGATTGATAACGCTTCAGTCAATCATCCTGCCGGCGGTGATGGTGGTGGCCGGGCTTTTGTATGCAAATTGTATTTTTTCCAATCAAAAAGTTGTTCAACTTCGCCCACCCAACTCTCATCCCGTTTTGGGGTGACGCTCCGCGTCGATAAATCATTTACAATTTCACAATAAATTTTAATTAATTGCGTGGCTTTTCCTGTACTCCAAGCACACGGGTACGAGTGGACGTGCGAATCCGAGAGACAAGCAATTCCACCATCCGCTCAGACACATGCACCGAGTGCAATTGTGAATGTACTGAACGATCCCGTTGGGTGTTTGGGAGGTGCTGGTGATAGTCAAGCATCGGTGACAGTATGCGCATATCGCACCGATGATTGACTATGGTAACGATCACATTAACATGGTTACATCGATGCATGAAGCGGATGTTTGTGTCCACGGCTAGCGTGACCGAATTTATAACGAGATGATTAAATTTCATCATATTTCATAACATCGTTTTGTTTTCAGTTTTTTTTTTTTACTGTTTCGGTTTTCTCATTTCCCTGGACAAACCAATGCGAACCAATCACTTTTTTTGGGATGTGTTTCGGTTTTATCGCTTTTATCTAGCAAATCGGACCCGGGTTGGAAAATCCGCTTCATTAAGAAGCGAGATTAAATTTAAGAGTTGTGGTGTGTCATCAGCCAGATTGGAACAAATGCTGGGATGAAAGGATTCGCCTGGAGTTGGACATGGTCAGATTATTTGATTACATAAAATGTATTTTAATGAGTAAAATATATTGGTTCAGAGCTACGTATGATATGTTTTTTTAAGCAAACGATAATTGGAAAAATGAAATATTAATCTTTTCACATATCAAAACTAATTTTTTTAGTAGTCTGAGGCCTTTGTCAGGTTTTTAAATTTATTTTGAACGTCTGTACACGTGAACAGTTGGTTTGTTGAACAGGTTATTAGAATATTCTTGTGCTGCAATTCATTTAATTCAAGCGAAAGTGAACAAACTACATTTAGTCTTTCTATTTCACATGATTCGTTGTGGGTTGGAAAATAGTACGATTAATCAAGATGTAATATTTAATTTTACTTAATTACGGCTTCAGTCATATTTCCCGTACATCGTGTATTGGCAGATCTTTGTTCTCAGGGCCTCATCTTCTTGTGTGTATGTAGTATTCATATGTATATTTTACTTTATTAAAATATCCTTATATTTTATAGGCAGGGCCGGTCTGGCGGTAGAGTCGTCAACTCGTACGACTGCCCGTCATGGGTTCAAGCCCCGAGTAAACCGTGCCCCCATACGTAGGACTGAATATCCTGCTATGGTAACAATTAGTCACTGAAAGCCAAGCTAACTTCACTAGTGGGTTCAGGCAGGTCTTGACCGACAACGGTTGTTGTGCCAAAGAAGAAGCAGATATTTTATAGTAATTTTTTAATTACTATAATTGTTGTAATTGTTCTAATTATTCTCATTATTCCAATTTTTATGAGAGTTCTATGGCAACCAAAAGATCTTTCGATGTGGTAATTGTATATTTCTGAAAGGAAGCATTAATTCCATTCTACAATTTAAATTAATTTCCATGACGCACCTTTTTTGTTTCATACTTCGACTATATCAAGAACTACCATTTTGCTAGTGTTTCACATTTGTCCTTCTTACTGTTTCCAGATCCTGATTTTTGATGGGTAGTCCAGCAACCAGTTTAACAGTACTACTAACAGTTGACTTACTTGAGTAAGTAATTAACGATTGATCGAACAACTCAGAGTGACGTGACAAAGCTTGATATTCTACAATTTTGTACATTGGGTTAATTCTTAAAATCTTTGATACATCCCAAAATTAAGCGTTAACAGTTTGGTTTTCATATTTAGGCTATATCTATTTATCCTAGACTATGATAATGATATACCGTTTTATCAAAATTTCATACCAATTTCAATTTGTTTGCTATACAATGACATTCTGAAACTGAAATATTGATATTAATTTGCAGTAAATGCATATCATTCAACGCAATACCAAAAGCCAACATTGAGATAAGGCTAAGATAGGCTCCTTGCAAACGAGTTCTTAGCATCCTGCAAATCCTTACGCTTGTATTGTGTTACACCAAACGATGATTCATCGGAATCATGTCACCTCAACTCTCAACCACTCCCTTTCCTAAGCACCAGATACAAAAGTAACGTCTTCCACGCTGTGCAGTAAATGGGGAAATAATCGATCCCGACAGCGTCGTGGCGTGTGTAAACATCAACAGTCGTGCCAGCGGCTCAACAACAACAAAAAAGTGTCCCAAAATGAAGTGCAAATCATATCAGCGACATAATAAAACCACCTCCACCACCACATCGAGGCGGTGGGATCGAATTGCAAACCGACCATAGGGGACAAAGCAACCCAAGCGGAACGATTTTCACAGACTCACCTTCGCATTTACACGCACTTTGGTGCGGGTTGTTGGAATTGCTTTTCCTTTCACATAGGCAGCAGCAGCAGCCGCGGGAAGCAAAAAAATGTGTCAAGTGCACTCTCCGGAATGGTTTCCACTGTTTGACCGAAGGGTGGAAAGTGTCACCCCAACCTTCCAATGCTTTCTTGAAGGCAGGCACTCCCGGTAGGTACACGCCCCTACCGGCTACAATTATCATCTTCAGTTACGCCTCGCCTGCCAAGAAGGAACGGCAAAACGCCGGCCAAACTTCAGGCGAAACGAGGCACAGTAATTGTGTTAGAAATAAAAAAAAGTATTTACCGTGAACAGCAGCAAGGAAGGCTGCGATTTTATGTAGCCAAAAGAGAAATTGTTTATTATTACATTTCTTGTAAGCTAAAACCCAATTTCCAACAGCAGCAAGCACTATTTACAGAACCCAGCCAACAGCGTGTGCTGGGGCTTGCTACTCAATCTCAATCTTTCTAGTTCAACAACCTTTGGTGAGGTGAATCGGTTCGAGTGCGCTTACAACTGCTCTCCGACCCATCAATATCCATTTTCTTCCAATATTTTACATCCATAATCCCTGTCTCATCACTCTCCAGTGGCGGCGTTGGCGGCTTCAATCGTTCAATCGACAATTCCAATATGTGCCCCGGCCGGGTCCTCCGTCTCCATCTTCAATACTCAACCAACCGTTGGAACATCCACTTGGCGAAGGTTAAATTTCGAAGCGTTTTTTATGCACTCTCTCCCGCTCTCTCTCTCTCAACCCCTTTTATTGTAATCTTTACTACCGTCGTGGCCGTGTTTGCTTCGAAAGATCCACACATCAAAGTGCACCCGAGCGGGAAACCAATCTTCGATATTTGCCAAGTACACGCACCGAGCAAGACGACGACGATGAGGACAACATTGATGGGATTTACATTGTGCCTACCTCATTGAACTCCCTTCTCACCATGGACGGTAAACACGGCTTGTTCGGTAAATATCTTACATTTCTTTGCACTGGTGTGATGCGCATAACCTTTGACCTCTGGAGCAGCCGGAGCGAATCATTCCCGGGGCGAGGACGGAATTGCGAAATTGCAAATCTCCAAAATATAGCTTGCTGGAGAGGAAAACACATCAAAATCCCGTGCGTATTTTACGCAAATCGGGAATGGCTCGTGGGCCCTCCCACCCCCAAAAAAGGGGTTGTTTCTTTGCTCAGTTACAACGCACTGGAGGTGGGTCGTTTCGAGATTGATTGGCAGCACTGTCAGGGAAACGTTTAAGGACGCCCAAGCAGTCGCTTTCACGAGCATCCAGGGTGTTTCCTTTTTCATGTACGCGGTCAATCTTGATACAAGGCGTACGCTTTCGCCGACGTCTGTACAACGTTTGGCAGGTTCTCGTTCCCTAGTAAGGGAGGGACTATTCAGAACAGTCGAACTATAAAATACACGCACATCGAGCCGTCGCACTGCTCGAAACGTATCCGCACTGGGCGGTAAATGCAAATAAATTTCATGACATAAAGCTCTAGAGATTTTGGTGTGTATTTTTTCTCGGCATTCTGCATCGAATGGTGCACAGTGAGTGAAAGGCTGGGAACATTTGTCAGTTCACGGGAGACACGTGGGAGTGGGAAATGTCCGCTGAGACTGTTGGAGAGGGATTGGAAAAAAGGAAATGAGGTAACAGAGAAAGGCAGAAAAAAGCTGATGGCACCATTCACAATGGGCGCTTGCACTACTAATCTAACCGCACGCTTGACAAACCGCACATTACAGTAATTTCTCTCGAGTGTATACAGTTGTGGGTGCGATAAAATCGAACCTATCGATGCGATGGGAGCGAGTGAAAGGGCTGGACAAGTTTGTAAAAGGGCTCTACACTTGATCGACATGTGCAGCCGGGGCCAGACACGTGGCTGTTGCTGTGCCGGGTGTTTGTGTGTGTGTGTTACATTATCACAGTGCAGTCGGTGCAAGTGTAAAGCGGTTTTAGCACTCTCGAAGGACCTTTGTCAGGGTGTGTCATTTCGATAGCGTATCTTTAGTGGCAGTTGTATTTTTTATTTGAGAGTATGAATTGCAAGTGATAAGTTGATTTTTTTTGAAGTTGTATGGGCAATTTGAGATTGAGTTGGAGGATAAATTTGAATTAAAAATAGTATTAGCTTTCTATTTCTATATAACATATCGGAGTGTTAAGTTCAAAAAGCATAAGCATCTTTATAAATGCTCCTTTTGTTTGATTGCACTTTATGAAAGGATTTAAGATCAATTTAGGTATTTTCATAATTTATTTTATTTATAATCTGTTCCAAGACTAGGAAGCATTACACACAAGTTTTTGTTGAATTGCGAATCTATCGATAAGACGCTTAATGAAACCTTAAAATTGCATTTATAAGTATGATATTTAATATAAACAAAACAGTTCTATATCTGCCAATCTATCTCGATCAATGTCTTCTACGTTCTCTTTTTTATATCAATAAATGTCATATAAATAACTTTAATATTTGTGCCATCACCAATTCAGTTAGCATGCATTCTTTAGTTAAAACTCCTTAATAAAGGTTAAACAAAGCAGACATTTTTGGTTCGAATATTACAACATAAAAATAAAATGTTATATGCATTATGTTAAAATAAAATAGATTAGAATAACACTTTAAAGAGTTTAAACTTTAAGGTATGCCAAATATTCATCACAGAAACAAATTTTCCCATCTCCCCGGGTTGGCGTGTTACTGGACGCGCTCTACAGGTAAGCGTTTGAAGCGCTCCCAATCAAATGCACCCGACGTCTATGCGAATGCTTAATGAACATGCCACCATTCGCCGTGACAACGGTTGTCATCGTTACCACCCATTTCCCACATAGCAAGGGAAATGCAGTTTTCCCGAAATGAATTTCCCCCATCCAACCCAGCCTTGGGCATCATTATCCGAGAGCCTGCCTGACTTCAATTAATGAGTTCAATTAAAATGTTTTAAAATCGGTTCAGTGCACAAATGACCGGCAATTATCCGCTGCCTGCAATGATAATTAAAATCAATTCCTGCAAATCGGCAAACCAACTCCACACCGGTCACTCCGGTTGTTGGAGGAAGGTTTACGATCGAAGAAGCATGTATGGTTTTTGGAGCACGAAAGCGGTCACTGAAGTGCATGCGGGCCATACTTGTTGTCGATCAATTGCTTTGCTTAATGACATTTTCTTCTAATCAGAAATGCTCAGGATAATTAAGTACCTCCCTCCGATCGATTTTTCCATTGTGTTGTTCCCTTTTCTTACGGTAGAGGGTATTCAGAACAGGCTCAGAAAGGTTACAACAATAGACCGACGTGAAATCAAACGCATCCATCCACACATCGGCGCTATTGTGTTGCTCTTCTCCCGTTGCATAACCAGCCAGAGATTTATCATCCTGGTTTTATGCCTTTTTGGACGGCAACAAACACCAACACCAACACGAGTCGAGTTCTGGGTGAGCTGTTGGGTGTGGTTTTTATCGACCATAAAGCTAGGACTGATCCAAATTAGGTTTTTTTGTTCCTTTATTTGGACGAGCCGGCTGTCGAAAGGTGTTGAAAGCCTTTTATAGGTTAGTTTGCTTTATTAGCCGACTGGTTCCGATTTAGTGACTAATTTGGGAAAGTTTTTCCAATCCCTCTTTTATGCCGTTGTGTTGTTAGGTGTGTTTCATTGTGTTGATTTGATTTTGCGTTTCTTTTGTTTATTGTTTCGTGTATTCTTATGAGATGAATATATTTCTTTTGTTTCCTTTTACTCTTACTTTGTTTTATTAGAGTTGTTTTATAGTTAGAAAAAGAATTTTATATTACTTTTGCTATGTAAATAGAAAATATATTTCAGCTGTCTGAAGAGTATTTAAAGGATATTCGGTACTCAATTATTAAAATGAAAATGACTGAACTAAATACGGTACAGTAACTAGAACCATTTCTATACTTCAAATTGGAATGTTTACCTTAACCTTGCAAAAGGAGGATTCCTCCGCACAAGAATCCTGTTGAAAAAAATGATTTAAAAAATCCAGGATTCCCTAAACAGGAAGACCATCTTTACCCGAGAATTGCCAGCTAACGGGACGGAAATGAAACCGAGCAAAAAAACACCAAAAAAACAGTGAAGAAAGTACGAAAAAAAAACACATTATGGATTTTGCTTCCAATTTCCTCGCCAAAAAAAATAAAAACGCCCTCCCGCAAACCCAGCGATGAATTGTACGCTTCCGGCGCAAGGCGCAAGGCGTTCCACCGTTAGCTTTATTTACCCTAACGTCAATGTCCCTTTAACCAGCCGAGCCAATTTCATTCCTCCACCTTCACCTTCATATTCATTTCCCTGGCACTTCCTGTTTCGGATGCGGCCGTATTTATTTGGGCGCGCGGAAAATTTTTGATGAGCACAATTTCCAATTAGATTGTGTTGAGGCGCTAGGGCGAGCTAGTGCTGCTACTGATTAGGCTGAAGATTTGCCTGGAAAGATGGGAAGGGAATTGCAACAAGCAGGTATTAGATAGGATGAGCATTTTAAGTGAAATGTGTGTATTATAAGAAATAATGTCTTAGGAGATAAAATGCATATTAAAGAGTGTTTAATTTTTATAAATATAAATGCTTTGGGGTTTAGTGGTTTCTTTAACAAAATGTATATTAAATAGTATCTCTTTGAATTCATTTCACTGCTAGAATTAGAAACAACTAACAGAACAGTACGAATCACCTAGCAAAGTATAAGTTCTTTGAGCTATTCTATTCCATTCCTCAATCTGAACCCAAACCATCAAATCATATTTAATTTTCTACCCGTTGTAAGATGAAACTTTCTTTCGAATCTTGCCCACCATTTCCCTATCGGCACCCGTCCAAACCTATCCCGGGCAAAACTACGGACGAAATATCATCTGCCTACAAATTGCTACTTGATCTTGAGCAAACGGTCGCTAACGCAATATCTTGCCCGTCCATAGCGGCTGCCAACTCCGCTGCTGTTGGTTTCGTTAGCTTCAGGGCTTGAGGGCTCACGGGGCCCAGCCCAGCCCTAGCCACATATTAATTCCCTTCTCCGAAACCGGAAGTCGGAACAGTCGGCTCCCTCGATTTGCTTCTTCAGGTGCCAGAGATGGAAAGGTATTTTTCTTAACGCGTTGTTGGACCAACGTCGGACTCACAGTCGGGGATAGAACGGCCCGTTTGGCATCGGATATTGTTGTTTGCGTCCGAAGGAGGGTTCCATCTATCCACTCCCAATTTCCCCTTGGATGCCGGCTGGATGTAAATGGTAGAACGCGGTACGTTTATCTTCAAAAGAGATGAAATTCATTTCTTGTTTGTATTTCGATAACCGCCCGCAGCGATGGTTTGTTGGCTCTCTTGGGTGTGCGTTTCGTTTTTTGTTGTTGTTTCTTTGCTTCCTTCCGAAGACTTCGATGATGACTTTTAAGAAAAGAAGGAAAAGGAGAAGAAGAATACAGTGGTAGCGAACAGTTACACTGGCCTAATAACTGGTCTTGCTTTTATTAAGCAAGATTGCAATAACAAAAGGTAGAAATTCTTAGCATTAGATTAAAAGTTCTCTCACTCTCTTATCGATCATAACACTTAAATATTAAATAAATGATAATCATACCTAACCCGGCTTTTCTGAATTATGCATAAGTTATCCGCCATTTCATTGTTTCATTTTTTATATAAAAAAGCAAAATTATCTGCAAAAAACAAACTTCTACAAAACAAAATACAAAACTTTCTACCATTTGCTTACTCTACAATTCTTACCAACTACGCTGTTCGCGCGTGCAAATTTCTCACCCACAAAACTATCTCTTCACTGGGTGGTGGCACTCATAATTTATGATCTTCTTACTTATGCCACCTAGGCCGGCTGCCGTGGGTGTGATTCTTAAACTCCGAGTGAAGTCGAGTCGTTCCAGTTGTACCGCACTGATGCCGCCACGGACGGGCCTCACGGGGATCGTGGTGTGGTGGGCAGACGCTAAATTTGACGGATGAAAGCTTAAGATACTTAATAAGATACACCGGCCCGAGCAAACGGCACCACGGCTAAGAAGGCTAGAGGGCCTGGGGGTGAAAAGATGGAGGAAGAAATTTTCCAACCCGTTGCATCGTAGCATTATGAAGATTTATTCCCCATTGCGCGGTGCGATAGTTTCCATCCGCGTTTGTGTAATTCGCTCTACCGTGGGTGGCCGTTGATATGGCGCGTGTTGCGAGTGTTGTGCATTTTTGACAGTGGTGGATGTTGAAGTAGGACCAGAAAGCATTTTAAAATAACTTTAAAAGTTGTTAATAATATCATCCAGTCCTTAAAGAAACTCTTTCTATCTGCTTTAAATATCGGTTAAACATTTCACACTATAATATGTTTTATTGTATTTCCTTTTTTAGTTATACGCATTAACACACCCACTGTACCATAGCCCTTTTATTCCACCTCAAGTGCTTCCATATGCAATGAGTGGCTGATGATTTTAAAACGAAACCGTATCATTCTCCATCATGTGTTTTGCGGCGGTGGAGACACGTGATTATGCCATGAGTACGTCGAAATTTAATATAATTATGCAAATTTGTTCGACGGTTATTAGATTCACTATGGCTTTTTATTCCTCCTCTACGTCGTCATGCAACTAGTCGGGACGGTATTAAATTAGGCAGGACGGCTGTGGTTGTAGCAGGGCAGGGCATGCTGATACCTGTTTTTATCTTATCGGACACATCTGTTGCATTCACACAAAAATATGAAAATGAAGCGAACAATTTGGTTCAATTATTTTCTTACACAAGAAATGAAAGATAGAGCACATTTAAACTCTAAACATTTTTATGATATCCTAACCTTATATCTTGAGCCTATTGTAACGGGGTTTATTCCACAAAAAATCATGTGAAACTAGGTGTTGTAGTTGATATAATTTTATAGTAAAAAATTACAATACGATTAGAAAGTACAGCACTACATCAAATGAAAACAATCAAATGATTTTTTAAAAATACTTGAATTAACTAAGCCGTAATACATCAAACTATTATAAAGAAATAGGGGGAATTATAAATATCCCTATTGGAAGTAAAAAAGGCTGAGATTATTTTCAGTTGCAGCAGCTTTTACAAAAATGTTTTGATCCATGTACATTGTTCACTTAGAACTTAAAGCTTCTGTTAGTAAAAGCTAAAAAACCAAGTGTTAGATGAATATTTGGCCGTTCTCGTAGTACAGTCGTCAACTCGTACGACTTAACAACATGCCCGTCATGGGTTCAATCCCCAAATAGACCGCGCCGCCATACGTAGGACTGACTATCCTGCTATGGGGGGGAATCAATTAGTCACTGAAAGCCAAACCCACAAGTGGGTACAGGCAGGCCTTGACCGACATCGGTTGTTGAGCCAAAGAAGAAGATGAATATAAGTCATAATCAAACGTTTTCTGCTTCAACACTGATGTTCTGTAGTTTTATCTCGATTTTGTACAGTATCTGTAAGACATGTTACAACACACAGACTCACAAATGATAAGAATCCATAGCACGCTTTTCCATACATCAAATGAATGCCTTTAAGTAGTAATTGAATTAAGAAAATTAAGGAAAAAATACAGAAAAAAGTATTAAAAATTGAATAAAAACTATCGGGTCCAATCATTTCCATTCTTGATATTTTTTTCCTAAAAATTGAGTAAGTTGGCTTGATAAAAATGAAAAAAAATTAACGGTTGTCTAGGAGTCTCTCGGACTGCATTCTTTCTATCAAAGAAAGTTAATACAAAAAGCTTCTCTATAACTTCAAACTTCTAATATATCTAAGAAACACGTTGCTTCTTCAGTACTACGTAAGAAAACGTTGACCCAGTACAGTCTCACCTGTAGTGAAAGTTTCATTTCAGCCCGCAACACTTTATTTGCCAACCGTTCCGCTTGCCGTCTAGACACGCTTTTCTTTCATGCTTCACCCAAACACCCAATGCCGGAAGTTGTTGCTCGAAAGACTGTAGCTAATCAAACGAACGAACGACCGAACGAAGGGCATGGGAACGGTTCTTAAGCCCGTGTGACAGACGCTCAGTGCAGTCACACCACCACCACCCGTGAGCAACAACAAAACTAACGTTTCTGCCAACAACTAACTAACGTTGGCCCAGGACCAACGCAAGCACGCTGTCACCGGCAAACGGGTTGAGATGAGATGAAAATTTACTGTCCAGCGTTCTGGAGGCCACCACTCCAGGTCAAACGCTCACCATGCTGCATCACACCAGCCGAGCCAAACGGAAAACATGCTTCGTCTAGCGGAATGAAAACGGGGTTCAAAACCGTAAATTACAATCAGACGACATCCTTCCGACCAAAAAGAAAGAGCGAGAGGGACAGAGACAGCCCCAGGGATCGCAACTCGGCAAGTACGTTCGGGTACGTTTCGATGATATGCTAAGCGAGTAAGAGTATTTATTCTTCGTCAGGATCACCTCAACCCCCGTCCGTAATCCGACGGCGACAACCCATGTGCGACGACATCCTTCAACATTTCATCGGGAATTAATGGCTTAAAATATTCATTATTCAGACTGCTGCAAACATGGGTGGCCCACTGGGTTCCATGCACGCTCGCCCGCCCGGCCGGCACGATTCCGATGACTGATGTTCAATTGATTGATGTTTCTTGGCGCTGCAACAAGGCTGATAATAACGCAACCATTTCTCTGCGTCGTGCCATCGACATTTCGTGGGACACGATAGCGGCGGTTCATCACGGTTCACGGTTCAAGCCAGACGCAAAGTTCGCCAGCCTGCCTGCCAGCCTGCCAGCGAAAGGGGTTTGGCAGCTAATGTAATTAGTCATCCCGGAGGCCGTGGGGGAGCGCCAAACAGTTGGGAACAGCGGGCCGGGGATGCGATTCAATCGACCGCCTAAAATCAACCTCAGCGGCAGATAATAAAGGCTTTTGATGTTGGGATGGGCTGGGCCGGGCGGGGGGTTGGCACCACTAGGTGGGAACCGACGCTGCCTGTGAAGGATCAACAGCTCGAAACATCTGAAAAGGATCAAGGATAATGAATCCTTTGTGTTCGATTACATCATTTTTCGGGACGGAACCGTCCCGTGGGTGGGTTCATGCGACCGAAAAGAAGGCTCGAACAGCCAAGCAGTGGAGTGCTTGCGTAGTAATTTGTCTGTTGGTGAAATATCGAAAAACGAACGGGTGGGTGTGGGTAGGTGTGCCTGAGGTTGATGTGCCATTGTCTCAATCCGAGGTACAAACGGCCCGGTAAGAGAATTAAGCTCATCGGAAAGTGTAATTTGAGGTGGAAATGGGTAGAACATGAAGAAGGTTGTTGATCGAAACCACAAACAAATTGAATGGTTGTAAGGCAGGTTGGTTGGTTTGAACATGTGTCAAATTTGGGAATGTTTACTGATTGTTGAAATTGGAAGATGTCATTTCTATCAAATAATTTCAGTTTAAATTTTAACAATACGTAATAAAGGATGCATTTGCAGCAATATTTTTTGAAACAAAACCCTTATTCATGATTTTGCGTAGAAATTGCAGTTTAAATCGAATGAAATATGTTACTTGTTTCATTTATTTTTATTTTCAGATATGTGTTATATGATCAATTACTTGATGAATTTGAATTTCTTGGGTACATTTTGGATCAAAACAATCATTGGACAGTAGCTCAATTATTAGACAGTATGATTATTATTTCATACAAGTCAAATTAAAGCGCCCAAGTGACACATTATAATCATTAGCTTTAATTTCTATATTAAAACATTTTACATTTAGTTTTGCTTATTTTACTCCGTCGGTCTGAAGTCCGTTTAATCATGAATTATATTTACAATTTATTCATTCTTTAACACAAGGGGATGAGCGAGTAAACAACATCGAACTAATATGATAGTCCTCTAGTATATTTCACCCGGTAAGGGTGAAGCAATTAATTTAATAAAAGGAAGATTTCACTTCCAAAGGTTGAGAAGGACATATTACAAGCAATACACGTGGTTAAGAGATAGCAGTTACGCATGGGGTAGTATGAAAAATTTAAACCAAAGTTCCCATAATTACATGCAATATTTTTAATTAAGTATCAACAATGTATTGCATACCTTGAGGTTTGAAATCAATTCAAGTCTTAAAAGCATTGTTAATAATAATTTATATATTTTTATTTCTTTAAATAATGCTTCTTCTGATATATTGACCTTTCTGTTTTATTGAAAAGGTAGAAGAGCTAAAATTGGATAAATTTTTTTGACAAATATAGGCAATTTAAGTAATATTCTCTTAAACAATTACGAATTAAAACATTCTTTAAAATTGAAATGACAAATGTTAATATGTGTCATATGTTAAATATATGATTCCTCTATTGACTGTAGTGTGGTACTGAAAACAAACCTTCATCTCATTTTTCTTTACATATCACCTAGCAGCACCTTGTTTTCACTCGTGATGGTATAGAAGTCCACAACAGCCCTTGTCGAATGTAACACAATCCCTTTTCACGAATCGGTGCTCAATTCGACACACACACACACACACAACCCTTCACCACAATATTCTCCATGAGCGGCAGGGCTGGTATCAAACCGACCGGAATCACGTAAAAAGGATTGAAATTGAAGTAATGTTCATCTTCTGATATTCTGCATTTGAGGGTTCTGAGCGAGGGTTCGATGTTTGTAGGGACGGTACGCTACCCCGTACGCAAACGTACGCGAATGTTAAAAACCAATTATCACGCTCACTAGCATGTAGCCCCGGGAAGGTAGCCCCTTGGATCGCCCCACCGGGATTCCCCCATTTGCGCGCAACTACACTCGAACGATGTAATCCAACGGCCAATGTTTACCCTCTCGTCGTCGTCGAATTTCGGAAGTGTTGTTCAAAAAGCAACCACTCAAAGCCCAAAGTAAGTGAGCATTAAATTTATGCTCAAGCAGCCACCGTGTGCCACCGCGTGCTCTCTGCAATCGTATTCGGGCCGTACGGATGATGATGGATTGATGGATTGGACCGGTGCTGGGTGAAGAGCGAATAACGCGGGAATGGCGGGCATCACAAGTGCCTCAAGTGCCAAGTGCTTGTTTGGCAATGAGGATGGAACATTAGGGGGCCTTCTTCGGTTTCCATAGGGAACACCCGCCAGAGTCTGCAACAAGGGATGGGCACGGGGCGCTATCATCTCGCTAAATGGATGTAAGCTGAGAATTTGAATTAAAAACAAAATGCTTTTACGGCTGACTCGCTCGCCAATTTACCCATACGATTAAACGTTTTCTACTGATGTAAAAGCATGCTGGAAAGGGGAAAGGAAAAGGAAAGGAAGATTTATAAAACTGTTAATTATACTGAATGTTTTATTTAAATTTGGTAGTTAAACACAATCGAAGACGTGTAAAACGTTTTGTTTCGTTTTTGGTTTTGTTTGAAGGGACTTTACAACTTATGTAAAGCATATGTTCCCAAAATGAAGTTTCATTTTACCAATTATTGCTCCTTTAATTCTTATACAAAGATATCGTCAAAAAGACCCGCAAAAAGCGTTTCAAAATTATGATGGCATTTCTCAGTTAGTCAAGATATTAACAGTAGCTATGGAAATAAGATCAAATCTGAGTTGAAAGCAAATCGAACTAATAACTTAAACTACATTTCCATTTTTTGTTTGGTTTTTATTAAATTTTTGTGTTCAAAAATCACGAGGTAGGGTGCAAAATGACCGTGTTGTTTAACATTTCTATTTCTATATATATTCCAAGCGACTATCTCCAGGTGGTAGGCCCAGCTTGCGGTGTGTAGACGTCCTCCACGTAAATACAGTCGTTGCCGATAAAATTTATTTATGACTTTATTTATGACTGATAAATTTATGACTCTAAGCCACCTATTTTTGTCTCGAAAGCATCAATTTTAAAGCGAGGATCAAAAAGAATAAGTAAGCTAGGTATATCCAAACATAGAATAATTAACAGCAAAAGAGAAATCAAATCAAAATTGAGTCATTAATATAGTTTTTATTTGTAATTTTTCTTGGTCATTCGGTTTCACATCTGGTCTGCAAAAACCTTTTTTTTCTATTCCACAATAAAATACTAAAATTATATAAACCATTCGCATGCGAAGTTAGAAAAGCATTGATAACATCAACTACAAAGCTGCAAAATTTCCTAGATGTTCATGTTTTTTAATTTAATTTTTTTTTTAAATTGTTAACTGTGTTATAGCTGTAGTAATTATGAGCTGCTTAAAAAAAATGTCATGGTAGATGCATGAAAAATAAACGAAATGTATTTAAAAACTCCCAAACTAATCAACATAAAACGCAGGATTAGCTACACATGTTGAAATCACGCTGTACTGTGTGGATACATTCCGAACAGATTTTTCATTGCCATCACACCGATGGAGTAATAAACAACTAAATGAAAACAATTCCTTTTTTTTGCTATCCATCGTTTCTGAACAATTTTCCACTAACGTAAAAAAAAAACTGTCGATTCACGTAGCTGGTGTTGTGATTTTTTCCTCTCCCGCTCACTCAGCAAAGCTGCATTATTTATCCACTCTACGCGATAGCAGAAAGAAGAAAAAGAAACGCAACAAAAATACACAAAGGGATACGTACCGTGCACCACCAACCCCCCACACCCAACGGTCCACCACACTCAATTTACAACAAGCCACGCTGCAACGCAGCCGCCCGGTATGAAGCGGCATGCTAATGTACCACCGGCATTCTTCTCGCGCGCCGCAGCACCACGGTGGTGCCGATTTGCCATGCCGTTTTAACACCAAACCGAGCGAAATGCCGGAAACCTGACACGTGCGTTTTTTTCTTGTGTTTTCCTTCTTCCCTTTACCTGTACCCTTTCGTCCATGGGTTAGAAAGAATGTACGATGTAAACACGAGTCCTGCAGCGACCTGGGGGTGTTTATTACTTCAAGGGCGGGACGGGAACACTTGCACCGATAGAATGTTGTGGGTGAATGTGGTCTAAAAAGGTGGAAAACTGCCGCCCCAAGCTGCTGTAAGATCAACAAGTTTGTACACACCTCTCACACCCGACTCTCACTCTAACCCGCTATTTGGTGGTTAATTGCAACGCTCAGCTAGCACAAAGCTTGCAACGCTCGGAAGTGTAGCACATGCGTAGACGGGCTCCGGTTCCGCCGCGTGAGAGGTCTGGAATGCCGCTCGAATGTCCGCTCGTGTATCGTTTGAAAACACGCGAAAACGGAAGGGTCACGCACAAGTTGGCCGCACAATCTGCTGTTGGGTGTCAGTGTCTTTGGTGCCGGTAGAGTGGCCTCTGTTATTTTTCTCCCCTTAGTGAGAGTGTATTTGATTTTCAATCGAACCCGGGACAGACGTATTGTCGTCTACCGATCTACGGGAAGGAAGTGAAGTAAAAAAAAAACAAGCATTTCATACGTTCGGGTTTGGCTTTAAAGTGAAGTGAAGCGCGTGGAAAGTAGCACACAAGAAAGGCACACGGGCGATGTTTTCCCGTCACCCAGGCAACGGCTGGATTGGGAAGCGCAGGCAAACGGATTACTCGTAGCGCTTGCCGTGGTGATGGCGTACTTAGAAGCGCTTGTTTGTCAACAACACATAAATACAAAGTGGTAGGAAATGGTGTACAAAAGTACAGCGCTGAAGCGGCCACGAATTTCCCATTCTGAGTATCTTTTTAATCAAATTACACACAAATGAATCATTTCGCGGGAAAAGCGGCGTACGCATTAATATCTAATTGAACGGTGACGGACGGAAAACAAACCCAAAACGGTGGTGTGCTATGTGATGGCCCACAGAGACTCGTCAAATGCATCTCCACAGCTCCACGTTTGCCTCCCAGGTCGTTTTAGCCCGTTCTGTGTGTCGTGAGCGAGTGAAATAATTCATTACGTGCTGCACTTCCGTGCAGGAGATATCATCGTATCTGTGTGCCGTGTGTGGCTGGACGAGACTCGAGGGAAACGGGGCGCCATCCGTTCCTGGATTATGTGTGTGTGTGTGTGGTCCGGGGGCAACGAAATGATGGTAATTAAAATTTCAAAATTTTAATCCAATCGACGATGAATATTCATCACACGCTGGCTGGTGCGTAATTGCAATTGCGCTGTGGCTAGGCGCACCATCAAATCCGTGGCAAGTGGTCTCCGCTGACCAATTTAAAAGCCTGTCGCCGCGATGCCGCAAAGCCTCAAGTGTCGAGTTCAGGGCCGAATGCTGCTTGGTTATCGTTGGTTGACGCGAATTGAGTGGGTGAAATTGTGAGGTTTTAAGGGAAAAATAATTGCTCAAAGTGTGTCTGTGGTTTGGTGAAAATTAATATAATATTTTTATTATTATTTTAGTGGCAGTTGAGTGTTGTAGTCTATGTGCATGGTGTAGGTAACTCGCAGGTGCGTCAAGTGGCAACCATGCCAGCAGTTTAAATTAAGGAAATTGTTTCTCTAATCTGCGAAAGCAGCAAAACCCATCCCGGTTGTGTTTATCGGCAAATATTATTGTTCATCAAGCGGGAGGCGGCATCTGTGCATAAAGTAGGAAATGAATTCCTTACGTGTTTTGCTGCCGTTGTGACAAGTGTTCCATTTCCCAGGATCCTTACCCTTACTGTGCGCGAGGAGATTCTGCATCGTTCTCCACCCGCTGGTCGTTCTTGCTCGCTCGTTCTTTATCGCCACCTGTCCCATTTCGATCGTGTTTCGTACGAGTTGCCATGGCAGCAGCATCCTGCCGGTGAAGCGATGTGTGTAGTGGTAGTAGTAGTAGCAGTACGGTGCAACGGCTGTGCTGTGTGAGTGTGCCTTTCGCGCTGTTGTGTGCTGCTGCTAGAATATTGCTCCACGAGACCGGCACCATGTCCCTTCGGCCACTTCGCAGCGTCATCGGTTCGTCCATCGCCTGGCGGTTGCTGCTGGTGACGGTTCTGCTCTGTGGATTACCCCCGCCAGTGACCGGCTACTTCGATCTGTTTCTCAACCACTCGGAAGTGATCAAACTGATGGGTAAGTTCCTGGCAGTGCCGGTCGCCCTTCATCGGACTCTGTTTTCAGGAAACTGATTCAAAGTGGTGGCTTTAAAATGGAAAACACAACAAACATTCAACACTCACAAACAATTACCTCAATTTGTTTGTATGAGCGGGTCAGACAGTAACGGTTAACCTTCAACATTAATCCACCCAATAGGGGAGGGGCGTGAGCTTTCAGCAGTCGAAACAATCAGCAAATGCTTGCGTGGCCCCAGCACGCCCTTTGGGCCCTTTTAACCGCAGGGAAATAAATCTAGTTTCATATCCCCCATCCCGCTTTTACTCTAAATGGAAATCAATCAACCAAAGGTACAACCATTTTCATAACTTTGATTTCCTTTACTCTTGCCCCCTCCCCGTAAACCGTCCCTGGGCGGTCGGGTTCGTTTGTGACCGTTTTTGGAAGATGAAAGGGAAATTAATGTTAAAGGGATGGCTGAACGCAACCCACCGGTCAGTGCCTGTTGGTTTTGAACGTTAGAGCAGGGGGCGAGGAAGTGGTGTTTCGGGTATTAGCCCACCCTAAACTGGGGGCTCCCTAGAGATAAAAGGGTACAGACATTTCCTGTCCATCCACGATGGAAGAGGTGGGCACTCACTCCACTTTAACCTCAGCCATCAGCGGCGCTTAAAGCATTAGACGAATTTTTGTTGGTGCTGAGCCGTCGCTCGACCGACCGAAACAAGGAAACGATAAATCTTCGCCGCGTATAGAGTTGTTTACATACATTTTTGCTGGAATTTGGGGTGAAAGAGTTAAAGAGTTGGAATGTTTGGTTTCGTGGCAGTTTTAGCGGTTTTGATTTACTCTGCACAAGAATTTGAAAACCTTGCAATGGAAAATTCCCATTTATGCTTAAAGAGCTTCACGATAAAATGAATATGTATGCAGTACAAATTACGAATCATGAGAAAACATTACAATTTAACTTGTTTATGGTTCAAACAACCTTGACCTGAAATGATTTTTGATAAGACCTGTTTCATTCTTTCGCTTTTAATTTAATCCTCACTGTGAAGCGAGGTAAGGTTAAGACGAATGTTTAAGTTTCCGATTTGCCTACCTAACCCACACTCCCCCAGGACGATCCACTAAGCCTCAAGCCCAGCGAACCTGCCCACGGGTAAACTTCGATCCATCCCAACCAGGAGTAAAAAGGACACTTTCCCAGAAATTTAACTTCACACTTAATAACTCGTTACGGGTGAGGAATTATTTATGGAGCCCGTCCCGACTGCCCTTCCCTCATCTTCCCGCCGCACTGGGCAAATGAATCGTTGCTGCATAAATTATGCCCTAATCAATATTCATCAGGCCCTCCAAAACCACGCCGATTGTGGGATTGGCAACGCACGCCATCTGAACCGATTCCCATCATTATCGACGGTGAAGCTCGGTGGTCAGACCGCACAAACACGTACACGCACCCGGCCGGCCACTCGGCAGGGCGGCATTGTGCCCTTTATCTCGCGCCTAGTCTGGGTGCCTGCGACTAGCTACGATGCTAATAGTCCTGACCACAAAACACATTTCGCTGTCACCACACGGGGATGGGGACAATATTAAGCATTCGTACACAAAAATCCGTTTTTCGCCCGGGCCATGGCAGACAGACGGAGTGTGCATATGCCCGAGGCCACTTAATGTATATGCCACAAGCCACAGGATAACATCGCATTTACGTTTACCGAAATCCGAACACGGAGAGAAATGGGAACTGCTAAAGTGCGTCTCGTTGCGTTCGATCAAATTAGTAGAGGCAACTAGGTTTGGTTTGTTGTGTTGGTTAGATAAGCTACAAAGGGTTCATTTAATTTATTGCATCAAAAGGTTCAGTTGTAATCAGAATACAGCTTAGATAAACTATTGAAAAGTACTTTATGCCGAAGAGATCTTTTAGATACCCTTGCGCTATATTTTCTAATGATGCTCTTCATATATTTATTTAACACTTTTTCACACATTAAGTCAGTGTTTTCGTTTTTATGCTACGTTTTAAAGTAACCTGATCTGACAAAAAATCAATTAGCAAATATCGTATCTTTAAATCTATTTCCTGAGGTACTCATGCTTCCTTAGGGCTTATTAACCTACACAATATAAACTTTATTCATTAGGTTGTATTTTAATGCAATTTAGTTTACGTAATAAACTGCAGATGTATTGCTTTTAATGTCTTCTTCTGACTGGTCTGTACAGATCGCCAGAGTTATTAGTACCACGTAACAGGAAAGTTTATTCTTTCTAAGAGTATCCATCGAATAGATCACTGGGCGGCTCCTGCGGCCTCTGTTGTTTTTTTAAATCTAGTGTTCAACTCATTAGTATTTTCGAAAGGGTATGATCCCGAAAGTGTAGTCTCACGATCCACGTACTAGTCGAACAATGACGTCTTGGTAAGAGTCTCATTATGCCTGAGAGTTTCCCCTTACCGAACGTGTTTCTCGCAATTGGTTTATCAATCACTGAAACCAAGCTAGCTCTATCATAACAGTGCAGCTTTGGCTGACAATGGTTGTAGCGCCGAATAACGAAGAATGAAGAATAATCATAATCTGGCTTAAAAGAAGAAGGCGCCGAAGAAAATAAGAGGAAGGAGAAGGTTTCGAAGCTACTTTGAATAAAATACATTCGTCAGCTTCATTCTGAAATACATTAAGCGTCCTTAGAATACAAATTGGAGAAAAACTAATATTTTATATTTGTTAGCTTGGTTTTAAAAAAAGGGCTTTCATTTTCATAGTTGCACCATTTTTTTGTGTTCCAATTTGATTACAATATGAATTTATCCCATTTCTACTGACTCATATGTGTGAAAAAGTAAGGGTAATTCCATTTCATTTGAATTGTGATAAACATCAATTTATACTCAATATCATAAAGAAGCTTCAAGTAAATAATTTATAAAACTTCTGCGTACCCATTCCGATCCGTTATGGTACACACAATTTAGAGTATTTTATACTCATTCAACACAATTGCTTCAAGTCCGTCTAGGGCCTAAACGAGATTCATTTATTATGCCGATTATATTTAAAGGACCTGTATTACCAAAGGCTCCTCGACTCAATTACACCTGTCCTGTTTTTATTTCTTGTAGATCTACACCTGTTGCAAAAACAAAACCCTAGATCATTGTGCAACTATAAAAGCAGAGAGCGTTCAAGTGTGATTTTACAACAGTTAAAACAGAATTATGTATGACCATATTTCGTCATAAAATTCTGTTTAAATAATGAAGATAAGTTTCTTCTCATTCTCCATCGGAAAAGAATTTTAAAAGATCCGATCAGCTGAGAGGGTTCAAGTCGGATTTTACACAGCCCACCCAGTGCACCGTTATCGGAAACACTCGCACCACACTGTTACGGCCATAAACCGTCTAACAATGTTACTTTCTCCTTCCCAGGAAGTCATTTGTTGATAATTTTATCGCTCTGCACCATCCCTCAACAATGAACAGGTGTTTAGCGATACAATCTCGCTAACGACTGTTGGGAAATAAGCGCAAACAACAAAACCGTGCGGAAAGTCGTTTATGATGTCAGAACTCAGAACGCTTACGCTGTAGATTTGGAGAATGTACATAAGCTAAAAAGCTGTTGCTAAAAAGCAACCAGGACCATTAGCGGAAAACGTTACTGACAACAATTACACCCGCGATTTCACTTGTGTGTAGCAACGTTGCTGTCGTTCTGCTGATTGGATTGTTTGAGAGAGAGCAAACATCATGCGTTCAGTGAGCAAAAAAGGTCATGTAAATTACAGACATTGCCGCACACTAAATCCCTGCCTGGTGGATCGTAAATTATGCCACCCATCGAAACACTGCCCGCATTGAAATGACTGTATTAAACAATCCTACGCGAGTTTGAGCTATTGGAAAGTCTCAATTTTCTTAAAAGCCTTCTTCGCACACAAGCACACGTCGAAATACTTGTCGAATCGTTATCGATTTCCCATAACGACCACGCGCTCGTATGCCGTCGCGTCATGTCGTAGCAAGCCTAGCGAAACACTTCTCAAACCATTATGATGTTTGGCAGCTACGGATAACAACCCTCGGTGATGCGTTGAGTCTGTTGCAACTAGCGCCACCAGAAATACGTTATGGCCGCATGCAGTGGAGTAAAGTTCGTGCCCGTACCAGTGACTGGACGCCGTAGCCACAAATCTGCCAGTTATGGCGTTTCACGCCTAGCAAGCCCGTAAATGGGGATTCAGGCTGGGAGCGTGCGAGTTGTAGAGATGGTTCGCATATCCCTGCTCAGCAACCCATCCAAGTGAAACCGTTCTTTGGATGTGCGCAAGTCGTCTTGGTCTGACCCGGACACAGGGGATAGATTCAGAGCATTTTTGTGCAATTCAAGAAAAAGAAATAACAATATGGTCGATTCGTTGTCGAAAAATAACTCATCTTGGTTACGACCGTTACCGTCTCTGGCAGAAGCTTTTTTCGACTCCAACCGTTCAGAAAAGCGACATTTTTTTCTCGTTCCTACCGGGAATGATGACAACGAGTGTCATGATGATGTCCAGTTATCCGGGCGATTTATCAATTTCACGGCTCATAAATTTTTACACGAGCTCATAATTTCATGATTGCTTTTTGCTAGCTTGCACGAAATCAATCGAGCAGACAGTGGCCGATCGGATAAAGAGAAACTCGGCACAGCAGTCAAAGACAATAAGACAAAATCAACCATCAGTCGCTATCTAAAGCTATGGGAAGCTTTAGCTGTGCCTGTTGAAATCTTTCTTTTTAAATAATTTAATTTAGCATTGAACTCCTTTTTTCAATAAATTTGACAAAAACTGTATGCTTCATGATTAGCGTCGCGTCATGAAAAGAAAAATGCTTCAATTGAAAACATCACTAATACAGTTCAAGACAACCGCACTGCAATGCGACTCTCCGCTGCAGACAGGCACGATCGGAAAAAAAAGCCAAACCGAAAGCCATCCCCAAAGCGCCAATGACGGCCGTTGTTGACTTCCGTCTTCCCGTCCCCCGTTGCCTCTTCTCTTCCTCCAACACAACCGTCGGGTACAGCTTTCACCAAACGTCATACATCTTATTTCACCATAAATCGACATAAATGTCACTTGAAATCAATTTATTATCCGCCAATATATGAAATAAATAAATAAATAAATATTTATTGGCAGGGCGAAAATAGCGTCCCATAAACCATCCATCGCTTGGCTCTATAGTGCAATGGGATTGTGTGTGTGTGAGTGCATGTACGCGAAAGCCTTACTCCCTGTCCAGTGATCCACCGTCTTGAGACATCGAGCCAACGGAAGCAAAATGGAAGGATCGGTAAACGAAAATGGACAAAAAAAACAGAATGTTAATACTGGTCACGGAGCATCTTTTGTAAAGTTTTTTTGCCGCTTCCGCTCGTACGTATTTGGTACGTATATTGCGTGCAGTGAAAGGAAAAACATACTGCGGTTGGGAAAGGAAAGAAATAGGAAATTATTTTCGTAGAAATTGATTTTTTTTTGTTGCGCTCCTTCGCTCTCATTGATAATGTGCAAACCATACGGTTTTCGCAGGACAATTTAAAACTTATCGTGCGGAATGATTTACCGGTCTGGCTGTTGCTGTTTAGTGAAAATTGTGTTTATAAACATCGTGTAGTACATTATGAGGAAGAAAAGCATTTGGAGATACAAGATACAACAGATGGGTGTTGCAATGCATTTTGCTTTAATGCAGCATATTGCAGAAGCAATAAAAATATTCATTGTACGTTTGCAGTAAAGCTTAAGACATTTAAGCGAAACGACTGATGATAAATACACACTACTCTTACTTATTTTATTTTAAGCATTAAGTTCCATTATTTACTTCCAACCAATTACTTGTGGTAGAATGAGACAATATTTATCATGACATAATATTTATCTCTTATTTCTTACCACGTTTCCACGTTTTATACGCTGCAAGTACTTAAATTCGTATTAGCAACTTATTTTCGATTATCAGTTTTTCTAGTTTGATATAAACCATTTTTTTTTACTAAAAGCAATTTTACAGCCTGGCTTATTCTAATTATTTCGCAATTGACAACTCAATTTTAAGAATATTGTTTTTTTTCTTTAGTTGAACAGTTTTGGCTGGAATCGGAACTGGTCTTTAATTGTTCCTTCATATCTTATTTTATTCCTAGACGAGTAAAATACTCTTTTATGAAATATTCTACAAGCTATTCGATGTCCTACGATGGTTAAGAAAACAAAAGAGCAATGATTGCGTAGGAGTATTAGAAAGGATAATGATTAAATCCAAAACTCTATAGATTGTCTATTTACCAGTATAATAATGAGCTTTAAGGTATTTAGAGGCACGTTAAATTATGCTCTTTAAAGGCTGTGGAACACATCCAACCATCCAGGTGACATACAAGAACATTAGTGCACATATGGCCTATATTCAAGACAATGGACCGAACTATACCATTCTCATCACCATCCTTCTACATTTTCCCAAATATCATCATCGTTCCGTGTCACTAGACATGACATCACAAAAATGTCACTTCAAACCGCGATGCACAGCGCTCTATAGAATTCTTCCCGTGACGTTAAAATACAGTTTGAGTTGAAAAGTAAAATAGGTGGCTCAGTATTGAATACAATTGTTGTTTAAACATATAAGCACAAGTTCTATTACAAACCACAACCAATCAAAGTTTGGCTACATAATATCACTACACCTAAAAACATACCATATCTTGCATCAGTTTAGGGTTTATGCACTCTCCCGAAACACGAAAACTCGACCCACTGTAGACGGTCGCTTTTCAGTCAACCTGCGGCCCAAAAACCGGTCAAATGTGAATAGTTTGTTTAGGAAGAAGAATGAGGGGGTATTCTCCGATGGTACTTCGCTCTGTGTCATCATGCTAAAATCACAAAGCGGATGTTTGTGTTGGATGGCACCAAAATTTATCTTGCACCATCGTGACAGTTCTTGAATTTATGAAGCATGGCAGCGGCTGCTGCTGCTGCTTCTGGTACTGCAACCGGATCGTTTTGGGAGCTGAGTTTGGCCTAGTAGTGGTGTCTAGTGTCTATGGGCTGTGTGACGACCGATGTACCCCATCCCCGTGCCAAGCTAACGAACCTGACGGCATGAATGAATTCTTGGAAGATACTTGCAACCGGTATCATATAAGCGTAACCGTGCCTTTGCAATGGAATCAACACTGGAAGATATTGGCGAAGCGCTGCGACCTGGACTGTTTGTTGGCGCTGCGAAATTACATGCATGTTATTCTTTTATGTTTGATCACAATTCGAGAAGCTTATTTTGCAAATCAGGAATCTGTTTGATAGTGTCCAACAAATTGAATTTTGCAACTACTTAAACGACAGCTAAGTGAAGGGATGCGTTGGCTACACACCAACTTGTCTTATCACACGAAGAGCCTATTCTGTTATGTGCGCTAATTGTGTACCTAACTATTCGGAGATGTTCCGGCTTGACGTCCCCAACTTGATGCAAATTTTTCACGATAGGCAGCGTGCCAACATGAACGAATTGAATACATAATTTCAAGCTGGGTGGCAACAAAAACAACCCCAAGAACGTCTCGAATCTCTGCAGCCGACATACACGTAGTTGTTAGCCTTGTTTCTAGCAACAACTATCAACTACTTTTTACTCTTCTGTAAATCTTAAAGACAAAAAAGCGGGCGGCACATCTACAAACGTGTACGCCAGCCTTCGAGCGAAAGCGAGAGCCCATTAAACGTTATCTAAATGCAATTTATGAACAGGAACAGTAACGACACCAAATCCACCTACCCGTAAATGCCGGTACAAACGCTTCAACGCATCTCTCTAAAAAAATCTCTTTTTTCCGGCCAATGCTAGTCAAAATATACACAAAAAAACCCTCCAAGTGAAGCGTTCGTATGTGTGCGAGTTTTCCGATGCTTGCCAAAAGGGACATACTGGGGGAAGGATTTTTTCTCATTTTTGGTTGCCTCCAATCACCATAGCAATACCCAGCACAGCGAGGGAAGAAAAACCTTTTATGCAACGTTGAAATTTTATGAACTTTCACTAGAGCGCTATCGCGCTCAGTGCCCAAAGTTTTTGGCGCATTTTCTTTGCAAACCTCCGTCCGTCGTTCTTCACTGTCTGGGGGAGGTTGTGGGGAAGGATTTTTCGTCTCCACGCATCATAAACGCAATCTGAATATTTCATGCAGTTCGTTTTTCGCTGTTGTTTTTGATGCTTTTTCCGTCTGCTGCGTCTGAGCGGTTTTTCTCTCCCGCTTTGCAGAGGATGATTGTTTCATTTTTGCGTTGGCTTTTGCTTGCGCATATCCTCAATGCCAAGCGCCGTTTGTTGTTTGGTGCGTAACAAAACAAATGATTTTAAAAGAATGATCAAACGTAAATAAACGGTTTGGCTCACCACCTCCCCCGTGATGCTTGACACATGCCGCCGGCTACAACCGGGCGCGCGCGAGTTCTTTAATGTGAGTAGTGGGAAAACAACGGCTTTGATGTTCTGCGTTTGGAGCCAAGCGGAAGGTTATGCTTTTGACAGCAGCCGAAAATAAAAAATAAAAACAGCAACCACCAACTCATCATGTGATTGTTTGTGGCGGTAGTTGTGGCAGTGTCTTAGCAGTGGGCGCGTTTAGCAAAGGGAACGCGGGCAATGCTGGAGTTCATTTCGAGTTCATCACAGAGGGGTTTTGGAGGGACTTTTTTTACTAAGTACTATATCACGGAATTTATCCTCCTTTGCGAGTTTCCGGTTAAGTAATTTGTGTTTAAATTGGGAGATATTCGCCCCCTTTTTTTATTCAACAAACACTTCCCACCCGCTCCGATAAGGAGCTAATTTTGGGGGCTCCATAATTCCATATTACTTTTGCCATGCGACTTACTTTGTCTCAAATCCAGTCCCTCGCTCAGTCACCAATAGCAACGCACCCCTTAGGTTTGGCAGTACTTGAATGGAATTATTTTCAACAGTCTACCATTGTGTGTTACGTTTGAAAAACTTCTCCCCTTTTGCCTTTTCTGTGCAGTACGCAGCTAATTCCCTGCCCAACACTCTCATGGAACTGTTGGATAGAAAAAGATAAAAACAAATAATGGAAAGAATGAAGGTAAATCCTCTTCCGTTCTACATGACTCGTTTGCAATATAAAAAAAGAAGATGGCCAAATTTTAAAAAGGGGGAATTGCTCCTGAGTGGCTGTATATGTATCTTCCTGTGCCTAGATTTGTCCCTTCCCTTACCCAAGTCACAAACAACCGAAAAAAGACGGCTCAAATCAAAGTGCGTTGGCTGGCTTTGTAAATGTCGCTCCCATCCTCTCCCTATATTCCCGAGAGCGCTTTGTGGCTGAGTGGGTTGGTTCCCATTTTTAGCTTTGTTTAATTTCATACCCATTCCTACACTCCTATTCCTCTGATGCACGCATCACACACCCGATGATGATGCTCTTTCGCGCCCTCTCGCGCGATAAGATGAACCGCCAGCAACGTGCTGCCCTGTTTCCCACAGGACGCAACCTCACTCTCCCTCAACCTCCTCTGAATGGTTGCTCAATTGTACAGATAGAACGATTGTGGATGATTTTGGACGAGTACTTGGGCTGATTCCAATGCGTGTGTATTCAGTTGGAAATATCTCGCCCTGGAAGCCACACACAACTCTGTACTTCTGCCGGAAGGTTAACGCCTGGCGGGGTTTTTGTGCCAGACGCCAGATAAGTTTTTGTGGGATTTGTTACCTACAGCATGGATGCAAGTGGTGGTGATAGGAGAGAAAGAGTCAAGCTACTTCTTCTTTAAGCCTGTGTTTGCTTCCTCGCAGTTGTTAGCATTCAGGATTCACGGAAGCAGCTCATCCCGAAGAATAAGGACACACTTGCAACATCTTCTGCCCCTGGAGCAGACTCGGATCTTGCGGACATGTTATGCACTGCACAGAAGACGGCAAAAACGAGACGTTCTGTATTCAATTTTCATGATAAATAAAATTGATAGTGGCTGAGTCTGAGTGTT